>NC_090933.1:572099940-572403638 GCF_040938575.1 Ambystoma mexicanum | reverse complement strand
GTCTGCAAATGGAGAAAGCGAGGCGCAATGTCAACAAGGCTGTTTGCACGTTTTTGAGAGATGCTGGCATGTCCTCTTTTCACAATGAAAATATTGTGTTTCGTAGCACAAACATTTTTCACGGAGATGGAGTCCATCTTACTGATGCTGGGAATCAGATTTGTCTGCGAAATACACAAAATGCATTGCAACCCTTTTTGGAAGTATAGCAATCTTTTTTCTAGTAGGTGTTGACCAATTGAATATTTCGAAACACCACAAAAAGGCTCTTTTCAGAGCCACCACTTCCTCCCAGAGGAGAGTGCAATACCCCAAAAAATGTTAATGTCCGCGGACTTCTAAAAATACCCAGGGCCCTGCAGCATTTCATTGGCACTTCTTTTTTTAAACTGTGAAAGGTGGCTCTGAAAAGAGCCTTTTTTGGGTCTTTTTTTGGTGTGTTTTTAACCACAACACACAAGGAAAAGAAGGGAAGGGAGGGTATGGAAGGGGCACCAACCATGGGGATAAGAAAGGGCAAGTGGAGAGAGGAAGATGATGGCAGGGCCTCACTTAGGTAGATGGCAGACTTTCTCATGCTCCCGACCATAGCCTCAAAAGCACTTCAAAGTGTCTCTCTCCTGAAGAGTACTGCATCACAGTACGCGCACAATACAGTGACCCTCAAAAGGTAAGGGTCTACTGCCTCGCGTATTGCCTGCGAGGCTGGTTCAGGGATGCGCAGTCTCTTGTGGTGGCAGGAGCCGATACAGAGGATGTTGCAGAGGAACTCAACCTACTACTTTGATTCAAGTGGACGACACTCTGAATGGCCACCCTGTGGAATGACCTTAGGTGTCGCCGCATGGAAGTGGCCCCATAGCTGTACAAACCTGGTTTGCCACAACTGAGCACAATATTGCATTCAGTCCAGTGCACCTTGTCTGCACATGCCTTGGGTACCCTTCCTAGAGTGTTAAAGAGCCTCCATACCCAAGACTCAAACTGGCTGGCAGTAGTGGGGACTTCGACTATCTCATCCTCACCTTCCTCTTCATCCCTCTCTGCATCTCCACTCCTGCTACCCTCTTCAGACCCTTGGGAAGGTGGTGGTGGTGGAGCGGGTGGAGATGCTGCTGAGGTGGAGGCAGTAGCAGCCGCGGCAGCCAGGGATACCATCAGGAAAGCTATCAAGAACCAGGAAAAGCAGGAACACAACAGCAACCTGCACCAGTCATCCTGGTGAGCTATTAGCAATAGCTGTGAAGTAATGCATCATAAATGACAGCAATGACAGCCAATGCCAGGAAATGCTCAAAGAGAAGCTGTGCTCTGTCATGGAAATCCAAAAGCATAATGAGGAGCAGCTCTGGGGTTTGGCCTTTTACAGGGGTGCTGGGGAGCACTTTGCAAACAGCCACTCTGTCCACAGACACTTTGAATACCAAAAAGGTCTCATAAAGATCCAAAAAGTATCCAGATCGGTAGAGGCATAGTATGGGTCCTCTACAAGGGGGGAGGTTCATTGAAAAACATCTTGGATTGCTCAAAAAAGTGTTTTTTTGGTGTCCGGGGGCCCGGCCCCTGTCCACGGTTAAGGGCCTATGCTCAGTCCCCAAACTAATTAAAGGTGCGTCACAACTTTGCGGACATGCAAACTGGTTATATGTTCTACGGACACCTCCATTTTGATTGCGGACAGTACGACCAGGTTAAGTGTCCTTAGGACACCCCCATTTTGGTTAATTGCGGACATTCCGGACAGTCATGCTGTCCGCGGACTCGCAAACAGTCTTTTAAACGCAGACACATACAGGAACAGTATACGTATCACATCATTTATAAACAAAAATATAGAAATTATGAAAGAGAGGGGGAAGCAGAAATGGAGACATAAGGCTTCATTGCGCCTTTGGCGGTAGCCATGCCGCTATTGGCGGCATGGCGACCTCCAAAACCGGGTCCGGGTTCCCTGAATGGGGAATCAATGGGAATGGGTGCAGGAAGCTAACAACAGCATCCATTAGCGGCACCCATTAACCCATTCCGCCTGACTCGTAATGAGGCCCATATACAGGGGAATTAGGGTTTTCTGCAGGTAGGGTGTTAGGGGAGGAAGGGATTGAGGTCTCATCATAATGTTTTTGGCGATGGGGAATTTTTGGGGATGGTTGACTTGTACAGGCAGAAGGGGCACAGGTGCATGAGGGGCAGTGATATTTAATTTTCTCCATGATATGTCTTTCTACAAAGAGTTTAATATCAAGAACACTGGTTGAAGTACTGTAATAGTTTGTGTGGAGAAGTGCATCGGGTGTGTGGCAGCTGGCTTATTGGACTGCCCAGAGTTTCTTGGGAGTATGAGAGGGAAGGTTTATATCCAACAATGCACGTACCCTGAGATCAAATAATGGACACACCCCGCTAAGGAATGAGATCAAGAGAATAATTGCAAGTAAAACAAATGTATATAAGATAAATGCAAGCAGAGGATACTGCTGCACGAGAGCGCTCTGCCAATCAATACACAGGCAGCACATCAAAAGGAAACACATTGTCAGCTATGACGTTTCAAATAGGGTACAAATCTTGGCTGTTCATTGGGGGAAGAACTATGCCACACTCGACAACATAGGGGAGGTCATATGCTAATTGGACGTTGCTCTGGGCACATATGGGTCTACTGGAAAAATCTCCATGGTTGAAGGTCAGGTGAGTGGAGCACTACATTTGTATCTAGATAAGCTAAGACAGCAGGAACTGATGGCATGAGACAAATGGCAGCATAACATTCTAGCATGAATGGGGGGCACTTTCAGAACCCATTGGCAGATATGTCGACATTCTAACCCTTGTACCCAGAGGTGCATAAAACACAGTGTTCCAGACCCGAGTGCCTGCCCCATGGTCTTTGATCTAACAGATGCCTCATGATACGGGTAGACATGTGTTAGGTCTAAGGAGGATATATTGGTGTACATGAATAGGGCTATGGTGGGTGTCCCCATCTGGTCACTGTGAGTGGTCAGTGGGTATCTGTATCAAACACCAGCGGGGCATGGTCCCAGGGGACTGTGGCCTGGCAAGATGTGGGTCTGGAGTACTCAGGCAGGTTTGTGTAGATGGATGGGCAGATGAGCTGGGGCCGGCTCTGGTCTCTCACAGTGCAGTGAGCTCATCTGTCCTAGGATGATACTAAATGTTTGAACACTGATTGGCTGGACTTCCGTGAGAACAGGGCCTGTGTGGAGCTCGCAGGAAGCAGAGGTGGCCTGGGCTGTCTTTGCAAGCAGGGCGCTGAGTAGGGGAGAGACAGGATTTTAGGGATCATTTCTGGGCCTAGTGAAAAGATGGTTTCAGGTGTGTTGCAAAATGGGGTCTCTGTGCATTGATGCAGGCTTGTATATTTGTTAATTTACTGCTGCTAGATATTGGGAATAATCAGACAGAGAGAGAAAGCATGTCCTCCCTTTGGCATACATAGGATCTATTCCATATGGGAATGGAATGGTGAGGGGGTGGAATAGACCACATATCCCCCAACATTACCCCCTTTCGTTACTACTAAAGTAACAAATACCCTCTCTCAATGTGTTTACGTCCCTCTGCCCTCTTTACTGTTCATCCCAGGCGTGAGTAACCATTATAGGCATCCATGCTCTATTCACGTTCCTCAGACTTTCCCTATGTCGTGCATATTCCTCAGGAGTGCATGTCATGCAGCTACAGTCCCCATCCCCATCCGGGTCAAACCACACCTCTTTATAATTCTCGCAATCTTGGAGTTTGTTAATGGTAGTGTGATAGTAGTTGTCTATTACATACCCTGTATTATATATTGCCACCCTGCAGTATTTAGACTCATCAGTCTCACCAGTTTGTACTTGGGCTTCACTAGTATCATGAGGCATCTTACAATTACTACCTTTGTTACCAATAGTCACCATCATCATCGTACTTCTAGGAATCACCTTGGCACAGCATCAAACTCCTAACTGAGACACACAGAAGATCAGCAAAAGGAAGATGGTGATGGGGACCAGTAGTTTCATTGCATTCCCAAGCCACAATGGTACCCAGTCAACCGCCATGCTGAGCCAGTCACTTAGTTGGGAACCTCCCTCTTTTGGCATTCTTAATCCAAGTTCATGTACTGCTGCAATTACATGTGAAAGTGCCCCGTTATCAGCATCTGAAGAGGGGATAAATGTGTAACATGCATCCCGATTTTTGGCAAACACCGCCCTCCATAGCTGTGAGGAGGTTGAGCACTTACCTATTTTGCATTGTCATTAGTCTCAGTGCTCTAAGTTCTATCTTGATGATGTTGAACCCCTCCTCATTGTCATTTGCCAGCTGCATCAGCTCCCAGCGGATGATCTGGATGCACTTGGTGTTTGCTCCTGCTTGCATACTGGGGTTCAGTGATGCAAAACATTTCTCTGCTGAACTGAAAAGTTTATATTCATCAGGGATCTGTGCCAGGAGGTCAGAAAAATCCTTACAGAGGAAGTTGGATGCTTTCTTTTTGCGTGATACTTGATCCTGTAGCTTGTCTCCGACAGTATGTCATTTATGGGAGATGCTTCATTTATTGTCTGGCGTGCCAGTTGCTTTCTGTTGGGCACCCCTGCCCCCTGGACATGCTTTTCTGGTATCTGGCAGCATTGCCAGAGAACAGTAGCCCCCCTCATGATGACGGGAGGTGCAAGTATGCCTGTTTGCTACGCACCCAGTAATGGTCCATCAGGGCAGCAGTTCCTTTTCGCATATCAGGGATTTCAAGGGCTCTGTTGCAGTGGGTGTTTGAACTCATGGGTACTTTTCCTTCCCCGTGAAAGCGCAGTTCATATTTTTCTTCGTGCTGGATCTTTATTGGCTTTTCAAGTGCAGTGACCCATGTCAGCTTGGTAACATGTTGAGTCCAGGTTTGGGCACATGTGTCGTCCATCCAGTTCAGTCTCTCGTCCGATAAGCCACACAGTGCTTCAGCTTTGTACATGACAGTTGCATCTTGCTGTTTATTTCTTGTGAAAACTGGTTCCTTGAAACAAATTGCAACTTCAGGCTTTTTCTTGCATATTTTCTCATCTGGAGGTAGCAGATGTGGTTTTACTGTGTGTGCCTGGAAGGTGCTCCTGATTTTACATAGAGCAAGATGAACAAGACATTGGGCTTCCACTATGGGGGTTACTTGAGGTACTAAAAACTTAGGAGTTCCTGATGCATGGGGTATCAGTGAACAAACATAGAAGCTACCATTTGTGGCCTGTCTCCCAGTAGCACTCATGTCAGAGTACCATTTGTTAGACTGGTCCGGATGGCAGAGGTCTTCTACCTTGTCGAACCCCAATCCGTGATATGCATCATACTTGTGCTGCTGCACTTGTCTTTTCCTTCTATTGACCAATGGATATCTATCAAATGACCTTTTGGACTGTCTATGTGCAATAGCTGGGGGTCTGTGTGTATTAATGGTTTTTAGAGGGTAGATTGGTAAAATACCTGTATTCATATTTACATTTGTGTCAATATTAAGCTGCCAGTATTGAGAACTTTGGAGGGCACTTGGCGTAACAATGGGGAACATATATACATTATCAACAGTTGAAGTAGGTTTCTCGGTTGGCTGTGAGGTAGTTTGAGGTATCTCAAATATTGTTGGAGTGGATAATTCATCATTCTGTGCATAGATCACTCTTTCATTTTCATTATTTACCACTAACCCAGGCCGCGGGATTACTTCTGTGTGATTCTTGTATAGGGTAGTGAGATTTGGCACTGCATTGTGGTCCGATATTAGTTTTACCCCATCCCATATTAAATGTCCCCCTTCCCTTACTAGTTACCCACTTCTTTTATGTATCCAAACATAAAGACACCCCCAATATATTCCCATTATTGTAGAGAAGACAAATGCAACCCTCATTCATAACTGTAAGACCTAGTGGCACTTATTTTATTCCTACTGCTATCTATCTGAGTTCTAACAGTTGTAAGTGGCGTTCTCTCCAACATCGTAGCTTCTATAGAGAGGAACATAACAGGGACGGGGGTTAATAAAGTTTGAGATGAATAAGATACGAGAGCAGTGGAGAAACTGAAGAAAGCATGGAAATGGGGGAGCCAGAGAGAAGAAGGAGATAACGTATCACATCATGTCATATCCTTATTTTTTCTCTAAGGAACTGCTGCCTCGCTTCCATTTTCTTTTGCTGTCTCTGGGGTTACACTATCGTGTGCCTTTCGTATATATGATAAATGCACACAATACTTTAATCCCCTCACCTTCACCGCTAGTGGTGTGTAGTACACTACTTCACAGGGACCGTGGAACCTTGGTGAGTTCCCCCTTCTGACAAAACTACAGACATACACTTGTTCGCCGGGCATTAAAGGCTTTGATGGGCTGTCTGCTGTGGCAGTGATAGTGTCTGTCTCGCTTTCTCTTATAAATGGTGGGGCAATCTGTTTTGCAATACTTATTACTGCTCTTGTGAGCTGTGTGAGGTACTCTTTGATCTACTCACCCAACACTGTTGCTGTTCTGTGTGCATCTGACATTCTCCTTACTGGTGACATTGGCGTTTGCATACATCTACCAGTCAGTATCTCATGGGGGTACAAGTGGTGGTACTTGATAGGTTGTGTGCACAACTGGAATAAGGCAAATGCCAAACAGTAGTCCCAGTTGTTTTGAGGGTGTGACGTGGTTTTCTCAACCGTCCCATTCGCTTGCGGGTGGTAAATGGAAAACATTGTATGCTTTATTCCCAATAATGTTGTCACTTCCTTGAATAGGTCATTTACAAAATGTGGTCCATTGTCGGATCTTATGACATCACATATTCCCCAAAGTGGGAACACTGCTCTCACTAAAAACATTGCTGCACACTTTATGTCTGTGTCACATCTGGGTGGGTGTAGGGCCCTGCCACCATCCAACGGGAAAAGTAACAGACCACCACTATCAAGAATCTTTCTCCATTACACCTCTCTCCCATGTCAGCATAATCAAAATGCAGCTCACGGAAGGGTCCGATGGGACGAGGCAGTGTCCCTCGCAATGTTCTGAGAGTCATCCCTGAGTTTAATGTTTGAAATTTGACTCATTCAATGACCATTTTAGTAAGATACTACTGGAGGTTTGGGACAAACCAATCCTCCTGGACATCTGCAGCTATGTGCTCTTCCGAATTGAGGGATGGGAAGTACAGTTGTTCGAATGCTACCTGCAACAGCTCTATTGGAATCACTACCTTCCTTGTCGTGTCGTGTCTCCATAGGCGTTCCGTGGGCAACTGTGTGCACCCTTGTTTGGTCCATAGTTCCTGTTATACAGGTGGTGCTTTTCTCTGCAGTTCAATTATTTGCGCAATTGGCAGTGCATTATATCCTTCTCCTTTGGGATCCTCTGTTTTACCTTTTAACATGTATTCTGTGTTCACTTGTTTTTGGAAATATGCTACCAGTTTTGCAGTGGTATCAGCCGTTTCCCAGTGATATTTCATCACTATTGTTGGTGTTGGCTTGGCATTTTACCAGGGCCAGTACTGATGGCTCAGCGAGTGTCTTTAATAGTTCATTTAGTAACTCTGCATGTTGTACAGGGGACCCATCAGCCCTTCTGAACCCCCTCCTTCTGCAGCAGGACAACCCTGCATATACGGTGGTGGTAACATATGCTGAATCAGAGGATATTGTTACTGCACACCCCTTTGCAGCATGTAGTGCTTCAATAAGTGCTACTAATCGAGCTGCTTGTGCTGAATAGTACATTGGTATGCACTTTTGTACCAGAATCTCATACTCCCCCTCCTGCAGTCTCACTACTGCTGCACCCACATGTTTTTCACCCGTTTCTGGACAGATAGATGCTGATCCATCTACAAAGAAATTTTCATTAGCTTTGGGAATGTCGTCCCCTTCTCCCTCATAAGTTGCACAATCATGATTTTGTATATCCTCTACTGTGCATGGCGCTGTGAGGAACGTGGCTGGGTTTACTGCTTTACATTGTATTATGTGAACATTTGGGCTTAAAATGATTATCTCATAGGCTGGTGCTCTCTGTGTGCTGAGCATGGATTTTGATTGTTCTAGTATGGCAAACAGAGAGGGTTCAACGAACAATGTGATGGAACATTCCATCATATTTGTTGAGCTTTTCTCAATAGCGAAGGCAGCGGCTGCAATAGCTTGTTCACAAGTGAAGTGCCCCTTCATTACTGAATCAAAAGTCCCACTGTAATAGGCTAGTGGCTTGTGGCCCAAGGATGTTTTCTGTGTTAACACTGCTGTCATTAATGGGCCGTTTAATGTGAGAACAGGAATAATTCCCATTCATAATCTGGCGTGACCAAGATGGGAGCTTTGCAGATCAGTTATTTTAGTGTCATGAAGGCATTGTGCATCCTGGGGTCCATGTAATCGGTGTTTTGTTCTTCTGGGCTTCTTTGAAACTTTGCAATAGGGGTCGTGTGTAGGCGGCATAATCCAATATCCATGCCCTATAATAGTTGCAGATTCCAGAGAAACTTCTGCATGTCCTTAACCGCACGGGGTATGGCTGTGGTGTGCACTGTCACCGCACTATCATGCATTATCCTTTTTCCATCTTTTGAAATCAGTTGGCCCAAGTACAGGACCTTGATCAAACAGTACTGGAGTTTATTTTTGTCTACTTTATAACCCTTTTGGGCCAGCTATTTGAGCAGGGCAATGGAGTCCTTATGGCATGCTTCCTCTCCCTCACTGCATACCAATAAGTCATCAACTTTTTGAATTATGGTACTCTGAACATCAATATTGCAGAGGTCTTTGTGCAATATTCTGCTAAAAATACTTGGGCTTTCGCAGTACCCCTGGGGCAATCAGCGATGTTCATACTTTTTCCCATCCCTAGAGTAAAGGCTGTGAGGTACTGGGAATCTGGGACGAGGGGCACTGAGAAAAAGGCATTTTTCAGGTCTGCCACAGTGAAATGCGTGGCCTGTTTTGGAATGCTGCACAAAATGGATGCCAGATTTGGGATGAGAGGGAACTCCTTTTGGACAATATTGTTAAGAGAGCGGAGGTCTTGGACCATACGCCACGACCCCCCTTTTGCTTTCTTAATGGGGTACACTGCGGTATTACATGGAGAATTGGACGGGACAATGATGTCTTGTTGCAGAAATGCATGCATTGTCTCTTTTATTCCCTCCTCCATCTCCCTTAACAGCGGATACTGTTTTACCCTAGGCAGCACTGTGCCTGGTTTGAGTTTGATTTTTAATGGGCCCCTTCTCTTAATAACCCTACATCATGGTTGTTCAGGGTCCACAAATATGGCGGAACCTAATGCAGGTCCACATTGCAAAAAGATGGTGGGGCACTGATGGTGGTCACTCGTTTGTTTTGTACCATTATATAACCGGGCATACATATTTCCATTATGATATCCCCATCAGTGTCACTGTCAGTGAACAGCTCTTCATCAGTTAATTCACGCAACAGTATATTTGGGTCAATGCACAACACTGTCCGCCACCCACACCCATGTGTGCCCATGCCAATTGCTACAATACGCTTTGCAGATCAAGTGAGAGAACATTACATGGCAATATCTGGGGGTTGGCTACTGGGCGGAAAACAAAATCAGAGGCTACTGTCCATTCCTTCTGTGTAATTTCTGGCACTACTCTTGATAACACTTGTATGCCATAGATAGACATATCTGCATTGGTTGGTATGCCTCGTATGGCTGTTTCATTAGCTATCGTTTGTATTAGTAGAATAGCTCGGAGTGGGCAAATACCACGGGTGGATGACACTATACCCCTGTCAGTGAAACTATGGTCATATTCAACTTACAGAGTAAATCTTATCCCAATAAGTTTACAGGGGAATTTTCATGGTAAAGTATGGGTGCTTGAACTGTTTTTCCGCACTATCCTAACATCCAAATCTTCTCCGTAAGGAACCATGACCACGGCCCCAGAGAATCCTTTTGTCTCAAGATTTTTCCAGATAGCGGGAAATCACCTTCACATAGACACGATTTCTCTGCCCCGGAACTGTTTATTCCCTATATCTGCCCCCACCAGTGGTTCCTGGTCTGGGCGTAAGGTAGTTGATAGGACTAGACACGCAAGTGCTCTCTGTGGGCTGTCCTAGTCTGAGTGGGTGTCTGTTCCAAGGCAAGAGAAAACATTTTCGCTAAGCACACATGTTCCCTTATAAGGTGCGGGTGTGCTTTTAGCCGGTGTGATGAATGGGTTTGTGTATATGTGTGTCATTTGATTTTGGTGGGTTGGGCAGGACTGCATGCAGTACTGGGGGTGTTTGAGGATGGGTCTACAATCTGGCTGCTCGCCTTGTTCACAGCTTCCGATGGGCAGTCCACATGGGTTCCCTGGGTTTGCATGCCCCTATTGCTTTTCATTGCAAAATCTGTGGTTATTCTGATAATTGGCCACTGGCCGAATGGGGCATTCCCTTGCAAAATGGACCCAACCCCCGCACAACCAACAGGGTCCGGGTCCACCCCCTTTGGTCCTTGCCCTCCATAGCTTCCTGCTCCACCTCTTCCTCTTGCGGGTGTTCCTTGCCATTGGGGTCCCATATACTGTTCATCTCCAACCCACTGTTCCTGACCGCTGTCTGCCCATGCTGCAGCCATCGTAGCTTGTATGGCAACTGACACTTCCCCTTCTCCCTGCTGCTTTGAGGGCAGCACTGCGGTTACTGTTGCGACCTTCACTAACTTGCTCTGTACAAGATTTGCTTCTTCTGCTAGTCTCCTCTGGGCTATTTCTTTTTCCCTTCCTTTGATCCTCCTGCAATGGTGTATTATGATGCTCGGAATCTCTGGCTACCCTTTGGCTTCTAACTCAGCTATTTTATAAAATGCCTTCTGTACTTCCTTCGGGAGTCCTCTTTTAATGATAAAGTGGAATAGGGAGATGGATTGGTCCCAAGATCTGCCATCACTGCCCGCCACATCTCCTGCACATGAAGAATAAACTGCACAGCATCTTCCTCGTCCCTCATAGTTCATTGCATTACAGAGTGTAAATCAGGGGTGTCGGGGAAACTCCTCTGCAGTGCATCCCAAACTTGTGCACGGACATTGTTAAAGGATGCCCCATCATGTATATCATTCCCTGTGATGACACCTGGGAATACTGCCTTCAACCACACTGAGTCTGCTTCACCCCCCACTGTGGATACTAACAGGCTTTTAATGTCCCCTATGGCCAGAGGTTCTCCCGTGATATTCTTTTCAAAAGCATAGATACATTTTCCTGCGCCCACCGTGAGTGGGGGGAGGGACTTAAGGGGGTTGTTTTTATCCATCATCGCCCATGGCACATAATGAGGCCTTCCTTCTCCCTTATGGACGAGGGGTGTTTGCAATTTTGATCTTACTTTTCCCCTGTGTTCCCATCCCTCTTCTTCCTCAGTCACCCGGAGAGAGACCCATTGTACCTTCCGTATTCACCCCACAGCCCCTTCATCGGATTCATCAAAATCACTCCAACACTCCTCATCCCTCACAGAAGCTATTGTATCATGTCCTACACTTTATATCTCCCCCTCTCTTTCTACACCTACTGCCCATATGGGGGCACTATACACCATAAAGAGGAAGTCCCCTGATTTCCATTCATCTTCTGGTAGGAGAGAGGAACTTTTTAAGGGTGTTGGTGGTGGGAGCCCTCCCCCAGATTGCTGGGTCGTCTCACATATTGCTTTTAACTGGCCCAATTCTGTCTGATTCGATGTTAATGCCACTTCAAGATCTCTATTGGATGTTCCCTGGGGGTGGCCATGGGTATCAGAGTGGAGGGGACATACGGAGGTGGAGCGGCCATGCCAGGTGTTGCCGTCATGCTTCCCCTTGGCACATAGGCTTGGTCGGAGTATCCCTATGCGGATCTTGTGAAGAGCAGGTATAGTTTATTGGGTTCATCCTTCCCATTCCCCTCTTTCTTCTCGCTTTCCTTCGTCTCTACAGCTGCCTCCCCTACCTTTCCTGTGCTATGCACGACTGGCATCTACTTAAACATCTTCCACAATTCTAACACTTCCCGTCTGTTTTGAAGCTGCTTTCCCTTATACATTGCCATTAGTTAAGTTGCTACATGGTCCAATATTCCCTTATCAAAAGACCCTTCTTGAGGTCAGGAATAGGGTGATCCTTCCCCCTTTGTTTCAACTATCCACTGACTGTGATACTTCTTTATTCAGTCACTATACAAGGGGAGGTGTCTACAAATGTGTGAGAGTGGGGTATCCATCCCCACGTTCAACAATGGGCCTCTCTTTTTTGCCCCTTTTTCACTGTCACCTCTAACTCTTAATCTTTGAAACAACAACAACAATCTTATATGTTCTTACTTCAAAACATGACTTTGACAGTCACATAAAACATGAACCATTGAACATTGTACACCACAAACTGACAAATGAGCTAACAACATAGAACAAAAAACATACATCTTAATATATTCCACTTTTACCCCAAGCCCCCCCTGATTAGAGCATCACCCCTCCTTCACTCACTCTATCATTCACATCACCTCACCCTCTCCTGGGCCTACCTCAAACACTAAAATAATAAACTAAGATAACAAGCTAAAATAACAGCCACTGCTTGTTTCTGAGCCCACTAATTATACGAGGCTCCTACTTTCATTCCACTTTTTTCCACTTAATATCCGCACTGGTCAGGACAGTGCATTGCAGCGCCGCCTTCTACCCCCTTTCAGAACTAGGTTCCCATTTCTCCTCTATTTTTCAACTTGTCCTTCCGTATATAAAAAGAATTGCCATAAAAAAGAAGCACTTGTTTTCATACACTCATCCTACTCACTCATACTCTAATTATGTGTGTTCCCTTCCCGTTTGTGCTCCTTAAAAAACCCCCCACTTTCCCTCAATTATTTTCACTTGCAATTAATACTCACGTGCCCGTGTTCTTCCAAGAGCCTCTGTTCGCGGTCTATCCAAAATGCCTAGGCCTCCCCTTCATGACCACACCCGGCTCAGGCGAGCATTTGGGCATTCACAAAGCCGGGACCCACAGAACCTTTTCTTCTGCGTACACGTTTTATTTGGGGACTGGTCATCCAAAGGTGGGGGCGGCCATACCAGGGAAGCCCTGGATCTCGCCGCAGGTACGGGGTATCTCAGGGAATATCACCCAAGAGGGGTCACCAAATGAAGGTTTACACCCAATAATGCACATATAACTGAGACCAAATAATGGACACACCGCGCTAGGTAATGAGACCAAGAGAATAATTGCAAGTAAAACAAATGTATATAATATAATGCAAGCAGAGGACGCTGCTGCCCAAGAGTGCTCTGCCAAACAATACACGGGCAGCACCTTAAAAGGACACACATCATCAGCTATGATGTTTCAAATAGGGTACAAATCTTGGCAGTTGATTGGGGTAAGGGCCTGACATACTCAATCACATAAGGGAGGTCAGATGCTAATTGGACGTTTCCCCCCTTCGCTCTGGGCACATGTGGGTCTGCTGGGCTCCTCTCCGTGGTTGAAGGTCGGGTCAGTGGAGCGGTACATTTCTATCTATGTAAGCTAAGACAACAGGAGCTGATGGCATGAGACAAATGGCAAGCATACAATTCTAGCATGAATGGAGGACACTTTCAGAACCCATTGGCAGATATGTCAACATTTCTACCCTGTTCTCAGAGGTGCATAAAACACAGTGTTCAAGACCCGAGTACCTGCCCCATGGTCTTTGATCTACCTGCTACCTCATGATATGGGTAGATATGTGTTAGGTCTAAGGAGGATATATTAGTGTATACGATTAGGGCTATGGTGGGTGGCCCCATCTGGTCACTGCAAGGTGTCAGACGTGCATCTGTATCAAAGACCAGAGGGGCATGGGCCTGGTGGACTGTGGCCTGGCAAGATGGGCATCGGGAGTGCGCAGGCAGGTTTTTAGAGATGGATGGGCATACGAGCTATGGCCTGCTCCGGTCTCACACAGTGCAGTTAGCTCACCTGTCCTAGGATGTTACTAAATGTTGTAACAATGACTGGCTGGACTTCCATGAGAACAGGGTCTGTGCGGAGCTGGCAGGAGGTGTAGGTGGCCTGGACTGTAATTACAAGTAAGTCACTGGGTAGGGTGAGAGTTCCGATTTTAGAGATACTTTCTGGGTTTAGTGAAAAGATGGTGCCAGGTGTGACACAAAATAGATACTCTAGGCAGTGATACAGGCTTGGATATTCATTCATTTACTGCTGCTAGTTAGTGTGAATAATCAGACAGAGTGAGAAAGCATCTCGCCCCTTTGGCATACACAGGATCTATTCTGTGCGTGAACGGTGAGGCAGTGGAATAGAACACGTCTCCCCCAACAAGAGTCCGTGCAATAGGTGCCAGTAGTGTAGTAGTATGTGAACTGAAGTGGATAGGGCATCAGCGGCTGCATTATGTATGTGCGGTGTGACAACTGGGCATATTTTTAGGTGCATGGCCGTATTATGCTGCGGTGGTTGAGGCTAGGCCCTAGACTCTTGGGTGCATGGCCAGAGGCCGTGGGCCATAGGCCATACACCCAAGAGTCTAGGGCCTGCCCACAACCACCACAGCATAATACTCAGCCACTCAGAGCAAATGAGGCAGAATTAGCCATGACTGAAGTAGAAAACAGCATGTATCATTATAAGCAATCTGCAGAAAATTTTGTGCTAGTGACATCACAACTAAACAATGAGCAGCATATCATTTTCCTAGAAGTAACTAAATACATTGAATGTGGTGTGCAGCACGAAAATAAAACTGGTACCTGCCAAAACTGTAAACCTGTACTGCTATATATAAGTGGTCAAGCTGGTTCAGGCAAAACATTCTTAATCAAAATCATCAGCAAGTTCCTCCAACAATTGACAAACAAAAAGCTTTCAGCTGGTGTAACTGCCCCCATTGGTTTAGCTGCCTACAACATAGGTGGTGTTATTTTACACCGATTGCTAGTCCTTCCAGTAGAACACCACAACAAATTAGACTACTACAAACTTTCAGCAGAAGCTGCAATGGAGCTAGGCAGAGTTTTGAAACAAATTAAAATGCTCCTGATAGATGAGGTGAGCATGGTCTCCAAACTAATGTTGGCTTTGATTCACCTCGGATTTCAAGAGGTCCTTAAAACAGAGTACAACAAACTCTTTGGAGAAAAACATGTTATTGTTTTCGGAGATCTTCAATTAACAACAGTGAAAGGTGAACCATTTTAAATTCCTTCGGACACAAACTGTGCCGTAAAACACTTGTCAGCATTGGAATTGTAAATCTCTGGCCACATTTCCAATACAGAGAACTAACTGAAAACATGTGTCAGTCTGCAGACCACACATATGCCAATATTTTGAAAAGCATTTGGATTGGTGTGCTTTCTAAGGAAGCACAGTCTACCTTTAATAGCAGACGCATCTATGAGCTATATGGGCATAACACATGTGCTACTGATGTCATGGAACAATTAGCATACAAAAATGTAAACTGAATGTCCTTAATGACAACCCTAGCAAGCTGTGCACAATTCAATGAAATAATGTTGAAAAAAAGAAATGCAACCACTAGTGCAAATTTATTCTACAGATAAACTGGATGTGCACAGTATGGCACTACCTATGTGTCAACAAGCCACATCATGACTAAATACCTTAGAAAACTCTATCTCCAACACAGATGGTTTGGAGAAAATGTTAACATTGTATTTAAACTGTAGAGTAATGCTAAAGTGTAACCTTGACATGGAGCAAGGTTTAGTTAATGCAGCACTTGGTACAGTTGTTGGCTTTAAGACATACCCAGGTGACAACATCATTCAGTTTGTCAATATTCACTTTGACAAACTTTCAGAAGTTAAAAATTTAGGACTCTCAACAGCCTGATTCATTCTTTTCAAAGACATGTCTGTTGTTTGTGTGTTTATTTATTTGGTAATGTGCGCCAAACTCTTAGGTAACTGGGCACAACAGATGCAAGCATACTTTAAGCTTGGTTACACCATATGAAATAAGCAGTACAATGGACAGATTCCAATACAGTAGGATACATGATATACATTATCAGGTACAATATATGTACGCAGAGAACAGTTTTCTCTGTCTCTAGCATAAGCAATCACTATTCATAAATCGCAAGGTCTAACCCTAGATCAAGCATTGATTGACATTGGCAGCACAGTCTTTAAAGTAGGCATGAGTTACGTAGCACATCTATGCACAATTGAAGGACTATGTCTAGTCAATTTTGATTCAAGTAAAGTTAAGGCTGACATTCCTTGCATCGTAAAATACAACAGACTATGTACAATCTATACACCCCATCTCAAAATGTACCCTGTTCCTCAAAAAGGCAAACTTTGTAAAAGAAAACTTGTGCAAACACAACTTATACAGGATCTCCCAACAGTAACACCAAAGAAATTGAAAGTGGCTGGTACTCTATCAATTACCACAACCACCTAAGGATGTACTGAAAAGGTAAATGCATACCCAACTGCACAAACAAAGTTAACTACCTCTTCAAAGAAACCATGTGGACTTCCATCAAATGAGTCAGACACAGAACTGACTGGTTCATTCAAATTTTACAAAACAACTGGTGTAAATAGCTATGCAAATGTAGCAATCAATGTTCTATCCCAATTGCCACCAATTGTTGAAAGCATTTACTCAAAGGGCGCGAACAAGTTGTGTATGCAAATGCTACTCCTTCACAGAAATGCAACAAACAATCCTGACAACACTTACAGTGTCTCAGGAATAAGGCAGGAATTGGACTACTATGTGGGAATGGTGAGATTCACTATAAACACAAAAGAAGATGCACAAGAATTTCTAATGTACTTACTGCAAGTACTGGGAAGCAGAGACATACCTATAAATAAAATCTTCCAGATTTCATACATGTGGAAAAATACATGCACTCTCTGCAGCCATGTAGTTCAGGAACACGTCCCTAACAAGCGCTTTGTTTATCTATCTATACCTAACTTTGAATCCATTCCATTTCAGCAGCTCATACAAAATGCAACCCATAGCCTGCTATGCAATTCCAACAATAAAGCCACCTTAAAGATACAATCACACAGCCAATACGTAATAGCGATGCTTTTACGATACAAAGCCGATGGTACCAAAAACAACTGCCAGCTTACTAGCTTCACACATGGGCAAGTATCACTTGGCAAGAAAACCTTCTCAACGGTAGGCATAATCTACAACACGGGTGCCATAATCACTGCAGGTCACTATACTGCATACATTAAAAAGAAATGTGGGTGGTTTGAATGCAATGATACTTCCATTACAGATTACCAGCAAATCTTGCAATGTCTACTTAATACTCTTAAACCAAAATGTACTCACTGATCTGAGTTTGAGCATCTACAAACTGTCCTCAATAACCTTTGAAACCACCAACTGGTAGAATAAGGCAACAGCTGTCTAACAATCCCCATACCAATGCAGGAAATACACAATTACATGTAACTACACCCATAGTGCTGCAAAAGCACTTCACAAGATTGAAAACTTTAAACCCACCAGCAATAATTAACATGCCTGAAGACATACCCTGCAAAACTGAGAAACTGTAAACAGTAAGAATACACCAACTGGAATCTAACTGTAACCACAATACTACAATATTACTTTCCATTACTACACAATTTGAAATCCACCAGCAAACAGTTCTTCTGAGGAAACCCTTAAAAACGTATTAAGTATAAACAACCAGCATACACCAAGTGGTATCTCACTGCAACCGCAGCACCACAATATTACTTCCAGCGGTCAGACTGCCAAAATCAACCTTCAGAAATCACAGTGCTACAAACATGCCATCAACAACTGTCAAACTACCAACAGTTAGAATACACAAACAGGTATCTAACTCCCCCCATAATCCTTCAATATTAGTGTGCAATACCACAGTACTTAGAAAACATCAACAGCAAGCAAACACATAAACAAATACTGCTAAAGAGAGGAAATCGATAAACAGTTAGAAGGCGGCAACTGGTATCTAACTGCAGAACCAAGTGGTTCTTGGCTTCCTGTAAGAGAAGGTTGACTGCTCTCAGCAGTGTTTACATTTAGTTGTGCTTGAAGTTCTTCTTCTTGTTGGCGTTCATTGTCCAAATGGTTTTTTACTGTGTAAAGTTTATATCTGGTATAGTGATTTCACTTGCATTGAAAGCATCTTCATAGGAGACATGGGTGTCCAAAACATCTTTTCTCTATGGTTTAAAAAGTTGCAGTAGGGACATGTAGTACAGTACTCTATGTTGAGGAGTATTCAATGATAGATTAATATAATTAATTAGGCTGTGTTTGGTAAGTTTAACCCCGGTACCCCATCACAACTTTTGACTATGTATTTACCTTTTTTCTCATCTGGTTTAATATTATTTGTGTATGGGAAGTTTTGGGCTATGTGGTACATGCACATGGTTTACAAATCAGTACTCCTCTTTAGGTTGTATGTGTTCAATAAATTGTTTTTAAAAATGTCCTGGGTGTTGGGGTCATTTTTGGCTTTTGTTTCTTTGTCTTGGTTCAGTTTCAGAACTCTTTTTCTGGATGCAGCAAGACCTAGGCTTAGCAAGACTATTTTTTCAGATTTCCCATACAAGGCTGTGCCGGTTAAACGGTCTGTGGCTTCATAGCAGACATATTCTCTATGGAAGAGCATTTTTATGCCAAAGCTGTACAATTTTTGTGACAGTGTTTTGTAAGATTATATGTTATCCCAGAGGTCTTTCAGCTCTGTTTTCTTAGCTTTGGTAAGTAGGCTGTGACATATTGTGCAACTGCAGTGGAATTGTCTGCAATGTACTGCACATCTTGGTTGGCATACCATAGGAGGGCAATGAACGCATTGTAATCATTGATGTACTTTGATGCTTCGGTTCTTAGGGGATTTGCCTTTCACACTTTGTCTAACAGAAGACATAAAGCTGTTTACTTGTCCTTTATCTGAAACTGGTTTAGGGAAACCAAAGGGGCATTTGGTGTAGTATTTGCCTTTGTTTTTATTTTGGTGTTGACAACCCTTGCCACACTTGCATCTTTGAAACTGCTAAATGTGTGCATGTAGGTCACTATATTTACTTTTTGAAGGAATTTCGCAAGCGACATATGTGTGAATGAAATGCAAAACAGGGGCATCACTGTCATGACCAAATTTAGGAGCATCTTTAATCCACAAAAGCATGTGGATGTGTGGTGCTCCTTCGGCTTGATATTCTGTTCTCTAAAAGAAGCGTACCACTTCTCCGAGGGGAGGAATTCTTTTATTACAAATGAAGTGCAGCATGGCAATAAAGCGATGATGGAAGTACCTTGATAAATTTACAGGGCCAGAGAGCAAAGTTATCCTGGTGTTCTCATGTATATCCCTACTTTGTTTTTGTTTGCTATGCATAGGAAATCGTGCAAGTCTTCCAATGCATACTCTGCGCATCTTAAAGTGACAACCATGTGGGTGGGCCAAGGTTGTGTAGTATACAGTGTACATCTGCATGACGTCGGAATCAGTATTCTTTCGTACCATGCATGTTTGCCAAGAGACTTATAATACTTGACTGTGAAACTTCATCTTTCTCGTGCACCTTTTGAAGAATCATTGTAGCAGACATGTTCGGAAAAAAATTGGAATCTGTTTTGAATGTGTGTGCAACTCTGTGACATAGAGTTGCTCATTCACTTTCAATTAGAAGTTGGAATATGTATTCAACGTTTTGTCTGAATCTGGGGTCTTCAGAATACATTCATAAAGAGCGGTATTCTGATGCTGTTATTTGTGTGCATATTTCATCAGACCTTCCACCTTTTTTCTGTAGGAAACAGTAGAGGAACGACTTGTGCTTCTACACTTTTTTCCCATATGCTGATTGGAGATCCTATGACTTGTCGCATTTGATATGTTTCTAGTGCATCTACTCTGCTGTCTTTGGAGTGCAGTGGGTCAATTGTATATTGGTCTAAAATACTTAAGGTTGTAGTAGGATCTAAACGTTCAAATTGGCTAGTTGATGATGAATCATGAATTATTATGGTGGTTTCTCTCAGGTTTTCTTCAATGTTTATTTATTTGTAGTATTCATTGCTGTCTTTAAGATATTGTAGGGCTTCTCTAACTGTGTTTAAGTCTACTAGTTTCTGTCACATTTTTTTGTCTTTTGTAGGTACAGCATTCACTAGGATTATCAAAAATTGATCTATTGGCCATTGCACTCCTAGAGTGTCTACATTTTCTTTGAGATCTAATTGCAAATAAACTACTTTGCTACAAATTCCTTTCAATAATTCAGAGTGAGGCAACTTTGCTGTTTTTGGGTGAAGGCGTATTATCGCTTGAAATGGGTGTACTGTTTGATTATAATGCTCTCATACAAATTAAGCTGTTGGAGTGGTTTTGGTAGTGGGAATAGTTATTAGTGACATCACGTGAAGACATTTGGTTACTGTCAAGTTTTGCAGTGCAGTATGTGTAAAGTATTGAGGGGTTAGTAATGTCGTATTTGTTTTCTGCTATAAAATGGAAAGCTAATTGGAACCATTGGGATTGCTCATTCTCTTCATTCTGTATGTTATATCTGCAGCTGTGGTGCTCTTTGTATAAAAGGTTCTGCGGCAACACACACATACCTGCAGGGTAATTCATGGAAAAATTGTGGGCCAAAGAACAGGTGCTTGCACATGTTTTCACGTGCAAGCACCCGTTTACGTATTTATGGAACACATTGCGCGTCGCTTACCTGAGACCTGTGTTTAATCCGTGCGGGTCCAACACCTCACTGCGACACCACAAACGCCTTGCGCGATACAGCCAGCGAAGGCACACACCATCCAGCGCACACTCCTAAAAAGGGAGCGGAACACGTTGAATGGGGAACAAAACACGAAAATGTGGGCGTTACGGGGGAAGCACCGCAGTAAAATCCTCGCAATGCCCACATGCACGCTAACAACATGTATTCAAGGAATCGAACAGGGCTCACCGGCATGCAGCAAAAGACATGCAAACCCGGAAACATGTACTCCATGCAAAAGCAGGTGGAAGTGACCCCACACACTAAAGCCAATGCTTAAAAGTGCACACAAACAAAAAACACACATATATAGCTACGATGAATGTACCATTCCTCACAGCAGTGATTGTGAGACACTGCAGAAAGAGGAGGAGGATAGCCAGGCCCCACATTGTTTTACCTAGGACCAGCCTTTTTGGGATGCCTGATGACCAGGCCTATGGCAGGTATAGGTTTCCACCTCATATCATCCTAGACCTGGTCACTGAGTGGGAGGATGACCTCACATCACCCACCCTGTGCTCCCAAGCACTGAGTCCCTTGGAAAATGTGCTCAATGTACTGTATGTTTTGCCCACTGGGTCATTTCAGTAGACAACTGCCATAGTTGGAGGCGTCTCACAGCCCGCGCAGTCACGCTGCCTATACCAGGTGTTGACAATCATGACTGCATGCCCCTCAGTCCGCAGGCACATATACATGCCCAGAACAGCAGCAGAAAGGCAAGCCGTGGGCCAGGACTTTTACAGGGTGGCACACTTCCCCAAAGTGCTTGGTGCCATTGATTGCACCCATGTGGCCCTACGTTCACCTAGGGCCACCGAGCACATCTATCACAATTGCAAGCACTGGCCTTCCATCAACAGACAGGTCATATGCGATGGCAAGAGAATCATTAGCTCTGTCTATGCCAACTATCCAGGGTCCACCCATGATAGTTTCATGTTCACAATGTCACCCCTAAACCGGGACCTGGAAGCTGGGAGGCATGGCGACACATGGTTCATTGGTGAGTACAAAAGCCTGTGCACATGCATGCATGTCACACACAGATAAATAGACAAATCCAACTAATGACAACCAGTATCACCTCCCCAGGGGACAGTGCCTACCCTCTGAGCACCTTCATGATGACGCCAATACGGAACCCCACCACACCACCCAGGTAAGATACAACGCAGCCCATATTGCAACCACGGCCATAGTGGAGCGCACATTCGGATTGCTAAAGTCACGCTTCTGTCACCCTTGACTGCTCCGGTGAATAGCTACTATATGCACCACCATAGTGTGCAGGATCATTGAGGCAGCTTGTGGCCTTCCTGTGTGTGGTGTGCAAGGAGAGAGTGTGACAGAAGGTCTGTTAGCTGAGATGAGTGAAGATGGCTATGGCTATGGTTGAGTCTTTCAGGGGGCAGAGTGTATGGATTTTGGGGGACTTGTGGGTACAATGGTTGCAGGTGTTTGCAGAGCACTGTGGAGTAGGTGCACATCTTGGATTCCCTCATGTGGATGTGCACTGGTATGGAGTGCCTGGCATGAGGTGGCTGATTTGCTTGCTCTTTGTGCCACTTTGGTGATGCAGCATCATCCAGGCATTATTATTGTTCATTGTGAAGGGAACAGTTTAGGGCATACTACTGGAATCTCATTGCAGTTTGCAATGAAGGAGGCACTTAGGAAAGTCATGGACATGTTTCCAAACGCCTGATTCTTGCATTGCCCAGAGACAGATATGGCTGCACTATTCTTCATTTGGTCCGCAAATGGAGAAAGCGAGGCACAATGTCAACAAGGCTGTTGGCGCCTTTTTGATAGATGTTGGCATGTCCTCCTTCCACAATGAAAATGTTACATTTTGTAGCACCAACATTTTTTGCAGAGATGGAGTCCATCTTACTGATGCTGGTAATTAGCTTTTTTTAGCAGAAAATTCAAAATGCATTGCAGTCCTTTGTGCAACTATAGCAAGCATGTTTTGCAGTTGCTGTTGCCCACTTCAAATCTTTCACAAACAACAATGGAACCCCAAAAAGGGTATTTCATTGCCGCCACTTTCTCCCAGAAAAGAATGCAATGTTTTTGATGGTGTCACTCTTCATTTCTGAGAAGTCTGAGGACTGCCATGCTGTCCGCTGACTTCTCAGACTGCTCAGGGGCCTGCACCATTTCATTGGCACTTCTATTTCGAAACTGTGAAAGGAGACTCTGAAAAGAGCCCTTTTTTGTTTTGATTTTTTGAGTTTAGTGAATTTATGGGGATTTTTTAAACAGGACACACAAGGGAAGGAAGGGTGGGGAGGGTAGGGAAGTGGCACCAACCACATGAATAAGAAAGGGCAGATGGAGAGAGGCAGATGTACCTTTCCTGAGGTAGGGGGTACTTTCCTTTGTGGTTCCGGACCGAAGCATAGAAAACACTCGGGAAATGCTCACTTCTGCAGCATACTGTGTTGCAGTACATACACAAAACAGTAACCTTTGAAAGGTAAGGATCTACTGCCATGAGTATGGCCTGCGATGCTGTTGGGGGAATCCTCTGCCCCACAGGTGTGTCCCGTGTGGTGACAGGAGCAGACGTCGAGGATGCTGCAGTGGAACTCAACCTACTACCCTGTTCAAAGAAAATGACCCTCCGAACTGCTCTTTGTGGCTGGATCTTAGGTGTCGCTGCACGGAGGTAGTCCCATAACTGTACAGCCCAGGTTGCCATGACTGGGTACCATTCTGCACTCATTGCAGTGAACCTTAGCCGCACTAGCCTTGGGTTTCTCTCCAATGGTGGTAAAGAGTATCCACACTAAGACTTACGATGGCAGCAGGTAGTGGGGACTTCCACTACCTCATGCTCGTCTTCCTCTTCTTCATCCTCTGCATCGTCAGGCCTTTTCCTCTCCCCAAGCCCTTGGGAAGGTTGTGGTGGGCTGGAGGTGGTGGTGATGATGCTGAGGCAGAGGTAGCCATGGATGCCATTGCTTAATCCAGGAACTCAGCAGCCCAGCAATCCAGCAATGAAGCAATGTGGAGCAGTAGTTCAGAAATTCAGCAATGTGGAGCAGTGTCTGTCCTGGAAATCCAAAAACAGACTGAGGAGCAGCACTGGGGTGTGACCTTTTATGGGGGTGCTAGGGAGCGCTTTGCAGACAGTCGTGCAGTTTATGGACACGTAAAAACCCCAGCTGGGCTCAAACAGTTCCAAAAAATGTCCAGATCGCCAGGGGCAGGGTCTGGGACCTCTGCAAGGATGAAGTTTCACAGTAAAAAATCTTGTATTGCGTAAAACAAATGTTTTTGCTGTTTTGAGTTCTGGATCCTGTCCGCAAATAAAAACCGATGCTCAGCGTAGGTGCGGTCACATGGTGATGTTGCGGATGTTGGCGAATAGGACAGCTGTCTGTAGAACACCTGTTGCACGGAATCCATTGTGCAGGGTCCCAGAACTAATTAAAAGTGTGACACACATGCAGCAGACATTTCCGAACAGGTGCAGTGTTTTTAGGACCCAGGGGATGAGATGCAAATGTGCCTAGGTGTCCGCCGGACATTGGTGGGGTCCCCGAACAAATTAAAGGTATGTCACAACTTTGCGGACATTGCGGAGAGGCACATTGTCTGTAGGACACACGGAATAATATGCGCATGTGCTCAAGTGTCCGCTGCACATTGGTGGGTTCCCCGAACAAATTAAAGTACATCACTGTTTTACGGACATGTCGGATGGGCAAGATGTTCTTTAGACTCGTGGGAGCGATGCGCATGCCCCCAAGTGTCTGCTGGACAGGGTTGAGGTCCCTGAACTAATTATAGGTATGTCACAACTTTGCTGACTTGCAGACAGGATCAGAGTCCTACGGACACCTCGATTTTGAATGAGGACTTTCCGGACTGGTTCGATGTCCGCAGTCACCTCTGTTTTGATTAATTGTGGACATCCCGGACAGTTGCTCGCTCTGCGGACTCATAACGGAGCTTTTAAAAAAAGAAAAACACACACAGAGCAACATTATACACATATCACTTTATTTACACAGATAAATACACACGATTAGGAAAGGGAAGGGGTAGCAGAAATGGAGACATATACAGGGGAATTGGGGTTTTCCACAGGTTGGGCATCAGGGGAGGAAGGGATTGAGGTCTAATCATAACCTCTTTGCTTACAGGAAACTATTGGGGATGGTTGGCTGGGACAGGGGGAAGGGGTACAGGTGCAGGTGGGGCAGTGGTATTTAATGTTGTCCATTATATGTCTCTGTACAAAATCTTTCAAGTGAGCAAAAGTGTTCATCAATTGGTCGATTTTTGCCTCCAGGCTCACTAGTTGATTTTGTACACTGTTCCTTTGGTGTTCTATATGGTCAGGGACTTGTGGAGGAGCTGCTGCTTCTGGGGCATTCCCTTCATTTCCTGTATGTACTGTTAAAGAAAAAAATATCTGTGAGGTACATTTGAAGCAATGTGTATTAACGTTCTTACTTTTCAAACTGTATTGTGTACCAATGGAGTTACTTTCTTCACTCATTTAATCCCTAGGGAAATTCTCTTCAAGCCATTCCAGGATGCTTCCCATTTG
The DNA here is from genome assembly GCF_040938575.1 of Ambystoma mexicanum. NCBI lineage: Eukaryota > Metazoa > Chordata > Amphibia > Caudata > Ambystomatidae > Ambystoma > Ambystoma mexicanum. The sequence continues at coordinate 572,378,227 of NC_090933.1, read as the reverse complement.
TGTGTAAAAAAAGAGAAATAATTGTTCTAGTATTGCACACTGAGCAAACTTGTTATGCTTACCTGGAGCTTAATGCCTTCTCAGCCAGAGGATCTGTTATTTGGGTACTTTTTGGATTCTTGTTCTGTGAAAATGACAATAATAACAATAGAACTACTGTAATTTCTATTTGCAGGGAATAAACTGTATAGCAGTGTGCCTTTGATAATCCCTCCCTTCTCACCTGTGTTTATGTTTGGTGGAGCTCTCCATTCTGTATTCTACAGGGGCGCGTGGGAATGAAAGCTTTTAACTTGAAAGGCTGCGGTGTTCAAATGATTCTTGTCAAAATAATGTCCTTGCTTTTCTAGAGTTATATTGGGTAAATATTTAGTGAGAAAATATTATAATTATAGTACATTAGATTCTGAGCAGTCCCTATGTTGGAGAGATCTCTTTTTCTAATATTTTCCCTTTTAACTTGCAGGTTCTTGGTTCTCAGAAAAGGTTAATGGCTGCGGGATGGCTGTGACTATACTCGGTTTGAAGAAGCGTTTAACAAACATAAGTTCGTCTTAACTGAGTAATTACAGGCTTCAGAGACGAGCGCGGTAATAACTAAGCGAAGAAAACTTTCTGGAACTTCAGGTAAGCAACATATGTAAATACAAATATGGATGTATCCCACCCGGGAAAGGAAATAAATTAAAGCTCGTTCTGAGAACACCCCACTGTAGCATGGCGGGTGTCACTTGTGAATCTGCAATCATCCAGAGACCAATTATTTGAGAGTGTCTAAAGACAATTGTACTTGTTGGAGAGGGAACATGTGTTCTAAACAAAGTTAAAGCAATTATCATATGTAAAGACTGTTCAAATTAATAAACAAATAAACAGTGCTAAATCATATGATGTTCTAATTCACACATACTGGGAAAAAGAAAAAAATGTTTGGCTTAACAATACAATATTATGAAGAGATTTCTTGGAAGGAAAAAAACTCAAACAGTACAATAGACTAAATGAATCATGATGAATTATTTTAACAAAAGCATAAATCGACATAAAAAACAAATATGAGACACAAAGAATGAGTCAATTGGAAGAGTTGATTCAATTCCCAATTGTACATCTAAAAAAGAAGTGTTGTGACATTTTCCCTGTGTCACCCAGTATCTATTACTTGCGTGGTGAGAAACAGAGAGTTCTGAGTTAGGATAGTGTCGTTAGGCTAAGTTAGGCCTATATCTGGGTCTTCGGGTAAAAGAAATCCTTGCCTATGCGGAGCTTGGTAACTAACCAAACTATTCACGTTTCGGCAGTCATTAAATACAATTGGTCCACCTTCATCAGGGCGTCGATTCGGAGACCCTGTGTAAAAATATAGAAAGAGCAAACATTAAGTCGCCCTCTCCATGGGTGCCAAAATATGTTTGGCCAATTAAACTTAAAATTAAACCTCAAAGTAACTGGGCATAGTTTTACCTACCGGTACTTAAATCCAAAGTCTTGAGTCGTGTCTGGAATTAAACACAAAGCAGTCCTTGGACTTGATCGCTGGGTGGTCTGTATTTCTGTTGGGGCAATGGGAGCTGATGTGCACCTGCAGATGATGCTACTTCTGTTGGTACCCCCTTAGTGCTAAATGGAACTTTCTGTTGGTATAAAAAATCATGAAAGGCTAGTTGAGTGAAGTTAGATGTTATAAAAAGCTATAGATGTGCATTCAAGTTTTGTTTGCAAATCTAGATCAGAGGTCTCAACATTTATCTGGGGGTCTTTTGAAGCTTTAAAGTTGGAAAGGTACAGAATTAGGCTGGTATGCTGGAAACATCTATTCCTTATATGAGCGGTTGCAAAAATCGGTGAACTTCAACTGAAAAAATGGAACAGTCCATGTTTGCAAAACGCTGTATTCAAAATGGCGTCTGTCGCCAATAATGGCATAAATAAATACCTGCTGCCATGTGAAATTTGTTCTAGTGAGAAATTTGGATCGTAGTTGTGATGTCCCACTTAGTCTCTGTCCCTGTGAAAATATAGAACAGAGAGAGTGCGTTGAAGCTGTACCTGTGTAGGAAGCAGGGGGCAATGTAGGGAGCATTCCACGTCTTGAGTTCACATCTACAGTGACTTAAAGGTGGTGGAAGGTGAAATTGTATGTTGCTGTATAGGGTGGCGCAAGCACTATCCGTGCAAAGAAAGTAAACTGTACACTAATGGTTGTACGTGTGCCGTAATCGTAGTCGTTGGAAGGTTGAGTAAAAACCGAAAACCTAGCGAGTTTACCTGGAACCGTACTGTAAAGGAACTGCCGGGCTGTGATTTCTATGTGCTGCAAGTATGCGACTGGAAGCTGAGAAAATGAAAGCGACTGTGCAAAGCTAAATAGAGATGGTTGTCATGGTAATGCCGCTTTGAGTGCTGCTCGCTATTGGTCCATGTGACCCCGGAAGCGAGATATCAAAAAGGGCTACGTGAATTAGTTGTCGGTGGTTGTCCTGGTAACTAGTGAACTCTCGTATTGTACGAGTGTCACGGTAAACTTTCTGGAACTTCAGGTAAGCAACATATGTAAATACAAATATGGATGTATCCCACCCGGGAAAGGAAATAAATTAAAGCTCGTTCTGAGAACACCCCACTGTAGCATGGCGGGTGTCACTTGTGAATCTGCAATCATCCAGAGACCAATTATTTGAGAGTGTCTAAAGACAATTGTACTTGTTGGAGAGGGAACATGTGTTCTAAACAAAGTTAAAGCAATTATCATATGTAAAGACTGTTCAAATTAATAAACAAATAAACAGTGCTAAATCATATGATGTTCTAATTCACACATACTGGGAAAAAGAAAAAAATGTTTGGCTTAACAATACAATATTATGAAGAGATGTCTTGGAAGGAAAAAACCTCAAACAGTACAATAGACTAAATGAATCATGATGAATTATTTTAACAAAAGCATAAATCGACATTAAAAACAAATATGAGACACAAAGAATGAGTCAATTGGAAGAGTTGATTCAATTCCCAATTGTACATCTAAAAAAGAAGTGTTGTGACATTTTCCCTGTGTCACCCAGTATCTATTACTTGCGTGGTGAGAAACAGAGAGTTCTGAGTTAGGATAGTGTCGTTAGGCTAAGTTAGGCCTATATCTGGGTCTTCGGGTAAAAGAAATCCTTGCCTATGCGGAGCTTGGTAACAAACCAAACTATTCACGTTTCGGCAGTCATTAAATACAATTGGTCCACCTTCATCAGGGCGTCGATTTGGAGACCCTGTGTAAAAATGTAGAAAGAGCAAACATTAAGTCGCCCTCTCCATGGGTGCCAAAATATGTTTGGCCAATTAAACTTAAAATTAAACCTCAAAGTAACTGGGCATAGTTTTACCTGCCGGTACTTAAATCCAAAGTCTTGAGTCGTGTCTGGAATTAAACACAAAGCAGTCCTTGGACTTGATCGCTGGGTGGTCTGTATTTCTGTTGGTGCAATGGGAGCTGATGTGCACCTGCAGATGATGCTACTTCTGTTGGTACCCCCTTAGTGCTAAATGGAACTTTCTGTTGGTATAAAAAATCATGAAAGGCTAGTTGAGTGAAGTTAGATGTTATAAAAAGCAATAGATGTGCATTCAAGTTTTGTTTGCAAATCTAGATCAGAGGTCTCAACATTTATCTGGGGGTCTTTTGAAGCTTTAAAGTTGGAAAGGTACAGAATTAGGCTGGTATGCTGGAAACATCTATTCCTTATATGAGCGGTTGCAAAAATCGGTGAACTTCAACTGAAAAAATGGAACAGTCCATGTTTGCAAAACGCTGTATTCAAAATGGCGTCTGTCGCCAATAATGGCATAAATAAATACCTGCTGCCATGTGAAATTTGTTCTAGTGAGAAATTTGGATCGTAGTTGTGATGTCCCACTTAGTCTCTGTCCCTGTGAAAATATAGAACAGAGAGAGTGCGTTGAAGCTGTACCTGTTGTAGGAAGCAGGGGGCAATGTAGGGAGCATTCCACGTCTTGAGTTCACATCTACAGTGACTTAAAGGTGGTGGAAGGTGAAATTGTATGTTGCTGTATAGGGTGGCGCAAGCACTATCCGTGCAAAGAAAGTAAACTGTACACTAATGGTTGTACGTGTGCCGTAATCGTAGTCGCTGGAAGGTTGAGTAAAAACCGAAAACCTAGCGAGTTTACCTGGAACCGTACTGTAAAGGAACTGCCGGGCTGTGATTTCTATGTGCTGCAAGTATGCGACTGGAAGCTGAGAGAATGAAAGCGACTGTGCAAAGCTAAATAGAGATGGTTGTCATGGTAATGCCGCTTTGAGTGCTGCTCGCTATTGGTCCATGTGACCCCGGAAGCGAGATATCAAAAAGGGCTACGTGAATTAGTTGTCGGTGGTTGTCCTGGTAACTAGTGAACTCTCGTATTGTACGAGTGTCACGGTAATCACAGTGGCTGTTCCTCCGTGCTGTAGTCTGTGGCTAATGCAGACTACAATCCATAGTCCTCTAATACGTGTCCTGGGAGGCTGGCTGTTTCGGAGGGCCTCACAAAAAGTGTGGAAAAACATCACAATGAGGGATGATGTCAGTGCACAGTTGTGCAGTCAAAAAGTTCTGTACATTAATGAAATGTTGAAATGCTCTGTAGATATAGAGTGCTTGCTAAACTGGGTAAGTATCCACCAGATGTTTCTGTCAACGTTATTTGGCATGGTACACGCTAAGGCCTGAAGGGGCGTGATGGTATGAACCTAGCTGTGCTCAGAAGTGTGATACATCTGCCAGTGATACACGCTCAGTGTACCACTGCTTGAAAGATTTAATTTAACCCTTGGTGGTAGGTGTCCAAACAGTGGATCCATCTGGACTCCTTGTGTAGCAGACTGTGTGAGAGATCAGCCACCGCCCTTCACTTTTTCAAGGACCCACCAGATTAAATCATTGGGGGAATGTCTAGCCTCTATGAAGTGTGCCACTAGAGGCGCTGTAAAGGTCTTACACCGAATCTTGGATCTGTGTTCTGATATTCTTAAGTTAATCGCTCTTGTGGTCTGACATACGTATCTTAGTCCGCATGGGCATTCAACGCAGTAAATAACATTGGAACTTTTACAGTTAGTGAAGTCTTTGAGAGTCCATTCCCGATGTCTGATCATGAAGGTTTTCATTTTTCTAGAGAATTGGCATGCGACGCAGTTCCCACATGGGTAGTGCCCTTGTATGGGTCATAAAGTTCTTTGTCCCGTGTAGGAAGAGTCTGCTTGGAAGAGAGAATGACTTAATGTTCTTTAATATTTTTCACTCTTTTATATGTAAACCTCGGCGGGGGATCCTCTGGTAAATTGAGTCTGGCAATGTGCCAGTACTTATTAATGATGTTCTTGATCTTTCTGTATCTCTGCCCTGTGTGACAACACAGGTTAGGTGATCATCGTTGGTGTCAATCGATGTGTTGGATGGTTGTAGTAGTGATTCTCTATTTGTATTGAGGGTTCTTTTTGCTGACTGATCCAGTAATTTTTTGGGGTAGCCCCTATCCCGCAGTCTGCTAGCCAAGAGTGCTGCGTGTCTGGTGAAATCTTCCTTTAAGGTGCAATTCCTAAACTTGCCATGAAGATCACATGAGAGTCTGCCATTCAGATGTCTGATAGTTAGATCCAGAAAAGGGACCTGTGTCTTGCATTACATGAGTTTAACCATTCCCAAAAGAGTAGTAATTGATTCAGGTGACCTATCCAAATAAAGATCATGTCATCAATGTACCTGTACCAATGTCCTGGTCTCGCCTATGATTGAGTGGGGAAGCACATAGTCCTCCTCGTATTTGGCCATTTAAAGGATAGCTAAACAGGGGCAAACGCCACCCCCATCGCTGTTCCATTTATCTGGAGGTACATTTGTCAGTCGAATGTGAAGAAATTCTTCTGCAGAACTATCATCATCAATTCCAGGATGAAGTGCTGGGTACCCGGTTTTGTAATGGGTCTTTGGTCAGCCATTCGCAGATGCATTCAATTGCCGCTTCTTGAGAGATATTAGAATAAAGAGACTTAATATCCATAGTGACTAGAATCTGGGTGATTGGGTCAAATGGCAACTCCTCGAAGATGGTGATAATGTGGGTTGTATCTCTCAGATATGTGTTGGTTCTCATACTGAGTGGTTGAAGGAAAGTGTCCACGAATTTGCTCAAAGATTCCAGAACAAACCCACATCCCGAAACAATTGGTCTTCCTGGTGGATTGTTTGGGTCCTTATGTATCTTAGGTAAGGCGTAGAAACATGGAGTTTTACCCCTTGGAGTGGTAAGAAATTCTGCTTCTTTTGGAGATAGCCAGTCTCTCTCTTGTGCATAGCTAACCGCTTGGGATATTTCCTGACTAAGGTCTTTTGTTGGATCTTTGCGAAGAATGGAGTAACACTCCCAGTCGGTCAGGATGGCCAAGACCATGGGCCTCATTACGAGTCACCCGGTATGGAAATAACGGTGGCGGTAAACCCGCCGCCACTGTTGTTTTCATACCGGGTGATCTCGAGTCCTGCAGGGAGAGGTGTCATTCCCGCCAGGTCTGACCTGGCGGGTTTAACACCGCCCGCCTGCAGGCAGACATGGAAACACTGGCACCATCACGAGATGGTGCCGGTGTTTCCATGGTCCCTATTCCCATTGAGTCCTATTGGACTCAATGGGAATGGGGATTTACCGAATTCCGCCTCCGGGGTCACTGGGGTTGTAATGCCCCTGTAATTCCGGGAATCACAGAGGCGGAATGGTAATACAAGTCCGGCGGTAACCGAGCCAGAAAAACTGGCAGGTTACTGCCAGACTGGTAATGAGGCCCTATGTCTTTGTATTGGGTCATAGTCATGATAACTATTCCTCCTCCTTTGTCCGCCGGTTTAATAACAATGCCCTTATTGTTTTGCAGTGATGTGAGAGCTTGTTTCTCTTTAATTGTTAAGTTGTGATAAACACCTGTTTTTTTCTGTGTATTTTGAAGTTTGGCCAAGTCCTGTAGAATGCATTTTTCGAACGTGAGAAGTTCATTAGGTACTTGATTATCGGTCAGAGTGAAGGTAGAAGGTTTATGTAGACCCATGTCACTTTCCTGTTCCTCTGAAATTGTAGGATGTTCTGTGAAAAAAGTCTGAAGTCTCACTTTCCTGAGAAATGTACGGACTTCCATTTCCGAGTCATACCAGTCAGTGTCCGTGGTAGGTACAAAAGACAGGCCCTTCAATAGTACAGTCTGTGAGGTCAAAGCCTGCTAAATTAAATATGGGTGTAGGTTGTTGATCAATGTTGGGACCTACTATCGCTGTCTGCCTCGTCTCAGTCTGTAACATATGCAAAACTTCTTTCTTATTTCTATAAGTTAATTTAGTAATGCAAATACCTTTTGTTTGCAGGTTTTCGGAAAGCTGTAGATGAAATACTTTCGGACGATGGAGAGTCTGCTGAGGAAACTTCGGAATGAAGGCACTGCGACCGCGAACGAACACTGCTGCAAAGACAATGCTGCGGCTGTGAAGGTACTTCTGACAGAAGATGCAGAGACTACAAAATAAACAGCTGACTGAAGAAACGCTTCAGAAATACTTCGATTCGGTAAGTGTTTTCAAAAACAATAGAACTCTGTTTATTTTATATGGAAACGAATGTCTCTGAACTGTCTTTTCTTTGACAGGGTCTGTCAGGATATCGCCGGCAGCGCTACCGGCTGTCAGCGGAGAAGACACAAAGCGAGAGCTCCAGCGGAGGCAGGGCTTAAGTAGCTCCCTCTGCAGTAGGTATAGTATGTGCTGTAAGTTAACAATGGACTTGACGGCGGCCATGTTGAGTGTATGAACACCAATGTAAGCGCTATGTGAGCCCATGGTTACAATGCTATGAATGAGACAAATGCCATTTGTGCCAGGCTTGTAGCCACTGTTGACCCACTGACTGAGGTGAAGTTCCTTGCTTCCCTGGTATGCCTGCATGGGAACTGTGCTCCTTTACTGGGATCATGACAAAACTGCACAGTTATAGAACAAAATGTAGGATAATTACCACTGTGTAGTACAGTTCTGCTGTCAGTACTTTGCAGTTTTCCCGCTGACAGTTTGTATGTAAAGCAGCACTGAGGTAACACTGTTGAAAGCACAGATTATTTTTCTTCTTGGTGCATTCCATGGTGTTGCATAACCTGTGCAATTGCACTGTTGCTTTTATTAGTACAGAGTTTGCAGAGCTACTTCATTTTTCCTTATAATTCACTTATGGGTTGCTCTTTCAAAATGTTCAGTGCCTTTGCTGCATGCTACAACAATGTAAGAGAACCCCTGAGCTTTTGGGCAGTGTGGAAGTGCCCGAGGTCCGCGAACAGCCGCACAGTCCGCGGACCCTGTGGTTATCAGCATGGGGCCAAGGGGTTCAGTATGTTCTATGGTACATCTATACAAATTAAGGGTATCCTGGTAAAAAGCTATGAAATTCACAGAAAAACCTTTGTTTTATAGAATGTTATGGTTGAGTTGCGCTACTAAAAACCTATCAAATTCAGTGAAAAAACATTGTTAAAGGGACATTATGGTTAAGTTGCGCTACTAAACACCTATCCAATACAGTGAAAAACTTTGTTAAAGGTACGTTATGGTTCAGATGCCGTAATAAAAACTTATTATTTGTAAACAATATATCCATATTATGGTTACAAGTAAAACTGAAAAACCCTGAAAATCACCACTTATGGTAATCTATGCAACCATAATGCGCTCAACCACTGTGCACTGTTAAGACTAACACCCATGACATCAAAGATGACATCACAAATGTTATTGATGACATCACTGATGGAATCACATGTGCATATACTTTTCATGAAAAGTCTCTACAAGGGAATCATTATTAGAATGTTGGCAAACAAACTATCAGGGGTCATTAGGAGAAATATCATGAGCTTTGTAGTTCATTAAGCAATGTATTTCTCTCAACACCATTGTATTACAGAGTTCATTCTATTATAGGAACCTACTCATGTAGAAACATAGGCATTGTGTGCAGCATACACCATAGAGGTGCAATATTCATTATCTTGGCATGTTGGATAGTAAAATGATACATGTTTTCATATTAGAGTTTTGTACATGTGAAACATGTAATAAGTAGCTAATAAAGCCCCACTTTCAACATAATTGTAGTACTGCAGACAAAACATAAAGCAACCACAACACATACAAATATGAACACATACAGAGAAAGTAAAGTAAGGAAAAAAGCAGCAGTACCACAGAAAGTGTTCATAATCTAACTGAGTATGTTCATGCACAGAAATGATTGCTGTGTTTCAAGCCTTCTTCTTCCCCTATGTAAATGTATCGTATGATGTGACTGGACACTAAGGAAAGTAGTGTAAGAACATATGAGAAGGGTAAGGTCTACAAATATAGTACCTTTTGAACTATTAGTTCCTGACTGTCAATAAAGAAAACCAAGAGGCCTAGATATGTCAGTGTAGAAAAAAAGAGCGAACCAGACATGTGATGTCATCAGTGATTTCATCAATGGTATTTGTGATGTCATCTTTGATGTCATGGGTGTTAGTCTTAGTAGCACATGGTGGTGGCACGAATTATGGTTGCTTAGCTTACCATAACTGGCAAATTTCTAGGGGTTTTCGGTTTTACTTGTAACCATAATATGAATAGGATGTTATTACTGCAAATTAATTATAACGCCCCTTAAACAAAGTTTTTGCACTGAATTTGATAGGTTTTTGGTAGCGTAACTTAACCATAATGTCCCTTAACCATAATGTTTTTACTGAATTTGATAGGTTTTCAGTAGCGCAACTTAACCATAACATCCCTTTAACAAAGTTTTTTCACTGAAAATATATATATATTATTCTCGAATGTTGTAATTGATGACCTGAAACAATAAAGGAGAAAAACAAAACGCCCTGTCTGACCTTTGCAAAATGGACAAGTATATAGTTAAACCAGCGGATAAGGGTTGCAATATTGTTATAATGAACAAACAAGACTATGTGAAAGAAGCGTACAGGCAGTTTAATGATATCAAATGTTATGAGAGACTTTCCTAATAAAATGGCAAACAATGGGCATTTTGGAGGAGGAGATGGTTACATTTCTTTTCACCAAACATTCAGTCATTCCGACTATATATTTCCTCCCAAAAGTCCATAAGAACCCCACTAGACCTCCAGGGAGACCTATAGTGACACTATGTGGCTCCCTCCTTGAGAATATGTCCAGATTTGTGGACAAAGTCCTCTGCACCTTTGTCTCCATGCTACCCTCATACATCAGAGACACCACAGACTTTTTATGTAAGATTGATGAACTTCCCTGGGAACCAACATATTTGTTGGCCTTCATGGATGTGGTGTCTCTCTATACGTCAATACAACATGAGGATGGCATAAGGGCTTGTGATGTCTTTCTGAAAACTAGATCTCTCAACTATCTTGAACACACCACAATGATCCTAGAAATGCTAAGACATTGCTTAGAGAACAATTTCTTTTTTTTCAACAATGAGTTATTTCGTCAAGCCAGGGCACCGCCATAGGAGCAACGTTTGCACCATCGTATGCCAATCTCATGATGGGTAACTGGGAAAAATTTGTTGTGTGGACAGAAGAAAATGAAATTTTCACTGATAAAATAATACAATGGCTACGCTATATCGACAATCTATTTATCATTTGGAATGGTACCACACAATCATGGCAAGAATTTGTTAAATTCCTCAATATCGACAATTTGAATTTACAATTCACTAAACAACACAGTATACATGATATTGTTTTTCTTGACATAAAAATCCAAATTGTGGACCAAAAATTGGGGTGTGAACTTCATAGAAAAATTACTGGCGCTAATGTCCCGCTACATTCAAACAGCGTCCATCCCAAGAGTCTTTTGTGGTCCAGTCCATATGGCGAATTTATTCACAGAAGAAGAAATTGCAGCCTCATTGTAGATTTCGACACAGCGTGCCAAGTTACAGCTCAAAACTTCCTACATTAAAGGTACCCCAAGAAAGTCATCGAAAGATTGTATCTTAAAGTCCAGGAAATGAAAAGAAAGGACTTGTCGATGACATCTAAATCTGCACTTAGGAGCGTACAGAAACCAGTACTAACAGACTCATTCTAACTTTCAGAAGTCATTCACCTAAGATACACAACATTATTAACAAATATTGGAAAGTCCTGACGGTGGACAATGATTTGGGCAAAATCTTATGTGAATATCCGGACATAACCTTCCGAAAGAGCACATCTATCAAATATCTTGAAGTACAAAGTTACATGGTCTCAGACTACACCAAAAAGGGCAGTAATTGGCTCTTAGGGGGATGTGATGGCTTTTTAAGTGCAGAAAATGCAAAGTTTGTAAATATGCTTTTAATTGTAACAGCTATACTCACCCCATTCTTAAAACACCCATGCAAATTAAGGGTAAAATCATTTGTGAGTCTGAGCTAGTTGTGTACGTTCTGACATGCCCCTGCCTTAAGTGGTACGTGGGCAGCACAAAATGTAAGCTAAAGGTGCAGATTTTGCAGCACATTAGAGCTATCATCAACAATGACCATGCATACCTCATGGCTAAACATTTCTCTGAGTTCCATGATGGTGATCCCAAGACTTTAAAATGTGTTGGTATCTTTAGGGTTGGCACCGGCCCAAGAGGTGGTGACAGTGAAAAACAATTGAGACAAGAAGAGACAAAATATATCATTGACTTTGAAAGCAAATACCCGAAAGAGCACATTATAGATGAGGAATTATACACATTTCTGGGTGTCTAGATGGTTTATCTCGCTTTTTCATGACTGTATCCTTCTACCTCTTATGTAATTTTGCTTTGCCACTTTGACATCTTATGCTTGGTTGTTGAATAATAACAGGCATTCTTATTTTCTGACTAATATATTATTTTTCTTTTTTTTTCTTTTTTTCAACTGATTTGATCCTTTGATTTTCTTATATTCTTATTTTTCTTTTTTTCAATTGATTTGATCCTTTGATTTTCTTATATTCTTATATTCTTGAATCTACCTTTCTCTTATACAACCTGTTGGCAAGGGCTTCAGATTCTTATATACACACTTTTTTTTTCCATATTCATTTTTTTATTTCATGTGACTTACATCGATATTAGAATTTAAGAACTTGGGTCCTATTGTTTGCGTATTAATACAAAAAGCATACTATTCAGGAAATATGACAAAATGGTCTTTTCCATCATGTGTATCAGGACACAGTTGAACAAGTTTTGCCGCATCCATAAACGTCACATTGCCCAAACATTGCCCAAACATTGGGCTTAAACACCTTATTATTTTATTGGCCGAATTAGTACCCATTAGAATTGGGAAAGGTTTAATTCTCTTAAACTAATGATATTCGTATTCCATTATGGATATAATTAGTAACTTCAGATAAAATGTGTAGTTATTCATGTATGAAGTTCCATCTCCGTATCTATTCCCATAGTATGCATTACAAAGTGAACTGAACCCGTTCCAAAATGGCTGCCTACTTCTGCAAGCAGCCAGCAAGTCACCATTTCACTGTTTAGTAATTTTTTCAGTGTGTTTAAAATCTGGGCTCCAATTGTTGGGAGGAGTAACTGTGAACAAGCCACAGGAGTGTGGCGAAACGTGTCAGCCAGCCTCTCGCACCTTGGGAAGCCTTTTTGTTTTTAACTGCCATGGTTAAATAAAACTTTTTCTACTTTTGCATATACTTGCAAGTGCAGTTATTTTGGGTTCCTGAAGTCTAATTTTTCAGCAAATTGCAGCTGTGGAGTGGTACTATTCCGGAGTGTTGGCTCCATACGGTGAAGGCTTTTTTGCCTTATCTTGGGAAAATATATATATACAGCCTTTTGTTTTGCACATTTTGTGCTGTTTTTCATTAAAATGGGTGTTCCAATAACCTCCTGTGAGCTGCGCTTTCTTTTCCTTCTGGATTGATGGATTGATAGATTTTATTGGGTCCCGCAGAGTGCGGTCTCTCCTTTTTCTTCCCTTTCTTTCAATACTTTTACACGGAGCGCACCGTGTTGGACCTGCACCGAGATTTTCGTCGTCTGGCACGCTTCTGCTTAGAGTCGCTTTTTTCAAGCAGAAACGCTGCCGCTGGGGACAGATTTGACTGCATATTGGAGCCGATTTGCACCCGTAAGGAAGCGTAGCCTGAGGTCCCCTGCCTGCACGAGTGCATGAGTGTGAGAAGCGTGTCGGAGGACTCGCAGATCGTGGGCGTAAGGTAGGTTTGTCTCTTCTGTGCTCTGCATATTTCCTCATTTGTCATTTTGATGGTATCGTACTTCTCAGGTACTCCACCCCAGTTTTTCTCATTGCCGCTCTATATTGCTGGTTGGAATAGTTTGGGCATGCCGCAGCTATCCTTTTTCTAACAGCGCACTTTTTTGCTCACATGTGTTTTGAGGCTTTTGGTTAACATTCATTTTTGTAATTCTGTCCATTGAGAATTTTTTTTCTTTCGGACATTTCAAACGGTGGGGGTCACAGCACTTCAAACATGCAGGACGCCTGGGCCGCAGCTCGACTTGTGCAGACCAGGGACCTTTTCAGTGAATCCCAAGTGATGCCCACTGCTCTACCTAGTATTGGGGCTAAAAAGAATAATACAAGCCTTAATCCCGAAATAACTCTGCTCAAAGATATTGAAAAACTATGCAGGAAGGACATTTCCAAATGGTGGGAGGACACTCTCTACAAAACTATTTGGACATTGGACGTATACCACGAGGACTACGAATTCTGACGATGCCTTCATTTGAGGACCAAGACCCTGGCATGCTCCAGGAGTGGGGAGAAACCAACAAAGGCTGCTCGGCACATTTCCTCACTATCTTGGTTAAATATGCCAAATCAGACCGAGCAAAGGCTTTGGAAGAACTTGCAAAAAAGGAAACGGAACTCAGTAAAATGCCCTCTTCTGAAGAGGGGAGACAACTTCGTATTAAAATCAATGAAGCTTTGCTTGTATATGAAGATGACATTAAGCAACGAAAACATCGCAAGTTTATTAGGGACAAAACTGATTATGAAACGGGCAGGATTTTCATTTTTGCCAGAAGATTTGATTCATTACGTAAAAATCCTGCCACTCAGCCTACTGTCGGGGGTGATGCTGGTCTTGGTTCTGTCTCGTCTGAATCAGATGTCCCAGTTTCTGAGAATGAGATTCTGTTAGATTACATTTTTTAGACGAGATGTGGCTGTTATGCCAGGATGGGAAAAATCAAAAACAACGCGGCAAGGGCCGAGGCAGGGGCAAAGGAAGAGGAAAAGGACAGAAATCGCGAGGAGGAAAACAACTCGGCGAGGCTGGCATGGGAAACGGCTCAGAAGCATGCCAAGAGAGCAGATCAACGCGCTCTGGGGCCAAAAAATAACCATCGACAACATGAAGCTGTGTCAAATCATTAATTTGTCCTCCCATGTCCTCACTAAAGCCCAAACTTCAGGCCTTTCATTGGGCCTCAACTTTTGCCCCACTAAAGCCTTTGATTACGTACAGGCATGTCTTGACTTAGACAAATTTGTCCACAAAATTAGACTTAAGACATTTTTCTCTTTGAATCCTACCGTGACAAAACCCTTGACACCCCGTACAGGCCGTACTAACATTTTGATCTCTGACATTCCATCTCTCATGGATCTGGCCTGTCTTGAAGATTCTGATTGTGATCCCTCCAATGCCTATCTTGTTGACTTTGACATCAACCCTGACTGGGATGTACATACCAAACTCAAGGTGAAATCTAAATTTAATCCACAGTTCCCTGTTGGTGGATGTATCGAAGAATTTTATGATTTGTGTATCAATGACTTTAGAAAATTACGGAGGAGTACCATCATGAATAAACACAATCTCACCTCTGCCCAATTTATGGCCATCCGTGAACTGCAGAGTTTGTCGAATATTGTCATCAAACCGGCCGACAAGGGGTCAAACATTGTAATCCAAGAGCGAGTACACTATGTTGCGGAGGCCAATCGTCAACTCAAGGATCGACTGTGTTATGCCCAACTATCCAAAAATCCTTTTGGTGACATGCAGTCTGAACTTACAAATCTTTGTATTAAATGGGTTGAGATTGTCCTTATTGATGATGATATTGTTAAATTTCTTTTCCCTCCTGTTGCACTATACCGACTATTTATTTGCTGCCCAAAACTCACAAGTCTCTTATTCATCCACCAGGGAGACCAATTGCTACTTTATGTGGTTCTCTGCTTGTGAATTTGGCCCAGTTCATTGATGAAACTTTATTTCCTCTTGTGTCAGTTTTACCCTCTTATTTGCGGGATACCAAGAACTTTTTGCAACATATTTCTAACACACCTTGGGAGGATGGTCTCCTTCTAGCAACCCTTGATGTTGTCTCCCTTTATACCTCCATTGACCATCAGGTTGGCATGGGAGCTTGCAGACACTTCCTTGATACCCGCTCACTGAATTTCCATAGTCACAGTTCCATGATCCTTGAAATGCTGTGCTTCTGTCAGACTAACAATGTCTTTCTGTTCGAGGGTTCATTTTTCTGTCAGGTAAGGGGCACTGCCATGGGCAGAGTACCTTTGCTCCAACTTATGCAAACCTGACTATGGGGCGGTGGGAGGCCACCTTTCTCAGTGATCTTCTCGCATCCAGCTTTGCCACACAACTTGTCACCTGGTGGCGATATATATCGACGATGTCTTTGTCAAATGGAAGGGTACTGTAGCCGATTGGCAATCTTTTGTGAAACATATTAATAACAACATGTCCAACCTGCGTTTTACAGAATGCCACAGCATAACTGAAATTGTTTACCTTGATGTAGTTGTGACCCTTGAAAGATCTGGCTTTCACACAGCACTACACAAAAAACCTTCTAAAACTGGCCTACCCTTGCATGCAACTAGTTGCCATCCTACATCATGCAAACATAGTATTCCATATGGTGAATTCATCAGATATCGCAGGAACTGTACAGATCTAGCATCCTTTGACCATCATTGTGCCCTGGCGGATCTAGAGTTTGTTAAACAAGGCTATGAGCGTAGAATCATAGAAATGGCTTATACAAAGGCGCGCGGATTATGTAGGGATCACTTACTGTACGGCATTAAGCCGGATAGGACTGCCATCGATGATGAACCCCGACTTATTGTCACATTCGATAATGCCTCTAATTATGTCCGCAAAATCATAGAGCGACATTGGCGTGTTCTCATCGTTGACAAAGATCTGTGCCCTCTGCTTTCCAAACTCCCAACCATCACATACAAACGAGTACCCTCGCTCAGGGATAAACTAGTTTCTAGTTTTTTGTCACCCATCAAAACTAATTCTTCTTTCACCAGATCACTGACGGCCTCCCCCATAGGCTTTACCAAATGTTTTAAATGTAAGGCCTGTGCTCATGCCACTGCATGTAAATCTTTTTTACATCCGGTCACCCAATGCAACCAGCTCATCAAGTACTCAATGAACTGTGATACTGCCTTTGTGGTTTATGTTCTTTCATGTCCCTGCATGAAATGGTATGTCGGGAGTACCACATGCAAGCTTAAGCTTAGAATATTGCAGCACCTTAGGGCAATCAAAAACTTGGATCCCGCATACCCTATGGCCAAGCATTTTAAGCAAGAACATAACAATGACCTCACCTTGCTTAAATTGTTCACAGTGGCACATATCCCGATACATCCTAGGGGTGGTGACCGCGTGTTAAAGCTCAGACAGTTGGAGACCAGATTCATTTTGGATTTTGACACCAAGTTCCCAAATGGTCACAACCTCGATGAGGAGCTTTATACGTTTTTGGGTACATGAGAGTATACCCCCTGCTGCCTTCTGGATTGTTTTGCCTTCCCCTGCTAATTCTTTGATTATACTTAGTCGATAGGAGTAGTTATTCCAGTTTGTATTCTCTTATTGTTCATTTCACTGATCTGTCCCTAGTCTACGCACTAGTTCTATTTTTTTCTTCATTCTTTAGCTGCTGCAGTCACGACCTAGTAGGACTCTTGGCACATTCTATTTTCTTTATGTAGTCCGTGTTGTTGACTCTCTGTTACACTATGTCATTTAATTATTATTTTTTTTTTCATTCTGGTTACTTGGTCTTTCTTCTCTCACTCTTTTATTACAACACAAATTTGCCTTTGTACCCCGTAGATTATTATTTCCTTTTTGGTTTAGGAATTTTGTCAGGCCGAATGTTTCCATCTATGGGTCTGTTGCTTACATTATTCAGCCATAGTCATATTTGGTTGGTCCACATATGTTTACAGTTGCTATGTGTAGACGATATATCCTGCATTTGCTTATATGTCCATGCCGCTATGTTGACTTGTTGTCTGTACCTACAGCCATAGTGCTGCTAATTTAGACTACCAACGTGATTTTCGCTTATTTGCACATATTCATATTGCTCTCTATTGGCCTGCACTTGCATTTTATTTCTTGCAACTTTGGTTCTAGTTTGAAATGTCATTTGGTTGACTTGCGTAAGTTATTGTTGCCTTGCACTTTATTACCAGCACTGCATCTTTGCTTTTTTGCACATATTGATGTTGCAATTATAATGCATTTTCTGTCGTCTTACACATATTTATGCTGCCATTACTTATACAAGGTCTATTGCTCAGTTGATTTATAGAAGTCACTATTGTTATGCACCTTGTTACTAGGACTGCAATTTTGCTCTTTTGCACATATTGTTGTTACGAATGTGATGCATTTTTTGCCATCCTGTACATATTTATGCTGCTATCTTGCTGATTTGCACACGGCCTTACTGTCATCATAGGACGCCATGATGTTTCAGTTCTTTTATTCTGTACAGTCTGTTTCGACCTTCCCATACATTTTATCTTCATATGACATACTGTTTGGCCTTTTAATCTTTGTGTATATGATGGTACTATGTTGCTTTTAGCCTGACTTATATTTGACTTACTGATTTATACAGATGTATTCTGATGGTATGGGGTATTGTGATTTTATTTTAGGAGTGCACTATGCACTCACCCAATTGTTAAACGTGTGTTGTATTTTCCTTAGTTGACCAGTAACAGTGGAAATTGGGGTGCATAGGAATTGGCTCATATGGCCTTGCTCTTGTATTTGACCGTCTGTCTGTCTTTGATGCCTTTGGTTTTCATGTCATTTTTTATCCAAACATTGGCTTGCTGTTACCATTCCACTGGCATATTTATCGGTCCCTTTTGGTTCTATTGCTGGCCATGACTTGATTTTCCCTTCCAATATGGCCGCCATTGAATCAGTTCCCTCATGCACCCCTGCTTCCACTGACATAGTGAAAGGACTACATTCTTTTTTAACTGTACTTTTGTCCTTTGTTTCTTTACGTGACCAAGCGCTCAGTTGAGTGTGAAACGCGTTGTAAGCAGGTTGTGCCTATAGGCGTCCTGCCTCTGTTTGTTTGCTGTCTCCCCAGCCGTTTGTTTTGCACATTTTGTGCTGTTTTTCATTAAAATGGATGTTCCAATAACCTCCTGTGAGCTGTGCTTTCTTTTCCTACTGGATTGATGGATTTTATAGGGTCCGCAGAGAGTGCGGTCCCTCGTTTTTCCTCCCTTTCTTTCAAGGTAGCGGTAGCGTCCATGTAGTTATGGTTAAGTTGGTGTTTCCATAGGAAGAGCATTTTTTGGGTGGCTTATAACTTCGCTCCCTCTGGACGAATCCTCACCAAACTTTGTATTCGCCGTCGACCGCGTACAGCGCGGTGAAACGTGGATAAAAAATTGGATTTAGTGCCGTGTGTTGGTGTGTAAGAATGTTTGCGGAGGGTGGGGGAGTATGAGATAGGTTCAATGTTTTGTTTTTTTATGTGCTAGACATTTTTGTTGTGTTCGATTTGTCAGCGGAGAACACGGCTGTTCTGACATTTTGTAAATAACTAAATGGTGGGGTGTTTAGAGGACGGAGTATGTGTCATTTTTGTTCGCAAGGAAGGTAAAAATGAGCTATCAACACACGCGGTGTACTTAATTGTTTGTAAATACACAAACTGGGGGTGTCCTCAGGACGCTGTCCATATTGTAATCTGTCTAGTTGAATGTGTTCTAAGAACACCCTTGGTGTCCCGAAATGGTTGCAATTACACAAAATGGGGGTGTTCTGAGAACATTGTTTGTATTGTTCGTTGTCAGGGTGAAAGTGTTTTAAGACCACGCCTTTTGTCCGCTAATAGTACAATTTCCTATGGGCGTCAACCGACTTTTTGTCCACTAAAGAAACGATAAATCCGGCTGGTGTGCGCCAACATTATGTGATAATCCTATGACTGGCGCTATTGACCTGCCTGACTTGCTTTTGCGAAACTAAATCATATCTCCCGCCCCTAAGCCTGATATTATCAAAGCATTCATATTCCCCTCCTCTCTCTGTGACGTTACAGGGTGCGTCATCAAACGCGCCCAGTCCTCTCCAGTCCTAAGTGACTTTACACAGAACCCGGAAGACAACACATATTATGTCACAACACAGCGCGCCACAATTCGGAATATGAAACAGTGATTTAAAAGCAAACAGCAAGATTGTACATTTTGTAAAGTACATTTATTTGACATCAAATGTTTAGAGAATATTCAGCAATTTGCATTTGTCTTTGTTGTCGATCCGCAAAAGTTTATGTTGAGGCACGCGATGTTCCTTTGCGGTACAGAGGGTGTTAGATCAGCTTACAACTCAGTGCGCCACAATTCGGAATATGAAACTATGGTTTAAAAGTAAACAGCAGGATTGTACATTTAGTAAAGTACATTTATTTCACATGAAATGTTTAGTGAATATTCAGCGATTTGCTATTGTCTCTGCTGTCGATCAGCAAAGGTTTATTTTGAGCCACGCGTTGTTCCTTTGCAGTAGATAGGCTGTTGGTTTATGATAAAAGCAGTAAATGGTCGCTCTGATAATCGGAAGGTTGCTCCAACAACGAGCCATTAGACCACCCTATTGGTTGGTATGTTGTTTGTAGCCGCTTGTACTGCGTAAGGGCATATTGGTCCTTGGCGATTGTCCCATAAAATGGTGAGGGTCATGAAGTTGCATATTTGGACCTGCACCTGGCAGTTGAAGACCCCATCCACTGGAGTCTGTAAATCATGACATAGGCAAAATGGGGCGACATACCTGTTTTAAAAAACATAAATTAGTCTCACCAGCTGATATCCATTAAAAATCATCATTTTATTTATTAGGGCGTGAAACTATTTGCTATCGAAGATAGTGCAACAGAGTATGTTAATAATAAAATAATAATATTTTCCCATTCATATAGCGCTAAGAACTGTGAGGTATCTAAGCAGTGCTTATTATTACCCACGGTGTGTGGTGCTCATTTATCAACCACGGAAGGATGAAAGGCTGAGTTTGGCCTTGCCGGGATTCGAACTTGCGTTAGCAAGCTGTGCACGGATGTCAAAGCGAGGGTTGTACTCGCTGTGCCACTTGACAGGCTACAGTGAAGTGGCACAGTGAGTAGAGCGCTTGACCGCCTATAGACCGGTTACATTATTTCTATTAACCCACCCTGTGTCGTCTGCCTTTTTCAGAGCCCTGTAAACGACAGGGGATCAATTCGGCGGTGATAGTGCGCGGTAGAAAACATTATGCCACTTTGAACGAACAAGTTCAACTTGAGCGGTCTTTAATGCTACGCTATTGTAATTATATTTGGTATAAAATAATCTAAAGGGTTACTTACAGTACAATTGCAATTTCCATTGTCCACGAGTAGTGCAGTCCCAAAATACGACTCTGCGTGTGCGAACGATCTTTCGCATAGTGATATAATATATAAAAGTGGTTTTGTTTCAGAAATGTCATCCTTATCTTCTCTTACGTTTTAGCAACACTCCTTCAAGAGAAGTCTTTCATCACAATCTCTGTCTGTCAAGGTCAAAACACAATACAACCTTATAGTCCGCTTCGTGAGCCTCTCCGGGGCCCGAGAAAGAAAATGGAAGCAGCTGACCTTCACGGCATGTTTGTATATTGTTTGCGTGATATTAAAAAAAGTTTGTTTAAGGGACGTTATTGTTCTAAGTACAGCCGAAAGACCCCTGAAAATCGCAGGTTATGGTAAGCTATGAAAAATAACTTGCGCCACCGCCGTGCACTGCTAAGACTAGCACCCAGGACATCAAAGATGACATCGCAAATGTCATTGATGAAATCACTGATGACATCACATGTGTATGTACTTTTCATGGAATTTGTGTACTAGGGATTTTTATTATAATGTTGCGAAAAAAGTGTCAAGGATATTGCAATAAATATCATACCGTTATTAGTGCTTTGAACGATGCATTGATATAAATAGCATTGTATTATGGGATTCTATCTAGTATACTGAGCTACTAATGGAGAAACATAGCATTGTGTGCAGAGTACAAGATGAAAGTATAATATTTGTAATGTTAATATGTTGAATAATGAAATGATAATTGTCCTGAAATGTTCGAAAATTCACAAAATGGGGGTGTTCTGAGGACGTTATTCGTATTGTGTGATTGCTTAGCTGTATGCAATGAGTGAATGGCACAGAGAATAAAGTGGACGCCGTCCGCGGACACCGCGGCTGTTCGTGGACAGGGCGTGCTACATCCGGGTTTTTCCAGGAAATCCAACATGGAAAGAAGACTGTACGGCTCAGCCAATCAGATGTCGAGGTTGTGGATTTGTGTTGAAAGAGACTGTGTGTGGTGAAGATGGTAGAAGTAGAGAAAGTCAGGGTGTTGGTGCTTGGAGATATGTTTGTGCATGGTTTACAACAGTACGCTCAATGCAGGAATGTTGCAAAGAACTTTGACGTGAAAGGAGTGGAGGTGGTGTGGAGCACTGTGCCTGATTGCAAAGTACAGGGAACTGTACAAGTTTGTGAGGATATGGCCACGATGAACAGTCCGCATGTGGTAGTTTTGCACTATGGTGCTTTCCATTTGGGCAACATAAGTGCCCCTACTTTGTTGGCTGATTTGGAACGCTTGGTTCAAGCTGTAACGAAGATCCTTCCAAATGTGAAAGTAATTTTTTCTGGATTACTACCTAGGGCAATATGGGACAATAGTTCAGTTTTTTGTCCTCAGCAAAACATTGCTAGGTGTGTCATCAACCGAGGCATGTGTGCCTTCATGCTTAGAGCTGGTATGTTCTTCTGTAATAATGAGAATATTGATGCCAGTAATGCTGTTAATTTTAAAGAAGATGGCATCTCTTTATCTTTTACGGGAAATGCCATGCTGTTTTGGAATGTAAGGGTTGCTTTGGAGAAGGTTATGTGAAGAATTTAGGAGTAAAGTAAGAAAATAAAAAAAAATACAAAATAACAGGTGTCTGTCAGGCATCTGCAAAAAAAACAAAAAAAAATGGCTCTTTTCAGAGCCAACCTCAAAGGGGAAATGGGGCACATTATTTAAATTTACATTCACCACGCTCAGATTTTCGATATCTCCGCGGACATGGCGATAGTCCGCGGACATCGAAATCACTAGCTAGGGGTTCAGTATGTCCTATGTTACATGTATTTAAAGTCAGGGATATTATGGTTAAGTTGTGCTACTAAATGAAATTCAGTAAAAAAACTTTGTTAAAGGGACGTTATGGTTAAGTTTTGCTACTAAAAACCTATGAAATTCAGTAAAAAAAACGTTGTTAAAGGGACGTTATGGTTAAGTTGCGCTACTAAAAACCTATGAAGTGATGTCATCAATGACATTTGTGATGTCATCTTTGATGTCCTGGGTGTTAGTGTTAGCAGTGCACGGTGGCGCGAGTTATGGTTGCTTATTTTACCATAACTGCCGAATTTCAGGGGTTTTTCGGTTTTACTTTGAACCATAACGTCCCTTTAACAAAGTTTTTTCACTGAATATATATATATATATATATATATATATATATATATATATATATATATATATATATATATATATAGTAGGCAACAATGTTTTAAACATATTTTTTGTTTGCTGGTGTGGTGTGATATTTAGTGTGTAAATAGTTATAGGTTCTGACTAATGTGAGGGATTTAATAAAGACTTTGGGGCAATATCTGTTCCAGGAATGGCCACTTGGCTTTGGGCATATTGCTATGCAAACTCCTATTATGTAAAAAAGAAATGGAATGTGTTTTTCCGGTCGAATTGCCCCAATAAATGCAGATGCAGTATGTGTTAAGGAAGGATATTTTATTACACAAATTAGAGGTTGTAAAATGTTGGGATGCTTTATTTGAAATTTACATGTGCAACAGTTTTAAATAGGAAATACTGTTTTTTGTTTTAATGTTCTTGTTTCTGTAACTGTCATTTGCTACGGAAGCACTGGCATCTGTCAATGGCTGTTTACTGGACACACAGTTCTGGACAATCCTGTAACGCCCGCAAACATCTTAGATGGTTTGATATATCTATGCGTACTTGTGTATAACAGGGTTGGTCAAAAGCAGTTTTTGGATGGCTTATAACTTTGGTGCCACTCAATGAAACTGCATGGAATTCTAGAATGTCATGGTAGACCTGATTCTGAATGGTTTTGCAAAGTGTGATGCTGTTTTGTCAAGAGGGAACAAAATTAGAGATGTGTCTCAAAATATTGTAAAGGCTTTAAACGTGGTGCCATTTGGTGAATCTGCAGAAAAGTTTGCAAAACGATTTTGCAAACTTTGGTGGGATTTTGTCAAAAGGGGGCTAAATTAGAGAGGGGTGTCCCCACATTTTTAGATGGCTTTTAACTTTGTTGCCGTTTGATGAATGCAGACAAATGTTTTCAGAAAGATTATTGACCTGACCTCGAATTGATTTTGTCAAGTGGGGGCTAAGTTATATGACTATTGTATGTACGGATATTTTGACACTTTTGAAAAAATAAAATATGGGTGGATTTCCAGCAAACTTGTTTATGGAGCATTGGCAAGGACCTGAAACCATGGTTTTGCAAAGGTGCCCATGTTATAATTTTTGACAAGTGTCATAATGTAGGTACAAAAAATAGTGATATACCTTTGGTGACTAAGGTACAGCTTGTGGCCATGGGCAGCGGCCAGGTTGTCTGGGTCAAGATTCAAGGTCATCACTGTGGGTTTATTGTTGTTAGGATTATGTTCTGTTAGAGCGTAGCAGTAATTTGCTCAGAAGACAGACCAGAATTGTTCAACTGTGAAATATTTCTGCCATGGAATGAGATAGAAAGTGTGTTCAATCATCTTGCAATGGTTGCCACTTAATGGCTGTTTGTTTATTTTATTTTATTTACAAATATTTGAATGGTTGCTATGGAAAGGTGGCCATTTTTGATTGCTTTTTCAAGTTGAGAAATTGTTGCTGTGCCATCTTTCAGCATGTCTATTCATGAAATTAGCAGCAGCAAGAGCAATGATATTACCATCTGAGTCCCCAATCCATGAACAGTAGTAGGAGGTCATAAGAAGAAAAATGCGTGTAGACAGTTGGAGTTATTTAAGGTGAACGAATAGTGCTTTAAAATGAAGGCGGAGGATGTCCAGTGTACATAGTGGAAGAATAAACTAAGAGGTGGCCATTTTATAGTTCTGTTTTAAAGCTTATGAACATTAATTATGATAAGTTATTTGGTGAAGTTCCCTGAGATGATGTGGATGATGCGTATTGGGAAATGTATGAGCACCACAAAATAGAAAAATGCTTGGGGCTAATGTGTTATGTGTATGGACATTCGAGTATGTGATTCCACCAGTGCAATGCCACCACTAGTTAATGAACCATTGACTTTGATGATAGTATCTACTTGAGATGTTCCGGGTTTTCTGTCTGCCAATGTCTAAGTTTTCTGAACAATAACAATCCTCTATTTCAAAAATGGACTGCATGTTTGAAATATATAATCCAAGAATAAATATAGCCTAAGAATAGCACAATCTCATAAAACTACACGTCACACTCATGTAATAAATATGTACAATGTAGAAAAAGCATTGATAGAATGATATCATATAATCGATAGTTTTATTAGCATATCTAAACATCACTCAAAATAAACATTCTCTGATAGGTTAAAAAATTCAACAGCATATGACGTACTTGACATGCTATTGCTAGCTACCCTCTACATAGACAATGAACAAAGAATCAGAAAGTTGATATAAATATTTGACTATCTGTTCTCATGTAGTGTTTTTTTCTATTTCTAATTCCAATATTTGAAGTGACAAGCTGTAATTCTTTCTACCACACTAAAGCAGAAAACTACATGCAATGACTGAAGGACAATTATCCTACACAAGAAATAAATACAAAAGAAGTTGTTGAACAAATATAGAAACACAAAATACACTGCATGCACCATTTTGTAAGTCACTTCTTTATGTATATGTAAAATGAGATTAACAATAATATTTTACGGAAGAAATATTAGTCAGCAAACACATATAATTTGTCTGTCTACTATACCTTGTTTATGCAAACAACACAATTATTTTTAAAGTGTGTTCTATCCTCAATCTTTTCAAAATATTTGAAATATTTTCAAACAGTTGAAGAGCGGTGGTTGTGCATTGTGAATCTCCATCTATTAAAGGTGCTGCTAGGAACAGCTAGTCTTTAAACATCTGCAGCATTGGCACACTCCATTCGAAGAGTTATTAGAAATGCTTGAGAGGTTCAGAGAGGTGGCTTCATTTTTTGTGGCAATGTCTTTTTAGAGTTGTCATTTTTCTTATTTTATATTTTCATCACCAGTTTTACATTTGAATATGTCTATCATTTTGCAGGAAAGCACTAAGACGTGTCCCTTCGGTTCTGTCAGAGAGGTTGGGAGCATCAATTATGATAAGTCATCTGGTGCAAGTCTCCGTCGGATGATGCTTACAGATGTGGTTTTCCTATTTCCAATAGTACCACATGGATGATTGAAAGGCCTTTGTAGGATCTTTTCATTCTGATGCAATACATCTGTCTGACATTTTCAATCCACTTCATCCCCAGGGCCCTAATAATGTATTTATTCGGTTGAAAACTCTGCACCATTTCGCAACTGATGTGGGATATGAGGCTTGGGAACATCAATTAGGATAAACCATTTGGTGCAAATCTTCTGGAATGACTGGATGATGAGTATTGGAAATTGCATGAAATGATCTGGATCATACTGAGCTGCAGTCTCTATTGGCTTATATGTGGTCTTATATCTTTACTGTAGCTGTAAGCAGTGTTTATGCATAATCAACCTCCACACATTAAAGTGCTGCTAGCAACAGCCAGAGTTTTCAAACAGTGGTAGCACTGGAGCACTCTATTTGAAGAGCTATTAGAAATGGTAGAGATGTTCAGAGAGGCAGCTTCATTTTTTGTGGCATTGTCTAGGTGTGTTTACAGACAGTGCAATCGCACATTCGGATCTATTGAGGCAGCCATATCATGACATACATGCGTACAACACCATCCAATCAGCGGGCACGGAAATCTGAAGGTGCGAATAATCACCGGTAAACGAGGTGCAATTAACCACTGATTGGCCCATTGAATCAGAGCTCGCTCTCGAATACTTTAAGACGAGATAGCTGCACCTTGAGGAGGATACGGGTGCAGGTTTCTTAATCCAACTCCAATCAATAAGGACAACTCAATGGTTTGGCAAAGGGGAGTCCGTTTAATGACAAGCACAAAAAACAGGGAAACATAGAGATCGACAATGATGCAATGGTCCATCTTGCTTCAAATCCCAAAATCTTCATACAAGTTGTAACATTTCTACTCAAAACTCGTCATTGTTGACGTGTAACACTCAAAAGTTTGCCATGCAATTCTATTGGTTAGGAAAAGGTAACTTAAGTATAGGTACTATATCTGTATATGGAAACAGAGTGTTAGGATTGGATAACTCTTATCGGGTGGGCGTCTACGCCTTTCCCTCTAACATTACTCATGCAAACGTCACTAATAGTACAACATCTCATTGGTTTTACTATCTATAGGAGCTTAGATTATTTGGCCCACTGTGATTGGGCTGGCTATAACCCTAAGCATAAATCTCCACTTTAATTGGCACCATGTAGAATGGTCACCCAGATAGATGATGCCCCGAGATTCACCCTGCCTCCCTTCCATCAATCACTACCTTAGGGCTATGTGTCAATTAGTTGGCTGAGGTTGGCCTTGAAACTGTAGCTTCTTATCAGGAAAAGTTATGGCATCTCCTGCTTTGGGTGACATCAGACGTCGGTACCTCTTCACGCTTGGCTGGTCATGTGTTGGCACACCGTGAATCGTCCTCGTTTTCCTTCTATTTGTGCATTTAATTCTCCTTTTCGCTGCCACCTGCCTGGGCCCCCTTATCTCGACCTTCACAGGGCAGGCTGCTCTGCTCTTAAGTTTCGATTCTCCGAAGTTCCTGTCCACCTCCCTCTCTTGGTTTGACCTCGATTTCCCAGGCATGGCCTGCTCCTTCCTGAGTTACAATTCCACCATCTCTCTTCTAGTTTCACCTGGAATAAGAATCCTGGCTTGTTTGGCCCTTAGTAACCTGGGTTAATTTTGCTTTCATATAAAGTGGACTGCACTTATATAGTGTGCTTCATTGAGGTAGATATATGGTTGGCGCTTGCCGCTTTATTCTTCTACTAAGCATAGCAAGCAACACTGTTTTCTTATCTTCTTGCATTACAAGCCAATGTACAGGCGTTAGCTGGTTGACTACTTTCATCCTGCTTTACAGTCACTTTAATTTATATTTCAACATCGTCTTTTCTTCTATGTCTGTGATATCCTTATCCATTGTGTTTCATCTTTGTGTGTCATCTTTTGGTTGTCATTCTTCATCTGTACGTCTGTCCGGGCCCCTGTGACATCATCATTCGTCTTCCATTAAGGCCTTTTGTGTTTCTTCTGGGACAGCGTCTAAACAATCTTCATTTCGTGTCATTTGCTGATATGGTTGTCTCAAAGGATATCTTACTGTCCATGGTTGTCTGGTTATTGGCACCTCAATAGGTATTGCTATTCTGATTGGTACTGGACAGAGCCCTAGTGCAGCTCTCTGCTGGTTTATTTGCTCATTGTACATCACATATCTTGGTTTGAATATTCCTGGGGGCGAGTGGAGTGCAGGCCATATTTGGGACCTCCTCTACACTCCCCCCTCTGGTCGGTTTATCGACCACTTCCGCTTCCTCCTTTGGGTTTGTTCTGTTTGGTTCTTCTGTATCCATTTCTTCTTCATCTTCTGGTTTTGTGCATGATGGTTTGAAGGACTGTCCCTTCAGTGTCTATATTTTTATCACTCCTTTCAGGTTTCCTGTTTTTTTCACATTTTCGTCTTTATTCCATGTCATTAGCTGACATTGTCCACTTGGGATGCAATAGATCAATTTTCCTTCATAATTTCTGCGTTTCTTGGGATACAGAAACTTTGTTCCTTCTGGCGCATATTCGCTGGCCTTTACAATGTCTCTTATTTCTTCGTCCGTTAGGTCTCTGGGTTTCCATCCTGGGTTGAGATCGATCATGATGTTCATCCCTATGGCTTTCTTCGCAGTTTTCTGGCGTTGTGAGATTATTATCTTGACAACACAAATTCCTAATAGTATCATCCATAGCAGGGCTCCCACGAACTTGAATATGTCTGCCATCCATTGTGGGACCCACGAGAATAGTGATCCAAACCAGCTGTCATCATCAACTTCGTCAGTTTCGTCGATCATCTGGTTCTGTAGCTTTGTTAGCATATCTATAGCTTCTGTCAAGGTTCCATTTTCCTCGCCGTGAGAAGGTATAAATGTGCAACATGATTCTCTGATTTTTGCACAAACTCCTCTATCCATAGCTGTGATCATGTCAAGTACATATCTGTTCTGAAGAGCCATCAGTCGGATTGCTCTCAACTCTTCCTTGATTGCATTGAATCCTTTTATTGTCGAATTGATGGTTTGCAGTAACTCCCATCTGGTTATCTGCAACCATTTTGTATGTGCTCCAACTTGGAATCTTAGCATAAGAATCGTTGTGAACACTGATGAGGTGAGGCTGAAAAGCTTGTGTTCATATGTGATTGCATGAAATGCTTCTTCTGATTTGGTAAAGAAGTAATTCCCTCTCTTCATTCAGGATACCAGCTCCACAGATGAGTATCTGCTTTCCCATATACGTAAAGAACATGGTGGAGTATTCGCTCCAAGCCCAACGTCCTGAAGAATGTCTCTGACCGAAACACGTGTCGACGTTTTTCTGAAAAAGATATCTGGTGGAATTCGATACCAGTTATACAATGACACTTGATACTATGGACTGGGTCATTGCTGAATAGGCCAAAGGAATACATTTGTTGTAATGAACATGTGATGTAATGATATTTTGAATACCTATTGTGAAAACACTAGGGCTTTTTATATTCAAAGGTTTAAATGAATGTTGTATGTGGTTATGAATGAGGGTATGAATTGATTGATTTTTATGTGATTTTAAGATATTAGTATGAATTTTTTTGTGATGAATTAATTGAATAAAATGTGATATTTATTAAAACTTAATCAGTGTCATCCCGTTCTACTGATCCAATTTTTGTGATAACAAGTAGTATTTAATTCATTGTTATCTTCATGTAGGCTTCTCTTAATTCTCAGTGCCTTTCTGTAGTTTGCTATAACTACATCCCTAAATGCATCTGTGTGGCTTTTTCTCGCTGGTGGACTCTCAGTTATCCTGGTCCACGGTGCAGGTCTCCTTATCTGCATCGATAGGGTAGATGAGGGTTTTGCAGTTCTCTCCTTCTCTTCGTGCATCCTTTCCCTGCCATCTATACATGTCTCCATCAACCACCAGCCTGTTGCAGGCCCAGTGTAAGGCTGTATCGTGGGCCTGGTACTGGTCCCTTGTGTTGGACTATGCGTGCTGGATAGTATAGCCTCTGTTGCTTTGTTCTTCCATTCTTCTTATAGTTTTCTTACTCTGGCTATGTTTGGTAGTAAAAGATCTACTAACATGTGTGTCCTTGTGGAGAGTCCTTCTGCAGTGGCTTCTGGTTTCTGCAGGGCGTCTGACAGCACTGCTTCTCTTGATTATCCTCTGACTTCATCTTATTTTTTCTCATCATCTCCTGTGAAAGTTTTTTTGGTAGGCAGTCTCGTCTTCCCTGTTACTTTTGTTTGAGGTTCTGTTGCCATTGACACTATGCCTGGTTTGTGTGTATTCAGTGCGTGTGTGCGTGTGGGTGTCAGTGCTTTGTCTTCATGCCTCTCGTGCTGACCCTTTCTCCGGCCTTCCTGCTTGTTCATTAACCCAAGTGTGTATGTATCTCTGCTAATTTCGTTCATTTTTATTTCACTTACTTTACCACCAGATTTTCTCTGTACTGGAATGACTATATAAGGTCTGGGTACCTTTGTGGGTTTCATGTGTACATCATCAGGTGGGTGCACAGAAATTGGAACTTTTCGTGCACCGATAAAAAATGCAGTTCTGATCGTACATGACAGCAAATAATGATAATCACAATGCATAGGCACATAATAGTTCAGTAAGAAAGGTGGCAGCATTTCCGTCCGGAGAAGCGAGGGTGCCCCTTTGTTTGGGGGGAGTACCAGGGTACTGTTCTGGGCCCCCATCTTGATCAGTTGCTCGGTGTCAATGTTATTGTTGCCTCCCACCCAACATTGTTCCTTGAACCGTTTGTGTCATATAGGGTCAAGTGCTTCACGAGTGTCCCCCCTCTTGCGGAAGGTAATTGTCTCTTGATGCGGGATGCAGTTCCATTGCTAGACTATGGAAAAATAGATTAGACTAATACTATGATGAGTCACTTTTACTGTACATGTTCAACATACGGGAGGATCCAGTCCATTCCTCTAATCTGCTTCAGCCCTGAGGATACGTTGGACGCTGGTCAGTGTGCAGAAATATGGGAGAAAATTAACAATAACATATGACAACTGAAGTTCTTGTCTCTGCTCCCTCGATCTGTCCCTCGGTGGAAGGTTTCTTCAGAATCTCCTTCCGTAATCTCTCTGATGGTTAGAAAGTTCCACTTGGAGAATGATTCCATGCAGGAGCATTCCCATCTGTGCGATATTCGCTGGATCTCTGATGAAGGTGAGGACGTCAACCTCAATAGGTCTCCCCACCAATTCCGGAAAGTATGTAACTAGGCAAAAAATGACATTATGCGCTAGTCTACTGTCTTCTGGTGATAAAGACATTTGTCCTGTCTTGCTGGGTTCAGTATTATAAGTTCTTTCCTTGACGTGAACAATGTTTGCACTGTCCAGTCGCGTGGAGTGCGACTAAATAACTAATTTTGTTCAACAGCTGGCTCAAATGTTCAGCGTTTGCTGGATCTCGAAGAAAGGTCAGAGTGTTGATGGTTCTTCCAACAATAGATGGGTGATCCTTGATTATGCAAAAGAAAAGTGTGCTGATGAGTTCATCTAGTATCACATGTGGTGGAAGCATTTGTGTTTTTGTCACCGTACTCCGGGAGTACGAGGGAGGCTTCCGCCATGACGGTAAGCAGGTGTCTGATTACTTTTCCGTTCTCAGGATCCTGGAGAAAGTCTGTGATGCTGGTGATTCTCCCTACCAGTGGTGGATATGATACTAATACTAGGTGTAGGTATATAACCACGTTGTTTGTGAGGTCTCTGCTGGGGGACACCATGAGTGCTGCCACACAAAGTCTTGGTACTGGAGGACTCGGGATACTGTTTTTGCTTTCACTGTATAAGTCCTTGATCAAAAGTTTATTATAGTCTTTTCCTCAACAAGGCTTAAGTGTCACTTGGTTTAAAAGTTCATGTCGACGAAACGTGCTATGGCTTATATGTGCAATTATCTTCTTCACCCTGCAACTAGGATGCGCAGAGTGTCTGTTACCCCCTTTCATTTACTTAGGGGAATTTCCAAGTTAAGTCACAGTTTGCACAATAGTTCTTTGTCTTGCTTTACTGCTCAGCATCCTTCTTCCTCATCATGGATCTCTTATGCACGTGCTGTGGTTCAACCCCTTTGTCTGTATTTTCTACGCAGTGGGGTGCAGGCAGGGGGTTTTCTCTGATATAGGGCTTAATGGCATTTAGGAAAATCCATGCTCTCCTGCGCTTTAACTAAACTGCTGATGGAGTGCAGTCCTCCACGATTAAAGTTGGCTCGTCCCACAATTTCTCGTGTGGTTTCTCACCAGCACACTATCTCCATGGAACACGAGTGGAAAACGTAGATCTTGAACTGAGTCTGTTGCAGTGTTCACTTCGGTGTTCTGTGCTGCACCCATTTCGTTGTTGCTGCAGTTGGTCTGAAATTACAATAAGGCTGGATATCATGCAGTTCAAGTACCTTTTAATTTCGGATCCTAGGACCTCTCGGGTTGACTGGGCATCACATCTAGTTGTCTCTAAGGGTAAGAGGGGTCCTGATCCTTCTTCCTGGGACTATCTCGTGTGGCGTAAGATGATGGTCGGAGCCTGGTTGGTTCCGAAGAGCATACAATGCCATTGGAAGGCAGTGCAACCGTCCCCTCTTTAGAATAAGCTTCAACTTGGCTATCTTTTCCTTTAACAAGCCATTGAGCCTCTCACAAACCCCATTACCTTCTGGATGATACGCCGATGAGAACTTGTGCTTTATACCAAGCCACAAGCTGATCTGCTCAAAGACTGCATTTACAAGATGAGCCCCATTATCTGACCTCATCACTTCACATACCCGCCACCTAGCGAAGACTTCCCTTACTAGGAATTTGGCCAAACAGGTAGAGTTTGGGTGTGTACATGGACCTGCTTCTATCCATCTAGAGAATGGACACACCACAACAATTAAGTATCTGTACCCATTGCATACTTGAATCATGTCAATGTAATCGACATGCAAGTGCTGAAAAGGCCCATTTGGCCGGGGGATAACTCGTCTCATTACCTTTAATCTGTGCCCCGTGGTGAATTGCTGGCAGATTATGCAGTTCACCATAAAAAATGCAATATGCTCTGATAAATTCGGTATAAACCAGTCTTCCGTGAGCATTGCTGCTAGGTTCTCTTTTGTCAGGTGTATCGGGTAATGCAATTGTTGTAGCGCTATTTTTAGTAGGGCTGCAGGCATTACTGGTTTACCAGTGCTGTCTTGCCGCCACAACCCGTCAGAGGGGTTTAAAGAACACCCTTGATGCTTCCACAAGTTTTTCTCCTCCTGCGGTGCCTCCCCTTGAAGCTCCATTAGTTGTGTCTGTCCAAGATCGCTATAGGCTTCTGGTGTGGCTCGTGCTATCATCATTCTTCCATGGGTGCACAACACTTCTACTTCCATAATCATCTCACTTTTGAATGCCATACGCTTGGCTTTCGTATCTGCTGCGTGATTTCCGCGCGACACAAAATCTGTCCCTTTCATGTGGGTGGCGCATTTCACGACCGCTACGCCCACTGGGAGCTGTAGTGCCTTGATCAGCCTGTCCAATACGGCTGTATGCTGCACTGGCGTGCCGTCCGCTTGGAGATAGCCCCTCCTTTTCCAGCGCGCTAAGCATGCATGCACTGTGGACGTCACATAGGCGGAGTCACTGTACACCGTTACTTCCTGGTCTGCGTGATTCTCAATGGCGAGTATCAATGCCAATAATTCTGCAGCCTGTGCAGAATAGTGAGATGGTATTCGTGCACTGACAAGTACCCGAAATTCTCTGTTTGCCATATGCTTCATCACAGAAAAGCCTGTATATCTTTGTCCGTCATCTTGATCGATTCGTGAGGACCCATCAATAAAGACGATTTCCCCTCCTGCCAAGGCATTTTCCTTTACCCTGGGGATCTCATCATAGAATTCTTCATAATTCACACTGCCATGTATCGGTTCTCCTTCAGTGTCTTGCTCTGCTATGAACATAGCTGAGTTCACTATTTTACATCAGATTATTTTGATTGATGGATTTGATATAATCACTTCATACGCAGAAGCTCTCTGAGATGTCAATGTGCCTTTTGGTTTTTCTAGTATGGCAAATAATGAGTGCTCGATGTATAACATCATAAAACATCCCATACAATAGTTGTCCCCTTCTCGATGGCAAACGCTGCAGCAGCTAAACTTTGTTTGCATGGAAATTGACCTTTCATTACTAGGTCCAGTTTCCCACTGTAATATGCCAGGGGCTTGTACCCCAGTGAGGTTCTTTGAGCGAAAACATTTGCCATTTGCCAGCTGCCATTTGTGTGCGAAAACAGGTAGAATTCCTCTGCATAGTTAGGAATTCTGAGAACTGGAGCCGTACAAATCTCTTGAGTTCAGCAAACCCTTTTCCCATCACTTCAGACCATTCAATCTTTTCCTTTTTCACTTGAGCCTTTTTTAGGGCCTGGAGCAAGGGCTTGGTGTACGAACTGTAATCGAAAACCCATGCTCTAACATAGTTGCATAGGCCTAGAAAGCTCTGCATTTGCTTTATCGTGTGTGGCTTAACTGCGTTCAATATGGCTTCAGCCCTTTCTGGGGTCACCTTCTTCCCTTCATGGGAGATCAGTTGGCCTATGTACAGCAATATTGTAGCTTTTCCTTGTCAACCTTATATCCCTTTTCAGCCAGTATAGTCAGTAACTGAACAGAATCATGCCTTCATTGTTCTTCTGTGATACTGCAGATTAGAATGTCATCCACATACTGCAAGACGACACTTTCTAATGCAATATTGCGTAGGTCCATCTGTAGGACTCTATTGAAAATGGATGGGGACTCACAGTACCCCTGTGGCAGCCTTGTGCTTTTCAGATGCATTTGTCTGAACGTGAATGACGTCAAATCTTGTGAGTCCCGGTGCAACAGGATTGAAAAAAAGGCATTTTTTAAGTCAATCACTGTGAAATATTTTGCCTCGATGGGTATTTTGCATAGAATTGTTGATGGATTAGGGACTAAAGGGAACTCAGCTTCAACAATATTGTTTAATGCCTTAAATCTTGGATTAAATGCCAAGACCCCCCTTTGATTTCTTGACAGGGTAAACCGCCGTATTAGATGACAATTCTGACATCACTAAGATGCCCTGGGCCATCATCGCAGAGATTGTCTTAAAAATCC
Organism: Ambystoma mexicanum; assembly: GCF_040938575.1. Lineage (NCBI taxonomy): Eukaryota > Metazoa > Chordata > Amphibia > Caudata > Ambystomatidae > Ambystoma > Ambystoma mexicanum. The sequence continues at coordinate 572,343,136 of NC_090933.1, read as the reverse complement.
CTTTGTCTGCCTCTCTGGACATGAGATATTGTCGGACTCTTGGCAGAATTGCTCCTGGCCTTAGTTTAATTTTTACTTCTCCCATCCCCTTCAAGAGGCCTACGTCATAGGGTTCTGTAGTCCACACTGAGACAGGTACTTTAGCTATATCTTCATCGAAATATTCCAGACGCTTCAGCGCCAACATCATTCTCAGAGGCACTTCTCTTCTGATCATTTTTACCCAAAAGATGAGTCTCACTTCCGCTCTTGTCTCGTTTGAGTCTGGGTGTTCTTCAAACAGATTGTCATCGGTGATGTCAGTCACTCGATACCCTTCTTCAATGGCGAGCGTCGCGCACCATTGTCTGCCTTCATCATCGTATCCGTCGAGCAATGCTACTTTCCCTCGCACTGCTGCGGCATGTATCATCAAGGGAAATACTTGTACCTCCTCTTCATGCATAGGTCTTCTTGGTCTGAATAGAAATTCATCAGGGGTTCTCATAGTTCTGTCTGAGAGGCCTGGCAATCCTGCCATAAGCACTTGCATGCCATATGCGAAAACTTCTGGTTCAATCGGTATAGCTCTCATGGCTACGCGCCCTGAGTATGCTCTAATCATTTTACATACATTTGAATAATGCATTCCTGCAGTGGACCAAACTATGCCTTCCTCCGTGAACAAAATCGTCATGTCCATGTCATACTCTCCTATATAGACTGGGAGTGCGTCTGTAAAGGGAACTCGACTGTGAGCTCCTGTAAAACTCTGAGTATCTATGGCCTCGCTGGACAAGGAAAATGTGCCTTTACGTATGCACCAGCGTGTTGCACCCATAGGAATATCCTAGGAAGGAATATTCTTTACCCCCTAGGTTCCCTGTAAGGGTCTGGTGTCACTGATAGGATAGAGCACATCAGGGTTCCCAGTGAGCTGTCCTAGTGTATATATAAGTTTGCCCCACTGTGTACTTGCAGATTTTCTCCTTTCCCAGTGTGGCAGTTGCGGTGGTGCCTGTAGGGTTTGTCCTTGTGGAACATTCACTATATTCTGTGGTTGCACCCCTTGCTGCACTCCTTGTGCTTGCTGCTACACCGTATGATTCTGTGCAATGCCCTGTTGTGGGAAAGCAGGTGGGTTTGCCACGCCTGCTCCCATTCCTTGGCTATTCTGCCACGTGCCTTGACTTCTGCACGTGCACGCCAAATGCCCTGTCATTCCACACAGCCAACATGCTGGTGGTGGTCAGGTTATTTGTCCATTTGACATATCCGAATGACCATTTTGCACAATTTGAAAGCATCCTGACTACTTTGGAAACCTTCCGGACTGCTCTGCCATCCTCTTCCTCTAAACCCTCTTCCCCTAGGGTAAAATCCTACGTTACCCTGGTTGTTCTGTTGTAGATTAGCCACCTGTTGCATGTTTTGTTCAGCTGGGTGAGTTAGCATGGCTCCTTTGAGGGCATACTTCAATAATTTCTTTTGCACCAGCTTTGCTTCCTCACCGTTTTGAGTAGCCTCCTTTTTTCAATTCTTTTCTTGTAACAATCTACATTAATGTGTGATAGTTAGCTGTATCTCAGCCAAGGTTTAGCCTCAACGCCTACCAATTTCTTGAGCTGTTTCTGCACTGGTTATGGCAACCCTTGGCACAATATGTGATAAAACACAGGTATTTATTTCGTCCAAAGTGTTTCAAGCACCCATGCGTCTTGAAAATTCTGGATATAAAGTAACAGGTCTTCTGACTATTTCATTTTTCGAGTCATTATAGCTCCCATATAGGAAGTATCTGGGTAAAGCACTCTTAGCGCTTTCCATACTGCTGCTCTGCAATGGTTAAATGGTGCTCCGTCGTGCGCAGTGTTAATTGTGGTTACACCAGGGTAGCCTACTCATGTCCACACATCGTCTGCTCTCTCACCAAGTATGGCGATCAGGAGACATTTAATGTCCCCTATAGCTAGTGTGTTTCCTCCTGTCATTTTTTCTAACTCATGTATCCATTTTCCGGCTCCCGATGTCAGCATTGGAAGCTTATTCTTTTCGTTTTCTCGATCCATGTGTGGCCATGGAATATATTGTGGTCTTGATCCCCCCTTTTCTAGTAGCAGAAATTGGAATGTGCAGCCTTCCTTTTCTTCTCTCATAGCTCTCCTGTCTATTTCATGGGTAATATTCCCGCATCACCGTCTACCTGGCAATGTCCTCAATCTGTCTACATAGGGCCGTGACGATAGCCCCCACTGACCATGGGGTGTTCCTTCATTCTGGTCAGACTGTGCGGCTGACTCTGATGCCCTTTGTGCGGACTCACTAGCATCTGACCATCGCACACCTTTGTCCCTTGGGAGTCGTCTTTCGCGCCTTCTTCCTTCTTCATTTGTCTCGCGCGCCTCCTCTTCGGAGTCGGACATGGGTTGTTCCCAATTCACACAACTCCTTGTGTCAGCATAGTTTCTGCTGATTTCTAAACTACCCAAGGACAGTTTCCTACTCCCATTAATTCGTGTGACATCCTCAGTGTCATACAGCTGAGTGTTCTCCAGGTGCTCGTCCTCCCCCTTCCTTTGGGGTAATTTTTCTAGCCCCATTTCATCATATATATGTTATCGATCGTTTCCCCGATGCTTCTGGTGTCAAAGTCATCTTCAATATTCACCCTAGACGTGTCATGTACTGAGTCGTACGTAGGGAAGAATTCTTCAATGTCTTCCCAATCTACCACTGGATCGGGTTTTTTAACCTCCCTTTCCAAATATTTAAGATTGCGTGCCCTTTGTTTATGCTTGAGTTCAATACCATCATCAAATCTTTTGTGCTTCCTCACCTCTTCTCTGACTAAATCTTCTTCCCTTTTCTTTTCTATGCTCATCTGCCTATTGTATCTCCTCGTACCCTCGTCTCCTTATCCTTTTTTCACGTACCCTTTGCTCTTCTTCCAAACTTTGTTGTTTCTGTCTGTCCGGATCATAGGCTGCTCTCTGGTTGTGAACAAGCTGTTTTTCTTGCTCTTAGCAATATAGTTGTTCTCGCCTCAGCCTATCTTTCCTTCTTATCCTTTCGTCCCTTAACTTCTTCTCTTTCTCCTTTCTCTGTGCCTCATCTAACCTCTCCTTAGGTATCACATCATCACTTCCTTTCCCATCGAATTTCACTAACATTTGTCCTCCCATCCATTTGTCTTTTGCGAAGGCTATCTCGTCAGTTCTATCTTCACTTCCTTTCCACTTCTTTCCCTCTCTCTCCTTATCGAGAGATGCACTTTTCTGTGCCTAATCCTTTCCTTCACCATTGCGTCTCCCCTTGTCCCTGAGGACTATGGAGGTGAGATTCGAGTCCTTATCCTTCCCTTGATTATCGTCACTGGTGTAAATAGGTGACACATATGCAGGGATGCTGTACCTTGGGGCTGCTTTAAGCACCCTTAATGGGTAGAGTCCCTCAGGCTTACTTTCTTCAGGTTTTGTTTCTGGCAGGGCAGGTGGCGCAGTAGGCGTCTCACCCCCTCTGTGCATACATTTAGTATCCAGTCTGTAGGTGGCCTTCCCTACTCCTGACTATTTTCTTATCTCCACCTCCCTCCGTTACCTTTTCCCTTACTTGTTCTAACGCCTATGATCTTTGCCAAAGCACTCAATTTTTTATTTCACTCACTGTTTGCACCGTTCCTCTCTGGACCCTCGGGATCACCGACTCCGTTACCGCCTCCTACAGACTTTCACCCGATCTGCTGCCGTAGGAATGGGAAGGGTTATGGTTTTTTAAAACGGGTCCCTTCAGTCCCCACTGCAGTTTTGGATTGGTTTTACTACCATTGTCCATGGGAAGCTTCACAGTCTACTCAGCCGAATGGAGAAGGACTCGTGATATTGCCGAAGATCTAGAGTTACTTTGTGTCGACGGTCAATAGGTGTCTTATTATAATCAATAATCTATAATCAATAATCGATGGTTAGAACCATCCTCTTCTACCAAGTATAAAAGAGGTGCGATTAACCCCTGATTGGCCCATAGAATCATAGCTCGCTCTCGAATACTTTAAGATGAGATAGCTGCACCGTGAGGGTGATGGGCGTGTAGGTTTCTTAATCCAACACCAATCAATAAGGACAACTCAACGGTTTGGTAAAGGGGAGTCCGTTTAATGACAATCACAAAAAATGGGGAAACATAGAGATCGACAATGATGCGATAGTCCTTCTCGCTTGAGCTCCCAAAATCGTCATACAAGTTGTAACATTTATACTCAAAACTCGTCATCATTGACATGTAACTATCAAAAGTTTATCATGCAATTCCATTGGTTAGGAAAAGGTAACTTAAGTATAGGTACTATATCTGTATATGGTAACGGAGTGTTAGGATTGGATAACTCGTATCGGGTGGGCGTCTAACATTACTCTAACATTACTCATGCAAATGTCACTAATAGTATGATGTCTCATTGGTTCTACTATCTATAGGACCTTAGATTATATGGCCCACTGTGATTGGGCTGGCTATAACCCTAAGCATAAATCTCCACTTTAATTAGCAGCATGCAGAATGGTCATCCAGATACATGATGCCCCAAGATTCACCCTGCCTCCCTTCCATCAATCACTACCTTAGGGCTATGTGTCAATTATTTGGCTGAGGTTGGCCTCGAAACTGTAGCTTCTTATCAGGAAAACCTATGGCATCTCCTGCTTTGGGTAACATCAGACGTTGGTTCCTCTTTGCGCTTGGCTGGTCACGTGTTGGCACACCATGATTCGGCCTTCTTTTCCTTCTATTTGTGCATTTAATTCTCCTTTTTGGCTGCCACCTGCCTGGGCCCCCTTATCTCGACCTTCATGGGGCCGGCTCCTCTGCTCTTAAGTTTCGATTCTCCGAAGTTCATGTCCGCCTCCCTCTCTTGGTTTGACCTCGATTTCCCAGGCACGGTCTGCTCCTTGCTGAGTTTCAATTCGGCCGTCTCTCTTCTTGTTTCAGCTGGAATAAGAATCCTGGCCTATTTGGCCCTTAGTACCCTGGGTTAATTCTGCTTTGGTATAAAGTGGACTGCACTTATATAGTGTGCTTCGTTGAGGTAGATATATGGTTGGCGCTTGCCGTTCTATTCTTCTACTAAGCATAGCAAGCAACACTGTTTTCTTAGATTGTTGTGTTACAAGCCTATGTACAGGCGTTAGCTGGTTGAATAATTTCATCCTGCTTTACAGTCATGTTAATTTATATTTCAACATTGTCTCTTCTTCTATGTCTTTGATATCCTTATCCATGGTGTTTCGTCTTTGTGTGTCATCTTTTGGTTGTGGTCCTACATCTGTACATCTGTCTGGGCCCCTGTGACGTCATCATTCATCTTCCATTAAAGCCTTTTGAGTTTCTTCTGGAACAGCATCTAAACAATCTTCATTTCGTGTTGTTTGCTGATATGGTTGTCTCAAAAGATATCTTACTGCCCATGGTTGTCTTCTGATTGGCACTGGACAGAGCCCTAGTGCGGCTCTCTGCTGGTTTATTTGCTCATCGTACATCACATATCTTGGTTTGAATGTTCCTGGTACTTCAAAATGGGCAACTGGAGTGCAGGCCATATTTGGGACCTCCTCTACACACCACACCCACAAAAAAAGAGGTGTACATTTATCATTGCTTTCTGTACTTGCTAATGAAAGGATTTTTAAGTAACTGCAAGCACTTTTTGCACTATACCCCTTACATTCTATTATCCATTTTACCCACTTTTCCCCAATTACTATTTTTCTTTGCCAAGTCCACAGCCTAAATTATTATTAAGGTAATCAAACTTTTCATGAGCTAATTTATTAAGGAAGTTATGTCTAATTCCATGTTTGATGTAATTAGTCGTATGCAATGCAAATTGTGTTGTCAATAGTGATGGCATCAGTGATTTGATTTGTAATGTCATCATTTTTGTCACACAACATGGAATTAGTGATGTCATCAGTGATGTGATCTGTGATGTCATCATTGAGGTCATAAACTGTGCAACAGGGGGCACAAAGTTAAGGTAGCTTTAGCAGAATTTCAGGGGTTTTGTTGTGTTAAGTTCTCACCTTAACGTCCATGCACCTAAAGCTTTTCCCTGAATTTTAAGGGTTATGTTATTCCATAGATATATTCAGCCATGGCAAGTGGGCATGGCTGACTGTCCATTTTAAAACATTACCTGACTACTAGCTATGGTATTTGGACATGGCCGATGGGCACGGCCTTTGTCTGTGCCCACTGTCCATTTTAGAACACAACCAGTCCACTAGCCATGACCTTTGGTCATGATCATTGGGAACAGCCACTCTATATTTTAAAACACTTGCAACCCATCACTCAAAGACGTTCATCAATCACAAACTGATTTTTACCTGTTTTGACAGTTGTATTGTTATTTATAAAATATTGCAGGCTTTGAGAACTCATAGGGCCTCATTATGACTCAGGCGGTAAGGGGTTTACGGCGGCGTAAACAGCGCCGACCCTTACCGCCTGATTCCGAGGTCCCTTAGCGCCATGGAGGTTTTAACACCTGCTTATGCCTATGGGGCAAAAATGGGAATGGGGAAGGGTAAATGGGGATTGGGGACTTACCGCCCCGCCAACCTCGGAATGGGGCAGTAAGTCCGCCAACCACCATGGCGTAAACGTAGTTTACGCCATGGTGGTAAAGGTACGACCCAGGCGGTAACTTACCGCCTGGGTCATAATGAGGCCCATAATGTTTTTAGGCAATGTGCAGTGAGATAACATTATTTGCTTAGGATCACACACTTTGGTTAAGACGAGTGCTACAAGACCCTTATTTTAGGGCCGGTCTCTTGGTGAGTGCTTTGATACATCAGACAACCCCATGTTACCACATTTAAGAAGCACAGAAAAGAGAAATAATGACCAGCTGCAAGAATAACAATCAAAAGCTGCCACCCATGAATATATGCAGAATAAGTGAACATATATCTTAAAGTAAAATATACAAATGTAGTACAATAGATCTACTCCTGAGAGGAAAGTGAGCAAGACGAAATAGCATTGGACTTTAAAAAACAGTAATGAACACCAGGAAAATAACCTGAGGGAGGAAATGTTCCAATTAATTTGCTGTCAAAGTATACAAGGTGCTCACCTTTTAAACCCAGCAATCTGTTGTAAAATGTTCCCTGGGAAACAAAATCCCAATATGAAACAAGTGATTCTGGTCTTTTGAGTAAGTCTTTGCACTGGGAATATGACAACCTGAGTAAAATCCTGGTAGCCAAATACTTTAGCAAGCTTGCCAACCTCAAAAAAATCCAAGGGTTTGTGTCTGCCCTTTGAAAAAATGTTACACTGTCCACCCACGTTTGTTCTTTACCTGTGCCCTGAAAAGCAGCCACAATTTCGGGAAAATACCTTCACCAGTGTCCAGGATTGCAAACTCTCTTGCCACAGCATGGGCAAATACTCATGACATACTTTCCGTCTCATCATTTCCCCATCTCACTCCAATGTCTGGTTTTCAACAATATTCTGCTTTATAAAGAAAACTTGAAAAGTACACAAACCATGGTGCCACATAAATATATGATTCCTTATAGAAATCTGTTAGACAAAACGTGTACAATTCTGTCATAATTTCTTTTTTATTTCAGTATTTACAGTTAATTTACTAACATGTAAACATTACTAAAAAGGAAAAAAAAGAGACAAAACATCTTTCTATCTTGCACAAAGAAAACAGACAGTTGGAATAACACACTGAGTGGCCAGTCCCCCACGATGGCATTGAAAAGTGCACATTCACTCGGTTAAAAGTTGTAAGATCTCAATAATCTTACTCCACAAAGGGGTCAAGTAAATTACACAGCCATTGCTGCAACCATTCATGAAGGTTTCCCAAAGGAGTTCTTCCGGAATAGAGGAATCAAGGCCAATTGCTCTTATGGATGATGCACGCAAATTAGCAGTTGTCGAACCCCACAGAGCAGATGTTGAGCCGTCTGAAGTGTCAACTCCCTACAGAGACGACAAAAGCAGAGAGGCCTATTGTGTCATTATTCCCCCATCTTGACTGGAAGACTATGAATACCAGAATGCAATTCATCAAAAGGCAGACAAATTGTCTCTGAGTGGAAAACCTTCAAGGACTGACAGTGACATGGTTTGAAATAAATAATGTGGATGCCGTGTGGTTTCAGATATTTAAAGCTAGGAAAACACACAGCATTCAGGACTGTGGACTGTCACCCATCCATACAGTATCTGAGACTGACCCTGCTTAGCTTCAAAGTGAGGAAGGATTCATCCCCCTCAGGCCATGTTGTTCTAAGTGGTCTTGCAAGGTGGGCTCATTTGTTAGGCAACATTGCCTCAGGTCGCTGGCTACTTCCTCGCTTTGATGCTATGCATGGTCTATACAGGTTACTGCAAGGATGGGAAAGCCACAGCTGTACAAATATCTACTTTTTATTACTGACTGGTAGACTACAAATACCAGAATGCAATTCAGCAAAATGCAAAAAAATTGTCTCTGAGTGTAAAGCTTTCAAGGACTGAAAGTGGCACGGTTTAAAAAAATATATAATTTGGCTGCCCATTCAGTCGCCAATCCATGCAGTAACAGGGACTAACCATGCTTAGCTTCAAAGCGGGACTGACACTGCTTAGCTTCAAAGCAAGTAAAGGGCTGGCCCGTTTCTCTTAGTGGTCATGTAATTTTGGCTCTGCGCAATAGTAAACAGTGTTCACAGTGACAATTAAAAACGTTGCCTGACATGCAAACTTTTGAGAAAATGCGGCTAGGCACTTGGACACATCTGTGAATTGGCAGAGAAATAGAAATCAAATACAGTTCATTAAACTCCAGCCACTGTGTGGACATTTTTTTAAATAATTGTTATAATATATTTGGCAGAAGAGTGTGAGGTGGGAGCTGGATGGCAAGGGCAATGGGATGGGTGCTTAGGGTGTGTGATAGGGAGCCAATCAGGAAAAGGGGTCTTAGTGTCCCAGGGGTGTAACATTGTATGGTATCCTCGCTCATGTCTGCTAGGCACATCATTGGGTGAGCTCAGTGAGAAATTCTTGCCTCTTGCTGCCTCTAAATGCCACTCCCAATCAATATGCAGAAAGTTATCCATTTGTAGGTTGGTCTATGCCAACCAAATAACAGCTAATGTTTTTTTTCCGTTGGTCACCATAATAACGTAATTGATTGGTGGTGTGGCAGAGCTCACAACACCATGAAAAGGTGTTGAGATACCACCTAATGTACGGAACACTATTGGGTCAGATGTATTTTAACCAATCAGTGCTTTGTTCCTGCCCAAAATGTAACAAGTGTGTATATGTACATTTTGATATTCAACTGTATAAAGACTATAGCTGCAATGGGCAATGCCTACTTCACTTCCTTCCATTCAGTTCCACTGGACTGTCTGAATCGTTGGTCAATAAAAGCTGTGTTATTTCTTGCATGGTGTATACTCATTTGTGGATTGCTTTTTTGGTACCTTTCTGGATTACAAGTAGAGAAAAGTCCCTTGCTACGCTTTTAAAGACTATCATTTTAAATGTTTGGGGGATTGTGACATAGTAGGTGGGATGATCCCAGCCACTCTCCTGCAAAAGAGTACATTGTTTTTGATACATGTAGCATAATTTATTGCATTTCTGCATGGCATGTGACTGCTTTTGTGTGTATGATGGTTGATACTCAGCTAGAAGACACATGTTGACAAAGGTTCCCGATTCTCATGTGGAATGAAACTAGAGGTAGCAACCATGCGTGCATCTTGAGCTATTCACATTCACATGCAAGATGTGTCCCTTGGCTTCACAGATCATCTGCATATGTATGCAATGCCAATTTATCCTTTTACAATAAATGTGCTCAGTATCTCATCTCTGGGGTGTTCCAGTGCTGCGTGGGTGTATTTGATGGCTCCCAGGACCCCGGGAAACTGAGTCACTGCCTAAAAGTCCTGGCACACTCTTTGTCTTGCCTGCAGAGTGGGTGGAATGTCTATGTGTGTATGCACATGTGCTAGGATGCAGCACACGACCTGTAGGAAGTACCTTGATTGTGTGGGTTCTGAAATATCCCCAACAATGTCTGTGGTACACTAGAATGATCCAGTGGCCAGGAGGTGTAGGTCTGATAGCACTTTCACTAGAGATGTCACAGCCTGTGGGCATATGGTGGGTGATGCCAGGTCATACTCCAACTTCCTGACCAGCTCTTGGATGACATGGGGATGTAACAGTTTGTTCCATACACCTCCACATTTGGCATCCCAAATATTGTTGTTTGTGTATGGCACATTCTGGAATTCCTTCTCCTCCTTCTCCTTCCATGTAGTAATATCAGTGCTAACAATGCAGCCTCTGGCATTGTGGCAATCAATTTTTTGGTGGAATTGCATTGTTCTTTTTGTACATGGGGTTACAGTACGCATTTGGGCTTTGCGACAGCTGCTGGGTGGCAGTAAGATCATTACACTTTGCAGTCAACGTGAAGGCGCAGTTGATTCTGTTAATACAGTTTACTTAGCACCTGATATGGTGATTCGTAGTTTGCACAGTGACTCCCTCCATTCCTCATTTTTCTCTTTTAATCAGGAGATTTGCATGTTCCGCCCTCTTCTCCTTCTTTGATGGCCCTTCATGCATACTGATGTAATGCCAGCATTAAGCGCAAAGTCCAATCTGTGAATCAGCAAATGGTGTTTCGCGTGGCGCAAAGTGTACTTTTTCAGTGTACTTTTTCGGTGCAATACTTTCGGCAAAAGTATTGTAAATGCATCATGCGTGCATTTGAGCCCAGTTTCTGCAGACAGCGGCGGAAGATTGAGTTTACTCCCTTTGGATACCCGATCCCATTAGGATTTGTTAATGAGCCCCGCCTTCTTGGAACTAAGAGCTTAAGACCAGGGTTAAGCGTGCATAGTGCGCATGCATTCAACCAATACCTGGCAACTCTCGCCCACTGCATTGCCATTTTCTGCTCAAATTTCCAGTGCTACACTGATGACACTCATTTTCAGGCTGCCTTCGGCGACACCCTCTCCCTCTCTCATCTCTGATTGCCTAACTGCCATTCAAGATTGGTGTACCGCCAATGATCTTTGTCTGAATGACAGCAAGACGGAGATCCTCCTCATCGGCACACCTTCACCAATCCTTTCCCCTCACTCTCTGGCCGGCCTCCCTTGGCCCACCTCCTACCCCCATCTGCGAGGCTAAGAACCTCTGGATCATCTTTGACTCCACAATTTCCTTCTCCGCCCACATCTCTGATGTCTCTAAAATTTCAAACTTCCTACTGCACCTCCTCAGAGGTACTCTGCCTTTCCTCTCCTTCCCCCCTGAAGCCCATGGTCTCCCAAGCTCCGGTTCTCTCTAGGTTGGACTATTGTAAAAGCCTCTTTCTAAATCTACCTGCCTCTATTCTCCACCCTCTGCAACTAATCCAGAAAGGGACTGTAAGACCTGTTCTTTGGCCTCAAGCCCAGGGATCATGTCTCTCCATCTCTGAAATCTCTCCATTGGCTCCCAGTGGATGCAATGATTAAATTCAAAACCCACTGCAATGTTCACAAGGCTTTCTGAGGCCTGGGTCCAAAATACCTTCCGCTATACTCTGGAAATACCTCTCCTCTCGAGCTCCGAGCTCCTCTACCTCTAACTCCCTCAGGGTCAGTCGTTTTTCAAAGAAAAGAGCTGCGAGTAGATCTCTGTCTTTGGCTAGCGCCTCCTTCTGGAACAGCCCCCCTGCCACTCTAAAACTTGAGGAGAACCATCTCCAGTTCCAGAAGCACCTCAAGACCTTTTCTTCTGCCTTCTCTCCCCCTCTCCCCTGCTGATCTGTTCTCTCTTGGTACTGAGCACCTGGCCACCCTCTTTCCTTTGGGAACAGGTACCTGCTCACCCTGCCACCCTACCGCACTGCTTCCAGGCTACCCCTTGCACTGGGTCTGTGTCTGTACCTATACAGTCCCCCTCCTTTTTTCTTCCTGCACTTATCAGACCTACTCTGTCTGCTGCCTTAAACCCTGCACTTGCCAATTGCTGGCTGCACTACCACTGTCTGTTGCCTTTATTATGTATTTATTATTATTTATCGGTTTCTCCTTTGCTCTGCACTCTCCACTTTTCGACCCTTCCATGCACTTTTCCCCTCGCCCTCTCCCATGCACTTGAATGTTCTCAATGTCACTGGGCCTAGTAAGATCGATGTTTTGTTCTCCCCTCTTTCCCTCCCTTGCCTTGTCGTGCTCTGAAAACACTTGTGTACGAGCGCAATAGAAATAAAATATCAATATCAATGCATTGTGAGTACATTTGAGTGCAGTTTCTGCAGGGAGTGGTCGAAGATTGGCGTTACTCCCTGTCGATACCTGATCCTGTTAGGATTCTTTTATTAGCCCCTCCAACTTTGAACTGAAAACTTAAAACCAGGGTTATGCATGCATGGCTCACGTGCATCGTGCGTGCAGTTTCAGCAGGGAGTGGTGGAAGATTGGTGTTACTGCCTCTTGATACCTGATCCCATTAGGATTAATTAATGGGTCCCCCCTTCTTTGAACTGAAACTTTAAAACTGGGGTTGCACGCACATAGAGCACACACACCGTGAGTGCATTTGAGTGAAGTTTCTGCAGGGAGCGGTGGAAGATTGGTCTCACTCCCTGTTGATACCTGATCCCATTACGATTCATTAATTATCCCCTGCTTCTTTGAACTGAAAGCTTAATACCACGGTTATGCTCGCATAGCGCGTGCATCATGATTGCGTTTGAGTGCAGTTTCTGTGGTTTGTCTGGTTGGCGCAGTGGCATAAATTGAATTATGTATTATGCCAGTGACTCCAAAATGTAATCAACTATGCAGTACAAATAGAGCAAATAAATGTCGAGTAACTGAGACCAGTCACAACTTCAAGAGATGTGTGCTAGTAAACTGCATGCTAATGCAGCCATCGAAGGCATAGTGTACGCAGTGGAAAGGAGTCATGCATTAGCTCAGCAAGCGCTGAACAAAGAACATGAATGCGTTCCTTAATCCATTAGCTGCATCCGTTTTACCCTCATTTTACCAGCTGCTGAACCTGTGGATAACATCATGCAGGCACTGTCTCAGGTAGAGGTTTCTACTGTGGACCCCGTAGACAATAAATCCCCATTGAAAATGTGCCTCAGCCTGCAATGAGACTTGATTGGTTATTGTATTCAGCTGCATAATCCACCTATCTCAATCTCGTTGTGGAACATAATTGGCTTTGCACCTCTAATTCCTCTAATGTATCTCCGGATTTAGTAAGAGTCTCTGAAAGTTGATATGCTTCCTCTCTGGCCTATGAAGCTTCATGCAGTTCTCTTCTGCTGAAAAAGAACAGTCAAATGCGGGGTTTTTAATCATTCTGAAAGCACTCTTTGCGATTTGCAACATCCTTCACAAAGAACACATATAGCTTGAAAACAGGGGTGAACACATTGATGGACGTAGTTCCTCTGGCTCACTACGGTGAAAACAATTTAAGCAGCAGCCAGGAGGAAAGGTTGAGGGTGAATATACTATGGATGTTGGTAGCCTACACTTGATTGAAGACTCTTTGATCCCCTTAGCCTTGCCAACACAAGATGTGGATATGGTAGAGGTACACACGTATGCTCCCGCTGATATTAATGCTGGTCAAATAAATGTAATCTTACTACTTAATGCTGACAGCCCTAAGCAGGCTGCCAATAACAACTGAGGCAAATGAGCAGACTGCGGAAAAAAACAAGAGCTAGGGGTAAGCTGGGAAATTCTAGCAAACATTTTTACTAATAATCAGCTTGTCACTGCCACACAGAGCTTTCCCAATCCTTGGCTCTGTCAACCAAGTCCAATTTGAAATGTGTGGAAACGGCTAATCACTTTGATTTATTATCAATAGATCCTTCTGCCTTTAATAGCAGATGACCTGACACCCAGCTTAAACCCAGAACGCTGGATACTTGGATTGTGCACAACGTGGAAAAAACATGGGTTAATATGTTAGTAGCTAATCAACTGGCGGGTGATCAGCGTTTAAGAGATATGGAGGGTGAGGAGATTGTTACAAAAAAATGGGGTATGCCACTTCCTAATTGTAATTCAGGGCAATCTAGAATAAAAGAAAAGGCAAGTCTGACTCAGCTAGTGACACGCCCTGATAGTGATAAGAAGCATATTTGCAACAAAATCAAAATTACTGAACTGTTTGCAACAACCTATTACACTACCTTCCACAGTTACATCTAACAACATCTAAGGATCTTGCACTGGTGAAAATTCCGCCTTCATCACATGATATGAATTGGGCACTAGTGCACTTCATGTCTCTGGTTTCCCTGAAATTATGATGGCAAATTGGCAAGAGTTTTTGTGGATGGGTTTTGACTTCAACAGAGTACCTGAAATGCAAATACATAATGCCATAGTTGAAACGTGTGCAAATACTAAAAACTATGAAGGCCAAGCTGCTAATGAATTAGGGGTGAGTATTGTTAAATTGGACCTGACATTGGAAGTCATAAAATCAAGTCTGCCCATGCGGAAGTTGATCTGGAAGGAGTTGCTTGACCAGGACTGATGACATCAAAGCATTGTCGGTACTTGTGTGGAATACTAGGTGCTTTACGTCATCCGCCACGAGTGTACAGGGTCATTCCCTTTCAATGGATTCTGATTTTTCATTCTTCGGGAAACCTGGATTGCTCATAAACACTATTTAGATGGATACCAGGTTATTCAGATGTTAGTACAAACAAATCCCATTGGAAGACCCTCAGGTGGGCTACTAATAGGTGCCATTTTGAGGTTTAATTTGAATCCTCACCCCCCTGAGTATAGTACTAATTAATATTTATGATCCCCCGGGAACCATGAAACTAGTAACATTATATATTATGTAGAATGCTTTCTAAGTGAGTGGTTCCAGTTTAATTCATTAGGTCATTATATTGTTAGGGGAGATCTTAACTTTCAATGATATCCATCCAGACCATATGATTTCAGTAAGGAAAATAGTTTCTATTTGATGAAAAACGATTACAATATTGTAGGCCTAGATATTTGCACAACGAAACTGAGTGCGTAAGCATGAATAACTGGGAGATTTGTATTTCACATTTTGAGCTTATACAATTATATTGTCAGGTGCTCTCAGGCTCCATTCACTTGGTTTAATGGTTCTTTCTGTTCTTGGATTGACTATGTACTTGTGCAATATGATCTTTTAAATTCATTGAAACGCTTGAACTGTAAAAAACGTGTTCATTGATCATGTAGCAAAGCAAGCTTAGGGTTCAATCCTCTGAAGGGAGGATAATTGACTGCTGGGATATGCACTATTAATATGACTGCCAATAGACTGATATGGAAGGAATTTGCTGATTTTGAAACAGTAGATGATTTAAAATGTAATATGTATTATGATAAAATGGAAATAAACCTGGTGGACGTTAGTAACTATGCAAAGAGAAATTCTCATTATGAGATGGGCTATGGTAGAATATGACACTGCCTTTGCTAGGAGGGAAACACAGCTTTGATCTGATATTCGTATTTTAAGGAGATCTGGTCTAACTGAGCTAGATACTAAGAAATATGCAGATAAATTAAGAACTAAATATAGAATTTGGGTCATGAAACATGTGATTTAGGCTGGTACTATCCCCATCAGCTGGAAGAAGTCAGTTCTAGTGCCAATTCATAAAACATGTCCTCAAGATTCTCCTACGAACTATGGACCTCCTGGCTATGGTAGGCTATCTGGCCAAAATCTTTTGTCATTTTTGCTAGAGAAAATCAATATTTGGATAAAATGCAAATGGATATTGAAAAATCAACAAACTGGGTTGTGGAGCCTGACACATATAATTTGCTCTATCAATAACATAAAAGGAGACGCATTATATATTGCTTTGTTCATTATTCAAAGCAATTGAGGCTGGACTCTATTATGGAATTTTATACTGATACCTCTTCACAAATAAGACATATTTTGGATTGTCATCTGGGTGATCCCATTAGCACTAACAACAGTTTGAAACAGGGGTGCACATTTCTCTTTAACCCATATGAGGCAGATCTAAATGGAAGAACATACAATTCTCAGAATCCCCACCCCCCCCACCCACAACACTGTTCAACAACCAATAGCATGGATGTCTTATACAGATGATACAATCATTTTTAACTGCACTCCAATTGGACTGCAATACAGCTTGTCTGCACTTTATGACTACCCAAAGAAAATGATATTGTCATTAATTTGAAAACGACCACAATTATAATCATCAATAGCAGAAATAATAGATATAAGCATTTTGTGTGGAAGCTGGAAGTTGTAGCTATTGAAATTGTCAAAAGATGCATCTATCTGGGTATACCTATACATGATTCCTTTGACTATAAACTGTTGGCTAATGATATTAAGTTCAAAACAATCATGAAATGTAATGCCATTTGATCATTCATATCAAACATTGGTGGGTATTTTATGGAGGGTCTTTCTGAAAATGTGTAATTTCAGTAATGTCACCACTACTCTTTATGGCCTCTAAATAGTCTTCAAGAAAGAATTAGATCTGATCAAGGTACTGAGGACAAGTTATGGCAAAACACCTTTGTATTATCTGCATCCACTCTGATAAAGGCTATATGCAATACATTGTGTTTTACCACCATATTTGCTCATTGAATAATCCACTGTAGCCTACACTATTTACAGATGCTAGAGAACTGTACACACCAAGAGTCTCTTTATTCCTGTTTTAATAACTCATTGAGTTTGGAGAATTCCACTGCAGCTGTAGGCAACTGGCTGCAAGATATCGTTTTATGGCCTCTAAATAGTATTCAATAATCAGATCTGATCAAGGTCCTTGAGGGCAAGTTATGGCCAAACACCTTGGTATTATCTGCATCCACTCGGATAGAGATATATGTAATACATTGGGGTTTACCACCATATTTAATCATTAAATAATACAGATGTTAGAATACTGCACAAATCAAGAGTATCTTTATTCCTGCTTTAATAACGTATTGAGTTTGGAGAATTCAACTAGAGTTGTAGGCAATTGGCTGCAAGATATCAAAATGGTTCATAGCAAGATTGCATTTGAAATCAGCAACCCTCTTAATATTGGTTCTGATAATAAAGTAATCAAGAAGAAATTGGAGGAGTGGGATCGAATACGTAAAAGCATCTGTCTAATAAAATCACCTTCTCTAAAAACATTACTCGTAAGTACTAATAATTATTTCGTATTAGAGTCCCTTTTAAATATATTTTTAAAGTGCAGAATTCAAAGGTGGAACGCTTTATAATGAGAATGCATTTTGAACGATTCCCCATGCTTGAGCTCCATTGGGTATGGATTAGTATCCCTTACGAAGACAGCATTTGTGGCATATGTGCTAGTGAGTTTGGGGCAACCAGACGTCTATTTATACTATGCCCTAAACTTGATAAGATATACGAAAAGGTTATAGTAGGGTGCGAAATCGTCTGATTGATGTTTTAGACTTTAATGTACTCTGGCGAAAGTTAAAACTGAATCATGTGACTCACTATATTTGGCAGCTGATTACCAACATTCATGTTAAAGATACATGTCGGGGTCATTACAGGTTTGCTGCCCTGATATTAAAGTTAATAACTTTTACCGGCACTTTTACTGAGCCGGCAAATCATGAGTGACACAGAACCCATTCGTCCGAATTACTAGTTCCGGCAGCAAGTCTTACGGAATTAACGGAACCTTGTAACGTACGCTATGTAAATACCAGCAATGCTGAAAAAATGTGCCACTGATGCCGGCACAATGGTATTACCAGCATATTCGGAGCATGGATTTTCCAGTAATACAGGCAAAAATATGTCAGTATTACTGGCAAATCCAAGCCAGGGACACTTTCACCTCGGGGCTATCGGTAAATGGAACCAGGTGAGGGACACAAGGCCACGGGTGCGCCAAATCCACCCAGGTGCAACCAGTACACACAGGAACAGTACTAAAGGGCCACACCCACCCCAGGAACACTTCCCAATGCAACCATGCTGCCACCCATTGTTGCTGCCATGCACCTGGAGGTATTGAATGCTGATGTGCAGCTAATGGAGCTGAAGCAGCAGCAGTGGTGACAGAGGCCAGGGACAGAAGGAGGAGGATGATTATGATGATGGGGTGCAGGTGTTGAGGCGGAGGCATGCTGTGATTCCTCACACAAGTGCCACACCATGGGCTCTCACAAACAGCCATATACACAACCTGTACTGCCTAAACAGGGAGACAATTCTTGACCTACTGACCCGTATCCAGGATTATATTGGGAGCAGGATTGCATCATGACAGCCATACCTCTGCTGTTGAAACTGGTGCAGTTACTGGAGCTCCTCCTGCACCTGCACCATGTGGGCCAGCACATTGACGTCCTAACCACCCAGGCACAGGTAAATGCCACCAAAGCCTGCTTCTGTGCAATTGCAGACTACCTAATGTGTAATGACACCAATCTTTGACAACCTAATTTGACAGGCCACAGCATAAAGGAGTAGCAAATGACTGGAGAAGTATCAGTCACTGACTAGGCCATTTCAAACCCAGAAAGACATCCACATGCAATGCACTAAAGGTACTAGAATTCAACACCACCACCCCTCAAATGAAAGTGATTCAGTAGACTAGGCCACCTATGGTGATGTGATGTCTGTCCTGGTGATACATGGGGCATGAATGCACAGACTGACCATTGAGATTCCACTGCTGTCACAGGCAACACCACTGCCGGGCATCATTATTCACACATGTTACTGTCAATGTCAAGGGCCCTTGTACCACAAACTGTTGCCACTTGCGTAGTCCCTTGACACTCGGTGGCTCTGCAATGCAATAAGTGCTGGGGTGGATTGTTAGTTGAATTGATGGGGAGAAGAGCAAGAGAGCTGTGGGACATTTTGTGTAAATTTGGGGTTTTGGGGTACTTTTATTACTGCCAAACCATGAGAAGTAGTCTGGTGGTAAATTATCCTTGCATTTAGATTGGGTTTGGCCTCATATCATTCTAGTGACTATACCTTGTTATGTTATATTGGAGAATCTAGTAATATGTATTACTTGTGGTATTTTGCGGTAGTATGTTGTTTGCGGTATTTAGTGGTGAGCATAGTTTCCTTCCCTACATTATAACCCCATCATAAACAAAACCTTCCTTTCTATTAGAATACCTCCTAGTGATCTATAGAGGGCCTTGGTCCTATACACACAAGTAAACCCAAGACTTTTATATAGAGTGCCACCTACAGTCAGTGGCCGGTATCACTGGCTTATCTACACCAGTGATCTATGCGCCCGTGGGCATTATTGGTTCATAGTCCTCCAGTAATCTATATGTTATATTAGATTTCCTCCAAACAACATGCAAGGAGGACACACACACACACACACACACACACACACCTATTTTATCACTGCTTATTCTGGTTGTTATTCTATCTGCATATGCAAATTGACAAATGTATTACCAAAGGGAATGAATCTCCCTTATGTCCACATATAAAATCCGAAATGCAATAATGACTCTAAACAATTTGTTTTTATACTCTGATTATATCTCATACAAGTACAATTCACAATTCAATTCTTACCATGTACATTTCACCATTATCTGCAACAAAAGAAAAGAAACAGAAACAGAGCAAACAAGCCTTTTTACCAATAAGTTATTTTTTAACATTCTAAACATGACAAATTAAAATGCATGGCATTTTTCAGGAGGAGAGGAATTCACTGACAGGCCCATAGGTCAGCGCTCACCCTCCAGAACTTGTACGACAAGATAGCTGCACCATGTGAGGACAGGGGGTGCAGGATTCACTTACTCCAACAAGACTCAATAATGAGGACTCAGTAAGTTGGCAAAGGGAAGTCTGTTTAATGACAATAACATCAAACAGAGAAACAAATGGAAATCAGCAGCATTGCGATCACCTGTCTTGTTCTGACTTCCTCGAACAGCAATTCTTATAGGCAAAAATCGTCATCACTGACGTCTAATTTCTATAAAAAATCATCATGCAATATAATTGGTTAGGAAAGGTAACTAAGTATAGTTGTTATATCTGTATATGATAATAGGGCATGCGGATTGGATAACTCTTATCAGGTAGGCGTCTATGCCCATCCCTGTGCATTACACGTGATAGACGTCACTACAACTACGATGTCCTATTGGTTACAATATCTATAGGACTCCAGATAACTTGGTCCATTGTGATTGGGCAGGTTACACCCCTAGACATATATTTCCACTTTTAATTAGCAGCATGCAGAATGGACACTCCTGTGCCTGGTGTCCCAACTTTCACCCTGCCTCCCTTCCATCAATCAGTGTTTTAGGGTGACGTCTCAATTAGTTGGCTCAGGATGACCTTGAAACTGTAGTCTCTTATCGGGAAAAGTTATGGCATCCTCGGGTCAGGCGATGGTACTTCTTCACGCCTGGCTGGTCACGTGTTAGTTCACCATGAATCTGCTTCAGCTTATAGCTTTTAGTGCATTTAATTATGTGTCAGCGTAGCCACCTGCATGGGCCCCCCTTATCTTGACCTTTATGAGGCAGGCTGGTATGCTCTGAAGTTCGTGTCTTGTGAGCTGACGCTCTCCTCCCCTTCTCTGGTTGACCTTGATTTCCTAGGCATGAGCCGCTCTTTGTTGAGTTTCGATTCCGCTCCTTCTCTTGCCTTTGGCTGGGTTTCAAAACTTAGCCTGTCAGGCCTCTGGCCGGCTGGGTACATTTCTGCCTTTACAAAATGGAGTCGCACTTGTATAATGTGCCTTATTGAGGTAGATATATGGTCGGCGCTTGCCGCTCTATCTTCTACTAAGCATTGCAAGCAGTATCGATTTCTTAGCATCTTGCGTTTCAAGCCTATTTACACACGTTTAACAGGACAGTTGTTTCCATCTTGTCTCGTAGCACTGTTTCCTCATGTTGTAACACTGTCTCCTCTCTGTGTCTATTCCATTAATTTTCGTAGTTACTCACACTGGCGTGTTATCTTCGATAGCTGCTTTTATTCATTCACGGGTCTGTTCAGGCCCTTGTGTCATTTCCACTGGCCTTCTATTAAGGCTTTTGGGGTCTTTTCGTGGACCGTGTGTAGGTACTCCTCATTTTGCATCAGCGGCTGGTATGGCTGTCTAATAGGGTACCGCGATGCCCAGGGTAGTCTGGTTATGGGTGCTTCAACCGGTATGGATCTTCGGATGTATACTGGGCAGAGTCCCAGTGCAGCTCTTTGTAGGTTAATTTGCTCTTCATACATCACATACCTTGGCGAGTACACTCCTGGTACCCCGAAATAAGAGGACGGGCTGCAGGCCATGTCTGGGACCTCCTCTACACTCCACCCTCTGGTCGGTTCATCGACCACTTCTGCACCCTCCTTTGCATTCATTTCTTTTGATTCTTCGATGTCATGCTATTCGTTCTCTGCGTTGGTTCATGATGGTGTGAATGTGTGAGCCTTTGGAGTCCATATTTTTATCACTCCCTTCAAACTCCCTATTGTTTTCACATGTTCGTCTTTGTTCCATGTCATTAGCTGACATTGTCCATTTGGGCTGCAATAGATCCATTTTCCTTCATACCTTCTTCGTTTCTTAGGGTATGTGAACTTTGTTCCCTCTGGCGCAAATTTGCTGGCTTTCACAAAGTCTCTTATTTCTTCATCAGTCAGGTCTCTGGGCTTCCATCCTGGCTGGCTCGACATTAACCATTATTTTCATCCCTATGGCTTTCTTCGCCATTTTCTGGCACTGTGTAATGATTATCTTGATAACACAGAATTACTAGCAATACCATTGCTAGTAGAGCTCCAAGAAACTTGAATATATCTGCCATCCATTGTGGGACCCACAAGCTGTCATCATCCACTTCATCACTTTCATCGATCATCTGGTTTTTCAGGCTTGTCAACATGCTTAGGGCCTCTGTCAGGGTTCCATTTTCTTCATCATATGATGGTACAAATGTGCAACATGATTCTCCGATTTTTGCACAAACATCTCCATCCATTGCAGTAATCATGTCAAGCACATATCTGTTTTGGAGGGTCATAAGTCTGATTGCTCTCAGCTCTTCTTTGAATCCTTTTATAGTGGTATTGATGGTCTGCAATAACTCCCATCTGGTTATCTGCAACCATTTCGTATTCACTCCAACTTGGATGCGGGGCAGGAGTAGTGTTGTGAATACTGTTGAGGTGAGGCTGAACAGCCTCTGATCGTACAGGATTGCATTTAATGCCTCTTCTGATTTGGAAGAAAAGTAGTTTTCCCTCTTCATCCTGGAAAACAGTTCTCCAGATCTCGTTCTTTTTAGATGAGCATCTGCTTTCGGGAAACTGTCCAACTTCAGGTCATTCTTAGGGATCACTAGCACGGGAACGTGGACGTTCACTAGTGTGCATATGCCTCCCCATTTCTTCAGCAACCTTATGTATGCCTTGGAGCCACACGCCCAGTAATGGTCCATAATAACTGTGGTTCCTTGTGTCATTCCTGTGGCTTCAAAGATTCTTCTGCAGTTTTGATTCTCTCCCATCTTCCTTCTGCCATTGTTTCTGAAGCATAGTTTCGGGCTTTCTTGTGGCACTATCGCAGGGGTCCCCCTCTATCTTCGACCGATGTTAGTAACTTTACTAGCTTTGGCCACAGAGGTTTGCATGACCTCTGCAAATTCGTTATTGCTTCCTTGCTGGCTCCAAGGACCATCCATGCTCAGCAGATTGCTACTCCATCCTCCCATCCATCTGGGGAGACCACTGACCCCCAGATCTGCATTTGGCCTCTGTTCATCCAGATTTGAGACTCTTCTGCAGTCTTCCCTCGAACGTTCAGTCTCGGGTTAACTTCCCATCTTATCCCAGATCCTTTGATTCCAGGGTTCTCGTACCAGATCACATGATTTCTGGTGTGCGCTCGGTATCTTGTTTTAATGTCCTGGACATAGCCATCTTCATCCGGGTAATCCTTTTCATTGGCCCATATCAACGAGGCGTCTCTTCCCATAAATTGTGTGACATACAGTATGCTGTAGGGACATCAATTTCTTCAGCCACGAAGATCTTGGATTTTCCCATGCTTATGGTAGGAGAGCACAGATGAAGCATTCTCCTTCCGACTTTCGTCTTACTTCCTTCATGTGCTGGTACCATATGTTGTTTCCGAGATGGGCTGTGCTGTTCAGGTAATCATTAAGTTCATTGTTATCTTTGTGTGGGCTTCTCTTGATTCAAAGCGTTCTTCTGTAGTTTTCTATGACTATTTCTCTAAATGCGTCTGTGCTGCTTTTCCTCTCTGGGTGTCTCGGTGGAGCAGGCTGCCTCGCTATGGTAGGAGAAGGTTTTGTGTTTCTCCGACTGTCCTCTTGTTGGTTTTCGTTGTGGTTCTCTGGCCGCCATTGGCTCACCATCTCCTCAGCGTGAGGCTGAGTTATAGATCTGGTGCTTGTTTGCAGTGCTCGAGCTGGCGTGTTTGTCGTTATAGTCTCTGCAGTTCTATGTTCCAGGTCCTCGTGCAGTTTCTCTGCTCTGACTATGAATGGGAACAAATAATCTATCAGCATTTGTGTTTTGTATGTGAATTCCTTTGTGGCTACTTCTGTTCTTTTGAGGGATTTTGCTATGCCCTCTCTCTCTAGTGGTTCAATTGGCTCCTCTTGAGTACTTCCAATTTTCTCTGGAACTGCTTGTTCGGCAGGCAGTCTCTCCTTCTCTGCTACCTTCGTTGGAGGTTTTGTAGCCATTGACACTTGCCCTTGTTTGTGTGCATTCTGTGTGTGGGTGCGTGCCGTGGTCAATGCTACATTATTAATCATTCCGTGCTGACCCTGTCTCCAGCCTTTTTTTCTCATTCATCACCTCATGTGTATACGTATCACTGCTAATTACATTCAATTTTAAATCATTTGCTTCATCATTAGCTTTTCTTGGAACTGGAATCACTATATAGGGTCTGGGCTCTTTCGTAGGCCCCAGATGTTCATTATCTGGTGGGTGCACTGAGATCGGGGCACTTCGTGCACCAATAAAGAAAGCAGTTCTGATTGTTAATGACAGAAAAACAATAATAATAACTATACATATGCACACGATCGTTCGGAATGACAATTTGCAGCATTTTCTTCCAGGGAAGTGGGGGCGCCCTTCTGTTGGGGGTAAAACCAAGTTACTGTTCTGGGCCCCCATTTCGAATGAGTTCATAGTCAATTATTTATTCCTTCTTTTGCTCTGGTCTCGTATTTCAAGAGTTTGTTACTATTAGAGGGACGAGTGCTTCTCAAAATGTCCCCCCTCACGTGAGTGACGGCAGTAGTCTCTGGGTACTCAGTACAGTTCCTGTGCTAGACTATGGAAAAGGGTTAGGCTAGCACCTTTGGTACATCACATTCATTATACATATCGATAATAGGTGAGGTCCCAATGCACGCCTCGAATTTGCCTTGCTCCTGAGGAAATGCTGGAATTTGCTCAATGCGAAGGAAGGAGAAGATGGAACTTCTAAAAATCACACAAAAATAAAATGTTGTAAAAATAAAAACAAAAGGAAAAATAAAAGTGAACATATGAAAAAATGAAAAAAATGCTGAAAAATGAAAATAAGATGGTGACATTCTTGTGTCCGCTCCTTTCACTCGGGCTCTCAGCGACAAGTTGAAGAACAGTGTCTCCTCGATCTGCTCCACGGCGGAAGGACGACGAAAAGATTTATTGTGGATCTCCTCCTTTTAAGGCTCTCCTTAGTAGTGGATGTCCGTAATTGCTTCTCAGTTGCGTTATGATAGATCTCAGGAGCTTCTTTAATTGTGCGTTCTTTACTGGGTCTCTGAGGAATGTGGGTACATCAACATTGTTGGGTCTACCCACTAGTTCTGGAAAGTTCTCAATGAGTTGGAAGAAGACTTGGTATGCGTATCTGCTGTCTTCTGGTGACAACGACATTCGCTCTGACTTTCTGGTCTCTATATCACAGGCCTTTCTTGTGACGTGAACTGTTTTTACACTTTCCTGCTGCGTGGATTGTGACCACTTAATTCAGTTTGTACCACACTTGGTTTAGGTATTCGTTGTTTCTTGGATCTCTGATAAAGGTTAGGGTATCTGTGGTTCTCCCGACAAGTCCTGGGCACTCCTCTATGATTCCGAAAAACAAGGTGCATATCAGCTCATCGATGATCACTTGAGGTGGAAGCATTTGTGTCCTTATTCCCAGTACTCTGGCACTTTGGCAAAAGCCTCCGTGAGGACCGTCAGTAGTTGCCATATTATATTCCTGTTAGATGGATTTTGAATGAAATCTGGAATGCTGATGTCTCTCCCTACAAGTGATGGATATGACTCTAATACTAGCCGAAAACAGGAAAGCACATCCTTTGTAATATTTCTACTGGGGGATACCATAGGTTTTATGACAAAGTCTTGGTACTGGTTGCTTCAGGATATCGTTTTTGGTTCTCAGAAATGTCTTATTTTCTGCTTATCAAAGTCTTAGGGCTTTTCCAATGCTTTGTGTGGCTTTAAGCGTTCATAGAGTAGCGTTACTGGAGCTTTGGATGTGCGATCCTCTTCTTTACCCTGCACCTTTGGCTGCACAGAGTGTTTGTTTTATTGTTTTTTATTCCTTTCAGTGCTTAGATGGAATGTTCAGGGTAAGGCCAAGTTTACACAATGAGCTCTCTCGTTTTGTCTTTTCTGATCATGTGTCCTTCTTCCTCATCATGGATCTTGTCTGCACGTGCTGAGGTTCTTCCCCATTGTCTGTAGATTCTTCGCAGCTGGATGCAGCTGGAGGGCCCTCTCCTGCATAGGGTTTAATGTCATTTTTTAGAAAGATCCATGCTCTTCTGCCCTCGAGCTTGACGGTGGACGGGGTGCAGTCCTCTACGATAAAGGGGCCATTAAATCTTGTCTCATCCCTCATTTTTCTTGCGTGGTTTCTCACCAATACTGCATCACCAGTGAAGACGAGGGGCACACAAAGGATTTGAGCTGCGCCTGCTTCAGCACTTCCTGTTGTGTTTTGTGCTGTGCTGTCCCCTTTTTGCCGTCGCTGCAGCTGGCCTGTTATGACAGAGGTGCTGGATGTCATACAGTCAAGGTACTTTTGCATCTCTGTTCCCAGAACCTCTCTAGTCAGCTGGGCATCACAACTAGCTCTATCTCGGGGGTAAGAGGGGTCCTCATCCTTCTGCCTGTAACTATCTCGTGCAGTGTGAGATGATGGTCGGATCCTGGTTGGTTCCGAAGTGCATACAATGCCAATGGTAGACAGCGCAGCCATCCCTTCTTTAATGTGAGCTTCAACTTGGCTATCCTCTCCTAAGCAAGCCGTTGATCCGTTCATCTAGGGAACACCTCCCTCACTTGGAACTTGGCAGCACAGGTAGCGTTGGGGTGTGTACAGACACCTGCTTCTATCCATCTAGAGAATGGACACACCACCACAATTAAATACCTGTACCCATTGCATACTTGAATCTTGTCGATGTAGTCGATATGCAAGTGCCGGAATGGTGCATTTGGTCTGGGGATGATCCCTCTCACTATTTTTAATGTGTGTCCAGCGGTGAATTGCTGGCAGATTATGCAGTTCACCATGAAAAATGCAACATGCTCTGCTAAATTCGGTGTGAACCAGTCTTCTGCGAGCGTTGCAGCAAGATTTTCTTTTGTCATATGGATGGGGTAGTGTAGTTGTTCTAACGCTACCTTTAGAAGGGTGACAGGCATTACTGGTTTACCAGTGCTGTCTTGCCTCCACAACCCGTCAGAGGGGTTTAAAGAACACCCTTGACGCTTCCACAAATTTTTCCCCTCCTGAGGTGCCTCCCCCTGGAGCTCCATTAGCTGAGTCTGCCCCATATTGCTATAGGCTTCTGGTGTGGCTCGCGCTACCATCATCCTCTTATTGGTACGTGCCACCTCCACGTCCATGATTGTTTTTGATGCCATGCGCTTGGCTTCTGTGTCCGCTTCATGATTTCCATGTGACACGAAATCTGTCCCCTTGGTATGAGCAGCGCATTTCACGACTGCTATGCCCACTGGGAGCTGTAGTGCTTTTATCAGCCTGTCCAATAAGGCTGCATGTTGCACTGGCCTGCCGTCTGCTCGGAGGTAGCCCCTCCTTTTCCAGCACGCTAAACCTGCATGTCCTGTGGACGTCACATAGGCTGAGTCACTGTACACAGTTACTTCCTGGTCTGCATGATTCTCAATGGCGATTATCAGTGCCAGCAGTCCTGCAGCTTGCACAGAATAGTGAGAGGGTATTTGCACACTGCTGAGTACTCGAAACTCTACATTCGCTAGCTGGTTTATCACGCCCACGCCTGTATAGCTTTGTCCGTCTTCTTGGTTGATTCTCAAAGAACCGTCAATAAAGACGATCTCTCCACTTTCCAGGGCGTTTTCCCTTACCCTGGGGATCTTATCATAGAATTCCTCATAGTTCGCACAGTTGTGTATAGGTGCTCCCTCTGTGACTGGCTCAGCTATGAATGTAGCAGGATTCACAGTTTTACATCAAACTATTTTGATCGATGGGTTAGGGGTAACCACCTCATAGGCGGATGCTCTCTTAGATGTCAGTGTGCCCTTTGGCTTCTCTAGTATGGCGAACAGCGAATGTTCAACATATAATGTCATGGAGCACCCCATTACAATGGATGACTCTTTTTCGATAGCGAATGCGGCAGCAGCTAGATTTTGTTCGCACGGGAAGTGGCCCTTCATAACCGGGTCCAGACTCCCGCTGTAATATGCTAGGGGCTTGTACCCCAGCTAGGTTCGCTGCGTGAGCACTGCCGTCATAAAATTACCATCAGAGCGTGAGAACAGGTAGAATTCCTCTGCATAATTAGGAATCCCGAGAACAAATTGCCCCTTGAGTTGTGCAAACCCTTTCTCCATTGCCTCAGTCCATTCAATTTCTCATTTTGTTGCCTGGGCTTTCTTTAACGCCTGAAGCAAGGGCTAGGTATACGAGCTTTAGTCAAAGACCCATGCTCTGACATAATTGCACAGGCCTAAGAAGCTCTGCATTTGTATTAACGTGCGCGGCTTGGCCGTGTTCATGATGGCTTCAGCCCTTTCTGGGGTTACCTTCTTCCCCTCATGAGAGATCAGTTGCTCCATGTACAACACCTCCTGTTGACAGTACTGCAACTTTTCCTTATCAACTTTGTATCCCTTTTCAGCTAATATCGTCAATAGCTGGACAGAGTTGCGCCTGCATTGCTCTTCAGTGGTGCTGCAGATCAGAATGTCATCTACGTACTGCAAAACAACACTGCCCACCGCAATATTGCCTAGGTCCATTTGCAGGACTCTGTTGAAAATAGACGGGGACTCGCAATACCCCTGTGGCAACCTCATACTTTTCAGGCGCATTTGTCTGAAGGTAAATGATGTCAGGTCCTGAGAGTCACGGTGGAGTGGAATTGAGAAAAATGCATTTTTCAAATCAAACACTGTGAACTATTTTGCCTCAGTGGGTATATTACACAGTAGTGTGGATTGATTGGGGACTAGAGGGAACTCGGCTTCAACAATATCGTTTAATGCTCGTAAATCTTGGATTAAACGCCAGGGGCCTCCCTTTGATTTTTTGACAGGGTAAATCACCGTATTGCAAGGTGATTCTGATGTCACTAGGATGCCCTGCTCCTTCATGGCAGAAATTGTCTTCCCGATCCCTTCATCTCCTTCTCTGGACATGGGATATTGTCGCGCTCATGGTAAAATTGCTCCTGATTTCAGTTTAATTTTCACTTCAACTGCCCCCTTCAGGAGGCCTACATCATAGGGCCCTCTAGTCCATACCGCGGCAGGCACTTGGGCCATGTCATCCTCAAAGTATTCTGGACGTACCAGCGCCTGCATCATTCTCTGTGGCACCTCCCGTCTGATCATTTTGACCCAAAATGTGAGACTTACCTCCACTCTTGTCTCCTCTAGGTCAGGGTGCACTTCGAACAGATCGTCATTGGTGACATCAGTCACTCAATACCCTTCTTCAATGGTGATAATCGCACACCATTGTCTGCCTTTGTCATCATATCCTTCGAACAATACCACTTTCCCTCGCACTGCAGCAGATTGTATCATTAAGGGAAATACTTGCCTCTCCTCTTCGTGCATGGGTATTCTTGGTCTGAACAGAAACTCATCAGGGGTTCTCATAGTTTTGCCTGCGAGGCCTGGCAGTCCTGCCATAAGCACCTGCACGCCATATGCAAAGACTTCTCGCTCTAACGGTACAGCTCTCATGGATATACGTCCTGAGTATGCTCTGATCATTTCGCACATGTTTGAATAATACATTCCTGGAGTGGAGCACACTATACAATTCTCGGTAAACAAGATGGTCATGTTTAATTTAGTCATCAGGTCTCGGCCCAGAATATTTACTGGGGTTTGACATGAAAACAATAGGGGTACATTCATTTCGTGCACTCCCACTAAGACTGGGAGTGTGTCTGTAAAGGGTACTCTACTATGAACTCCAGTGAAACTCTGAGTATCTATAGCCTCGCCGGACAAGGAAAATGTGCCCTCTCGGATGCACGAGCATGTTGCACCTGTGTCAACTAAAAAGGAATATCCTTTCCCCCCTATGGTGACATTCACCCTTGGTTCCCTGTTAGGGCCTGGTGTCACTAATAGGATAGAGCAGATCAGAGTCCCCTGTGAGCTGTCCTACTTTATATATAAGTTCTGCCCACTGTATACTTGTTGATTCCCCCCAACCTCAGGGTTAACTCCCCCTCCAGAGCTAGTGCCCTGTGACATTTGCGGTGGTGCCCGCTGGGGTTTATCCATGCGGCAAGTTCCCCATTTTCGGTGGTTGAACCACTTGCTGTGCACCTTGCTGCATGCCTGATGCCTGCGGCTGCACTGTGTAATTTTGTGCAACGCCCTGTTGCGGGACGGCAGGCTGATTCACCATGCCTGCCCCCATTCCTTGGCTGTTTTGCCACATGCCTTGGCTTATGCACATGTGCGCCACGTGTCCTGTCATTCCACACAGCCAACACGCTGGCGGTTGTCAGGCCATCTGTCCATCTGGCATAGCTTGACCGCTCAACTGCGCGTTCTGAAAGCCATTTTGATTATTCTGAAAGCCTCCCCGGTTACCTCGAAACCCTCCTTGATTACTCTGCCATCCTCTTCCTCCAAAACCCCTTCCTCTTGGGTAAAATCCTGTGTTACCCTGATTATTCTGCGATGGGTTGGTCGCTTGTTGTGCGCTTGGTTCAGCTGGGCTGGTGAGCATGGCTCCCTCGAGAGCATACTTTGAGAGCTTCATTTGCGCCAGCTTTGCCTCCTCGCCCTTACAAGTTGCCTCCTTTTTCAGATTCTTTTCTTGCAACAATCTACAGTAGTGTGCAATTGTCAACTGTATTTCGGCCCATGGTTTTGCTTCTACTCCTACCAATTTTTTGCGCTGCTTCTGCACCGGTTCAGGCAACCCTTGGCATAATATGTGGTAGAATACAGGGAAAGATTTCGTCCAAGACTCATGCGTTTCGAGCACCGTCGCGTCCTGAAATTTCTGGATATAAATCAATGGGTCCTCTGACTCTTTCATTTTTCCAGTCATTATAGCCCCCATATCAGAAGTGTCTGGATATAGCGTTCGCAGCGCTTTCCACACTGCTGCCCTACAGTTATTAAATGGTTCTCCGTCATGGGAGGTGTTAGGGTTACCCTAGGATAGACTGCCCATTTCCATACATCATCTGCTCTTTCACCAAGTATGACAATTAGGAGGCCCTTAATGTCCCCTATAGCTAAGGTGACACCCCCCGTCATTTTTTCTAACTCGTGTATCCACTTTCCGGCTCCCGATGTCAGCATTCGAAGCTTATTTTTAAGGTTCTCTCGGTCCATATGTGGCCATGGAATATACTGTGGTCTGGCTCCCCCCTTTTCTAGCAACAGGAATTGGAATGCACAGTCCTCCTTCTCTTTCCCCATAGCTCTCCGGTCTGTCGCCGGGGTGGCATTCCCGCCTTGCCGTCTACCTGGCAATGCCCTTAATCTGTCTGCATAGGCAGGTGCTGATGCCCCCCTCTGACCGTGGGTGTTCCTTCATGTCGGCCGGACTGCGTGGTGGACTTCGTTGCCCTACTGGTGGACCCGCTTGCGTCTGACCATCGTACCTCTCAGTCCCCTGGGAGCCGTTTTTTGCACCGACTCCCTTCTTCATGTGCCACATCCTCCGTTTCCCCACCAGAGTCAGATTCTGAATATTCCCAGTTTACACAACTCCTAGCATCTTCTTCGTTTTGCCCAATCTCCAGCCTGTTTAGGGTCAGTCCCCTGCTCCCACTACTTTGGGTGACATCCTCAGTGTTATATAGCTGAGTGCTCTCTAAGCGCTCATCTTCCCTTCCCCCATCAGATATCTGCTCTAGCCCCATCTCGTCATATATTTTATCGATCGTTTCCCCGATGCTTTTGGTGTCGAAGTCATCTTCAATATTTGTACCGCTTGTACCTGGTACTGCATCGCTTGCAGGAAAGAATTCTTCTATGTCTTCCCATTCTACTGTAGGATTGGGTTTAATCACTTCCCGCTCCAAATATTCAAGATCCTGTGCCCTCTGTCTGTGCTTACGTTCTATTTCCTCATCTATTTCCTTTCGCTTCTTTGCTTCTTCCCTAGCCTTATCTACTTCCCTCATCCGTTCATTTCTACATTCTTTTGCCCTTCTACTTTCCTCATCTTCCCACTTTTTTACTTTCCTTTTGTGCAGTCTCCTTTCTTCCTCCAACCTTAACATGTTCTGCCTGTACTTTGTACTGTGTGCGACTGAGCGGTATTCCTTGCTCTTCGCGATATAGTTGTTCTCGCCTTAGCCTATCTTTCTTTCTAGTCCTTTCATCTCTTTCTTCCATCTTTTCTCTTTCTCTCTCCTTTGCGTCTCATCAGACTTCTCCCTTGGCCTCAAATCAGCACTTCCTTTTCCATCTAACTTCAGTAATATTTTACCTCCCATCCATTCGTCTTTCGCTATTGCTATCTCATAACCTCTACCTTCATTTCCTTTATGTTTATTTCCCTCTTTCTCCTTATCTGGAGGTGCACAACTCCGCGCCCAATCTTTCCCTTTATCTTCGTATCTCTCTGGAGGTAACACGACTCAATAATGAGGACTCAGTAAGTTGGCAAAGGGAAGTCCGTTTAATGACTTCCTCCTTTTCCCCCCAGACCCCACTCATGCCCCGTGTCTGCCCTCTTCCCCCCACGCCCGCTCATGCCCTGTGTCTCCCTCGTGTTGCCCCCACCCCCCGCTCATGCCCCGTGTCTCCCTCGTGTTACCCCCCAACCCCGCTCATGCCCCGTGTCTCCTTCGTGTTATCCCACACCCCCCACTCAGGCCCCGTGTCTCCCTCCCGTTCCCCCCACTCCCCGCTCATGCCCCATGTCTCCCTCGTGTTCCCATCACCCCCCACTCATGCCCCGTGTCTCCCTCGTGTACCCCCCACACCCCCCGCTCATGCCCCATGTCTCCCTCGTGTTGTCCCCCACCCCCGCTCATGCCCCATGTCTCCCTCGTGTTCCCCCCACCCCCCGCTCATGCCCTGTGTCTCCCTCGTGTTACCCCCACCCCCGCTCATGCCCCATGTCTGCCATGTTCCCCCCACCCCCGCTCATGCCCCGTATCTCCCCTGTCCCCCCACCCCCTGCTCATGCCCCATGTCTGCCCTGTTCTCCCACCCCCGCTCATGCCCCGTGTCTCCCCTGTTTCCGTGACCCCCGACTCAAGCCTTGTGTCTCCCTCCCATCCCCTCCGCCCCCCACTCATGCCCCGTGTCTTCCCTGTTCCCCCCACCCCCGCTCATGCCCTGTGTCTCTCTTCTTCCCCCCACCCCCCGCTCATGCTCCGTGTCTCCCAACTGTCACCCCACCCCTGCTCATGCCCTGTGTCTCTCTTCTTTCCCGCCCACCCCCCGCTCATGCCCCGTGTCTCCCTCCTGTCCCCCCCACCCCCGCTAATGCCCTGTGTCTCCCCTGTTCCCCCTGCCCCCCGCTCATGCCCTGTGTCTCCCCTTTCCCCCCACCCCCTGCTCATGCCTTGTGTCTCCCGCCCGTTCCCCCCACCCCCGCTCATGCTCCGTGTCTCTCTTCTTTTCCCCCTACCCCCCGCTCATGCCCCGTGTCTCTCTTCTTCCCCCCACCCCGCGCTCATGCCCCTTGTCTCTCTTCTTTCCTCCCACCCCCCGCTCATGCCCCATGTCTCCCCTGTTCCCCCCCGCCCCCTGCTCATGGCCCGTGTCTCTCCCCTGTTCACCCCAGTCCCCGCTCATGCCCTGTGTCTCCCTCCTTTTCCCCCCCACACCCCGCTCATGCCCCGTTTTTCCCCTGTTCCCCCCCACCCCCAGCTCTTGCCCCGTGTCACCCTCCTGTCCCCCCCATACCCTGTGCTCATGCCCTGTGTCTCACCTGTTCCCCCACCCCATGTCTCCCTCGTTTCCCTCGCACCCCCGCTCATGCCCTTTGTCTCCCCTGTTCCCCCCACCCCCGCTCAGGCCCCGTGTCTCCCTCGTGTTACCCCCCACCCCCGCTCATGTCCTGTGTCTCCCTCGTGTTGTCCCCCACCCCCGCTCATGCCCCATGTCTCCCTCGTTTTCCCCCCACCCCCCGCTCATGCCCTGTGTCTCCCTCGTGTTACCCCCCACCCCCGCTCATGCCCCGTGTCTGCCATGTTCCCCCCACCCCCGCTCATGCCCCGTATCTCCCCTGTCCCCCCACCCCCCGCTCATCTCATGCCCCATGTCTGCCCTGTTCTCCCACCCCCGCTCATGCCCCGTGTCTCCCCTGTTCCCCCGACCCCAGACTCAAGCCTTGTGTCTCCCTCCCATCCCCTCCGCCCCCACTCATGCCCCGTGTCTCCCCTGTTCCCCCCACCCCCGCTCATGCCGTGTCTCTTTTCTTCCCCCCACCCCCCGCTCATGCTCCGTGTCTCCCAACTGTCACCCCACCCCTGCTCATGCCCTGTGTCTCTCTTCTTTCCCGCCCACCCCCCGCTCATGCTCCGTGTCTCCCAACTGTCACCCCACCCCTGCTCATGCCCTGTGTCTCTCTTCTTTCCCGCCCACCCCCCGCTCATGCCTCGTGTCTCCCTCCTGTCACCCCCACCCCCCGCCAATGCCCCGTGTCTCCCCTGTTCCCCCTGCCCCCCGCTCATGCCCTGTGTCTCCCCTTTCCCCCCACCCCCTGCTCATGCCTTGTGTCTCCCTCCCGTTATCCGCCACCCATGCCCCGTGTCTGTCTTCTTTTCCCCCTAACCCCCGCTCATGCCCCGTGTCTCTCTTCTTCCCCCCACCCCCCGCTCATGCCCCTTGTCTCTCTTCTTTCCTCCCACCCCCCCGCTCATGCCCCATGTCTCCCCTGTTCCCCCCCACCCCCTGCTCATGGCCCGTGTCTCTCACCTGTTCACCCCAGTCCCCGCTCATGCCCTGTGTCTCCCTCCTTTCCCCCCCACCCCCCGCTCATGCCCTGTTTTTCCCCTGTTCCCCCACACCCCCCGCTCATGTCCTGTGTCACCCTCCTGTCCCCCCCACACCCCGCGCTCATGCCCTGTGTCTCTCCTGTTCCCCCACCCCATGTCTCCCTCGTTTCCCTCGCACCCCCGCTGATGCCCTTTGTCTCCCCTGTTCTCCCCACCCCCGCTCATGCCCCGTGTCACCCTCCTTTTCCCCATTCCCGTGCTCATGCCCTGTGTCTCCCTCTCGTTCCCCAACACCTCCCGCTCATGCCCTGTGTCTCCCTCCCATTCCCCTCACTCCCCACTCATGCCCGTGTCTCCCTCCTGTTCCCCCCACCCCTGCTCATGCTCCGTGTCTCCCTTGTGTTACCCCCCACCCCCCGCTCATGCCCCGTGTCTCCCTCCTGTTCCCCCCACCCCCCGCTCATTCCCCCGTGTCTCTCCTGTTCCCCCCACCCACTGCTCATGCCCCATGTCTCCCATGTTTCCCCCAACCCCCACTCATTCCCCGTGTCTCCCTTGTTCCTCCCACCCCCGGCTCATGCCCGTGTCTTCCTCCTTTTCCCCCCACACCCCGCTCATGCCCCGTGTCTGCCCTGTTCCCCCCACTCCCGCTCATGCCCCGTGTCTCCCTCGTGTTGCCCCCAACCCCCGCTCATGCCCAGTGTCTGCCCTGTTCACCATCCCCTGCTCATGCCCCGTATCTCCCTTGTGTACCCCCCTGTTCATTCCCCGTGTCTCCCTCGTGTTACCCCCCACCCCCCGCTCATGCCCCATGTCTCCTTCGTATTATCCCGCACCCCCCGCTCAGGCCCCGTGTCTCCCTCGTGTACCCCCCACCCCCGCTCATGCCCTGTGTCTCCCTCATGTTACCCCCCACCCCTGCTCATGCCCCGTGTCTCCCTCGTGTTGTCCCCTACCCCTGCTCATGCCCCATGTCTCCCTCGTGTTCCCCCCACCCCCCGCTCATGCCCTGTGTCTCCCTCGTGTTACCCCCCACCCCCACTCATGCCCCGTGTCTGCCATGTTCCCCCCACCCCCGCTCATGCCCCATATCTCTCTTCTTTTCCCCCTACCCCCCGCTCATGCCCCGTGTCTCCCTTCTTCCCCCCACCCCCGCTCATTCCCCTTGTCTCTCTTCTTTCCCCCCACCCCCCGTTTATGCCCCATGTCTCCCCTGTTCCCCCCCACCCCCTGCTCATGGCCCGTGTCTCTCCCCTGTTCACCCCAGTCCCCGCTCATGCCCTGTGTCTCCCTCCTTTTCCCCCCCACCCCCGCTCATGCCCCGTTTTTCCCCTGTTCCCCCCACCCCCGCTCATGCCCCGTGTCACCCTCCTGTCCCCCCCACACCCCGCGCTCATGCCCTGTGTCTCAACTGTTCCCCCACCCCATGTCTCCCTCATTTCCCTCGCACCCCCGCTCATGCCCTTTGTCTCCCCTGTTCCCCCCACCCCCTTTCATGCCCCGTGTCACCCTCCTTTTCCCCATTCCCGCGCTCATGCCCTGTGTCTCCCTCCCGTTCCCCAACACCTCCCGCTCATGCCCTGTGTCTCCCTCCCATTCCCCTCACTCCCCACTCATGCCCCGTGTCTCCCTCCTGTTCCCCCCACCCCCCTCTCATGCCCCGTGTTTGCCATGTTCCTGCATCCCCCGCTCATGCCCGTGTCTCCCTCCTTTTCCCCCACCCCCTGCTCATACCCCGTGTGTCCCCTGTTCCCCCACCCCCCATTCATGCCCCGTGTCTACTTCCTTTTCTTCCCCCACCCCCTGCTCATGCCCCGTTTCTCCCCTGTTCCCCCCACCCCCTGCTCATGCCCCATGTCTCCCCTTACCCCCCCTCATGCCCCGTGTCTCGCCTTCCCCCACCCATGCCCCATGTATCCCTCCTTTTCTCCCATCCCCCACTCATGCCTCGTGTCTCCTCTGTTCCCCCCACCCCCTGCTCATGCCTGGTCTCTCCCTCCTGTTCCCTCCCACCCCCCGCTCATGCCCCGTGTCTCCCCTGTTCCCCCCACCCTCCACAATGCCCATGTCTCCCCTCACCCCCCCGCTCATGCCCCGTGTCTCCCCTGTTCCCCCCACCCATGCCCCATGTATCCCTCCTTTTCCCCGCACACCCCACTCATGCCCCGTGTCTCCCCTGTTCCCCTCATCCCCCGCTCATGCCCCATGTCTCCCCTGTTCCTCCCCCACCCCCCACTCATGCCCCGTATCTCCCTTGTGTTACCCCCCACCCCCTGCTCATACCCCGTGTCTCCCTCCTGTTCCCCTCACCCCCCGCTCATGCCCTGTGTCTCTCCTGTTCCCTCACCCCCGCTCATGCCCCATGTCTCCCCTGTTCCCCCATCCCCTGTTCATGCCCCTTGTCTCCCATGTTTCCCCCACCCCCTGCCCCGTGTCTCCCATGTTCCCCCACCACCCGCTCATGCCCCGTGTCTCTCTTGTTCCACCCACCCCCCGCTCATGCCCCGTGTCTTCCTCCTTTTCCCCCCACCACCCGCTCATGCCCCTTGTCTTCCCTGTTCCCCCCCACCCCCGCTCATGCCCCGTGTCTCCCTCGTGTTGCCCCCCACCCCCGTTCATGCCCCATGTCTGCCCTGTTCCCCCATCCCCTGCTCATGCCCCGTGTCTCCCTCGTGTACCACCCCGCTCATGCCCCGTGTCTCTCTCCTGTTGCCCCCACCCCCCGCTCATGCCCCGTGTCTCCCCTGTGTTCCCCCCACCCCCCGCTCATGCCCCGTGTCTCCCTCGTGTTACCCCCCACCCCCGCTCATGCCCCGTGTCTACCTCGTGTTATCCCCCACCCCCCGCTCATGCCCCGTGTATCCCTCCCGTTCCCCCCACCCCCCGCTCATGCCCCATGTCTCCCTCGTGTTCCCCCCACCCCCCACTCATGCCCCGTGTCTCCCTCGTGTATCCCCCACCCCCTGCTCATGCCCCGTGTTACCCCCCATCCCCGCTCATGCCCCGTGTCTGCCCTGTTCCCCCCACCCCCCGCTCATGCCCCGTGTCTCCCTCCTGTACCCCCCATCCCCTGCTCATGCCCCATGTCTCCCTCGTGTTCCCCCCACACCCCACTCATAGCCCGTGTCTCCCTCGTGTTACCCCCCACCTCCCGCTCATGCCCCGTGTTTGCCCTGTTCCCCCATCCCCTGCTCATGCCCTGTGTCTCCCTCCTGTACCCCCCAACCCCCACTCATGCCCCGTGACTGCCCTGTTCCCTCCACCCCTGCTCATGCCCTGTGTCTCCCTCGTGTACCCCTTCACCCCCCGTGCATGCCCCGTGTCTCCTTTGTGTTACCCCCACCCCGCTCATGTCCCGTGTCTCCTTCGTGTACCTCCCCACCCCCCGCTCATGCCCTTTGTCTCACTCGTGTTCCGCCCACCCCCGCTCATGCCCTGTGTCTCCTTCGTGTTCCCCCACCCCTGCTCGTGCCATGTGTCTCCCTCCTTTTCCCCCACCCCCCGCTCATGCCCCGTGTCTCCCTCCTTTTCCCCCAACCCTGCTCATGCCCCGTGTCTCCCTCGTTTTCCCCCATCCCCCTCTCATGCCCCGTGTCTTTCCTCATGTACCCCCCACCCCCTGCTCATGCCCCATTTCTCTTCCCTGTTCCCCCCACCCCCCGCTCATGCCTCGTGTCTCCCATGTTCCCCCCACCCCCCGCTCATGCCCCGTGTCCCCCCTGTTCCCTCCACCCCCGCTCATGCCTTGTGTCTCCCTCCTGTTCCCCCCACCCCCTGCTTATGCCCCGTGTCTCTCTTCTTTCCCCCCACCCCCCGCTCATGCCCCATGTCTCTCTTCTTCCCCCCGACCCCCCGCTCATGCCCCTTGTCTCTCCTCTTTCCCCTCACCCCCCCGCTCATGCCCCGTGTCTCCCTCCCGTTCCTCCCCACCCCCCGGTCATGCTCCGTGTCTCCCCTGTTCCCCCACCCCCGCTCATGCCCTGCGTCTCCCATGTTCCCCCCACGCATGCCCCATGTCTCCCCTGTTCCCCCCCACCCCCCGCTCATGCCCCGTGTCTCCCCCGTTCCCCCCACCCCCGCTCATGCCCCATGTCTCCCCCATCCCCCCCACCCCCCGCTCATGCCTTGTGTCTCTCTTCTTCCGCCCCACCTCCGCTCATGCCCCGTGTCTCTCTTCTTTGCCCCCTCCCCCGCTCATGCCCCATGTCTCTCTTGTTTCTCCCACCCCCCACTCATGCCCCATGTGTCTCTTGTTTCCCCCACCCCCTGCTCATGCCCCGTGTCCCCCCTGTTTTCCCCCGACCCCCCGCTCATGCCCCGTGTCTCCCATGTTCCCCCCACCCCCCCGCTCATGCCCCATGTCTCCTATGTTCCCCCCACCCCCCGCTCATGCCCTGTGTCTCCCATGTTCCCCCCACCCCCCACTCATGCCCTGTGTCTCCCTTGTTCCCCCAACCCCTGCTCATGCTCCGTGTCTCCCTCCTTTCCCCCCAACCCCCGCTCATGCCCCCTGTCTGCCCTTTCCCCCCCTCCACCCCCCACTCATGCCCCGTGTCTCCCTCATGTTGCCCCCCACCCACGCTCATGCCCCGTGTCTGCCTTGTTCCCCCACCCACCCCGCTCATGCCCCATGTCTCTCTCCTGTTGCCCCCCACCCCCCGCTCATGCCCTGTGTCTCCCTCGTCTTACCCCCACCCCCCGCTCATGCCCCGTGTTTGCCATGTTCCCGCATCCCCCGCTCATGCCCCGTGTCTCCCTCCTGTACCCCCCACACCCCACTCATGCCCCGTGACTGCTCTGTTCCCGCCACCCCCTGCTCATGCCCCATGTCTCCCTCGTGTTGCCCCCCACCCCCGCTCATGCCCCATGTCTGCTCTGTTCCCTCACCCACCCCGCTCATGGCCCATGTCTCTCTCCTGTTGCCCCCCACCCCCCGCTCATGCCCTGTGTCTCCCCCGTCTTACCCCCCACCCCCCGCTCATGCCCCGTGTTTGCCATTTTCCCGCATCCCCCGCTCATGCCCCGTGTCTCCCTCCTGTACCCCACACACCCCACTCATGCCCCGTGACTGCTCTGTTCCCGCCACCCCCGCTCATTCCCCGTGTCTCCCATGTGTACCCCCCACCCCTCGCTCATGCCCCGTGTCTCCCTTGTGTTATCCCCACCCCCCGCTCAAGTCCCGTGTCTCCTTCGTGTCCTCCCCACCCCCCGCTCATACCCTGTGTCTCACTCGTGTTCCCCCCACCCACCGCTCATGCCCTGTGTCTCCTTCGTGTTCCCCCACTCCCACTTATGCCATGTGTCTCCCTCCTTTTCCCCCACCCCCTGCTTATGCCCCATGTCTCCCTCCTTTTCCCCCCAAACCCGCTCATGCCCTGTGTCTCCCTCCTTTTCCCCATCCCCCGGTCATGCCCTGTATCTTTCCTCATGTACCCCCCAACCCCTGCACATGCTCTGTGAATCTTCCCTGTTCCCCCCACCCCTGCTCATACCCCGTGTCTCCCTCGTGTTGCCCCCCACCCCCGTTCATGCCCCATGTATACCCTGTTCCCCATCCCCTGCTCATGCTTTGTGTCTCCCTTGTGTACCCCCCCGCTCATGCCCCGTGTCTCTCTCCTGTTGCCCCCACCCCTGATCATGTCCCGTGTCTCCCTCGTGTTCCCGCCACCCCCCGCTCATGCCCCGTGTCTCCCTCGTGTTACCCCCACCCCCTGCTCATGCCCCGTGTCTCCCTCGTGTTATCCCCCATCCCCTGCTCAGGCCCCGTGTCTCCCGCCCGTTCCCCCCACCCCCTGCTGATGCCCCATGTCTCCCTCATGTTCCCCCCACCCCCCGCTCATGCCCCGTGTCTCCGTCGTGTACCCCCCACCCCCTGCACATGCCCTGTGTCTCCCTCGTGTTACCCCCCATCCCCACTCATGCCCTGTGTCTGCCCTGTTCCCCCCACCCCCCGCTCATGCCCCGTGTCTCCCTCCTGTAGCCCCCACACCCTGCTCATGCCCCGTCTCTCCCTTGTGTTCCCCCCACCCCCCACTTATACCCCGTGTCTCCCTCATGTTACCACCACCCCCTGCTCATGCCCTGTGTTTGCCCTGTTCCCCCATCGCCGCTCATGCCCTGTGTCTCCCTCCTGTACCCCCCACTCATGCGCCGTAACTGCCCTGTTCCCGCCACCCCCGCTCATGTCCTGTGTCTCCCTCGTGTACCCCCCACCCCCTGCTCATGCCCCGTGTCTCCCTTGTGTTACCCCCACCCCCACTCATGTCCCGTGTCTCCTTCGTGTTCCCCCATCCCTGCTCATGCCATGTGTCTCCCTCCTTTTCCCCCACCCCCTGCTCATGCCCCATGTCTCCGTCCTTTTCCCCCAACCCCGCTCATGCCCCATGTCTCCCTCCTTTTCCCCCATCCCCCGCTCATGCCCCGTGTCTTTCCTCATGTACCCCCGCCCCCTGCTCATGCCTCGTGTCTCTTCCCTGTTCCCCCATCCCCCGCTCATGCCCCGTGTCTGCCATGTTCCCCCCACCCCCCGCTCATGCCCCATGCCTCCCCTGTTCACCCACCCAAACGCTTATGCACCGTCTCTCTCTTCTTTCCCCCCCACCCCCCGCTCATGCTCCATGTCTTTCTTCTTCACCCCCACCCCCAGCTCATGCCCCTTGTCTCTCTTCTTTC
This sequence comes from Ambystoma mexicanum, assembly GCF_040938575.1. Lineage (NCBI taxonomy): Eukaryota > Metazoa > Chordata > Amphibia > Caudata > Ambystomatidae > Ambystoma > Ambystoma mexicanum. The sequence continues at coordinate 572,301,938 of NC_090933.1, read as the reverse complement.
CTGCCACCCCCTGCTCATGCCCCGTGTCTCCCCTGTTCCCCCACCCCCCCGCTCAAGCGCCGTGTCTCCCATGTTCCCCCCAACCCCACGCTCATGCCCCGTGTCTCCCCTGTTCCCCCCATCCCCCGCTCATGCCCTGTGTCTCCCATGTTCCCCCACCCCCCACGCATGCCCCATGTCTCCCCTGTTCCCCCCCACCGCCCGCTCATTCCCGTGTGTCCCCTGTTCCCCCCACACCCCGCTCATGCCCCGTGTCTCCCCATTCCCCCACCCCCGGCTCATGCCTTGTGTCTCTCTTCTTTCCCCCCACCTCCGCTCATGCCCCGTGTCTCTCTTCTTTCCCCCACCCCCTGTTCATGCCCTGTGTCTCTCTTCTTTCCCCCCTCCCCCGCTCATGCCCTATGTCTCTCTTCTTTCCCCCGCCCCCTGCTCATGCCCCATGTGTCTCTTCTTTCCCCCCACCCCCCGCTCATGCCCGTATCTCCCCTGTTTTCCCGCCACCCCCCGCTCATGCCCCGTGTCTCCCTCCTCTTCCCCCCACGCTCCGCTCATGCCCCGTGTCTCCCATGTTCCCCCCACACCCCCGCTCATGCCCCATGTCTCCCATGTTCCCCCCACCCCCCGCTCATGCCCCGTGTCTCCCATGTTCCGCCCACCCTCCACTCATGCCCAGTGTCTGCCTTGTTCCCCCAACCCCTGCTCATGCCCCATGTCTCCCTCCTTTTTCCCCACCCCCCGCTCATGCCCCATGTCTCCCCTGTTCCCCCCCACCCCCCGCTCATCCCCCGTGTCTACCTCGTGTTGACCCCCACCCCCGCTCATGCCCCGTGTCTGCCCTGTTCCCCCACCCCCACTCATGCCCTGTGTCTCCCTTGTTCCCCCCAACCCCTGCTCATGCCCCGTGTCTCCCTCCTTTTCCCCCACCCCTGGCTCATGCCCCGTGTCTGCCCTGTTCCCCCTCACCCCCTGCTCATGCCCCGTGTCTCCCTCTTGTTGCCCCCCACCCCCGCTCATGCCTCGTGTCTGCCCTGTTCCCCCACCCCCTGCTTATGCCCCGTGTCTCTCTTCTTTCCCCCCCACCCCCGATCATGCCCCGTGTCTCTCTTCTTCCCCCCACCCCCGCTCATGCCCCTTGTCTCTCTTCTTTCCCCCCACCCCCTACTCATGCCCATGTCTCTCTCCTGTTGCCCCACCCCCCGCTCATGCTCCGTGTCTCCCTCATGTTACCCCCCCACCCCCCACTCATGCCCCGTGTTTGCCCTGTTCCCCCCATCCCCCGCTCATGCCCCGTGTCTCCCTCCTGTAGCCCCCACCCCCCACTCATGCCCCGTGACTGCTCTGTTCCCGCCACCCCCCGCTCATGCCCCGTGTCTCCCATGTGTAACCCCCCACCCCCCCGCTCATGCCCCGTGTCTCCCTTGTGTTACCCCCACCCCCCGCTCATGTCCCGTGTCTCCTCCGTGTACCTCCCCATCCCCCGCTCATGCCCTGTGTCTCACTCGTGTTCCCCCCGCTCATGCCCTGTGTCTCCTTTGTGTTCCCCCCACTCCTGCTTATGCCATGTGTCTCCCTCCTTTTCCCCCACTCCCCGCTCATGCCCCATGTCTCCCTCCTTTTCCCCCAACCCTGCTCATGCCCCGTGTCTCCCTCCTTTTCCCCCATCCCCGCTCATGCCCTGTGTCTTTCCTCAGGTATCCCCCACCCCCTGCTCATGCCTCGTGTCTGCCCTGTTCCCCCACCCCCCGCTTATGCCCCGTGTCTCTCTTCTTTCCCCCCCACCCCCAGCTCATGCCCCTTGTCTCTCTTCTTTCCTGCCACCCCCTGCTCATGCCCCGTGTCTCCCCTGTTCCCCCCACCCCCCCGCTCAAGCACCGTGTCTCCCATGTTCCCCCCAACCCACCGCTCATGCCCCGTGTGTCCCCTGTTCCCCCCACCCCCCGCTCATGCCCTGTGTCTCCCATGTTCCCCCACCACCCACGCATGCCCCATATCTCCCCTGTTCCCCCCCACCGCCCGCTCATTCCCGTGTGTCCCCTGTTCCCCCCACCCCCCGCTCATGCCCCGTGTCTCCCCATTCCCCCACCCCCGGCTCATGCCTTGTGTCTCTCTTCTTTCCCCCCACCTCCGCTCATGCCCCGTGTCTCTCTTCTTTCCCCCACCCCCTGTTCATGCCCTGTGTCTCTCTTCTTTCCCCCCTCCCCCCGCGCATGCCCTATGTCTCTCTTCTTTCCCCCGCCCCATGCTCATTCCCCATGTGTCTCTTCTTTCCCCCCACCCCCCGCTCATGCCCGTATCTCCCCTGTTTTCCCGCCACCCCCGCTCATGCCCCGTGTCTCCCTCCTCTTCCCCCCACCCTCCGCTCATGCCCCGTGTCCCCCATGTTCCCCCCACACCCCCGCTCATGCCCCATGTCTCCCATGTTCCCCCCACCCCCCGCTCATGCCCCGTGTCTCCCATGTTCCCCCCACCCTCCACTCATGCCCAGTGTCTGCCTTGTTCCCCCAACCCCTGCTCATGCCCCATGTCTCCCTCCTTTTTCCCCACCCCCGCTCATGCCCCATGTCTCCCCTGTTCCCCCCCACCCCCCGCTCATCCCCCGTGTCTACCTCGTGTTGACCCCCACCCCCGCTCATGCCCCGTGTCTGCCCTGTTCCCCCACCCCCCACTCATGCCCTGTGTCTCCCTTGTTCCCCCCAACCCCTGCTCATGCCCCGTGTCTCCCTCCTTTTCCCCCACCCCTGGCTCATGCCCCATGTCTGCCCTGTTCCCCCTCACCCCCTGCTCATGCCCCGTGTCTCCCTCTTGTTGCCCCCCACCCCCGCTCATGCCTCGTGTCTGCCCTGTTCCCCCACCCCCCGCTTATGCCCCGTGTCTCTCTTCTTTCCCCCCCACCCCCGATCATGCCCCATGTCTCTCTTCTTCCCCCCACCCCCGCTCATGCCCCTTGTCTCTCTTCTTTCCCCCCACCCCCTACTCATGCCCATGTCTCTCTCCTGTTGCCCCCACCCCCCCTCATGCCCCGTGTCTCCCTCATGTTACCCCCACACCCCCCACTCATGCCCCGTGTTTGCCCTGTTCCCCCCATCCACCGCTCATGCCCTGTGTCTCCCTCCTGTAGCCCCCACCCCCCACTCATGCCCCGTGACTGCTCTGTTCCCGCCACCCCCCGCTCATGCCCCGTGTCTCCCATGTGTAACCCCCCACCCCCGCTCATGCCCCGTGTCTCCCTTGTGTTACCCCCACCCCCCGCTCATGTCCCGTGACTCCTCCGTGTACCTCCCCATCCCCCGCTCATGCCCTGTGTCTCACTCGTGTTCCCCCCGCTCATGCCCTGTGTCTCCTTTGTGTTCCCCCCACTCCTGCTTATGCCATGTGTCTCCCTCCTTTTCCCCCACCCCCCGCTCATACCCCATGTCTCCCTCCTTTTCCCCCAACCCTGCTCATGCCCCGTGTCTCCCTCCTTTTCCCCCATCCCCGCTCATGCCCTGTGTCTTTCCTCAGGTATCCCCCACCCCCTGCTCATGCCCCTTGCCTCTTCCCTGTTCTCCCCACCCCATGCTCATGCCCCTTGTCTCTGTTAGGGAGAATTCTCTGTTTAGGCTGAATTTCCTAACCTAGTGAGTCCCCTAGCAGCTTTGCTGGATTTCTGGAGTTTGTTTTTGTCCATCCTGCCAAGAGTGAGACTCTTTTTCTCCCACTCTTGGACATGAATGTGTGTAATTCCTTTGAATGTCAATGTGTTCTATGGGCTATGGGGTCTTTTACTCCATAGGGTCTCATATGTTTTTCTATGTGTGTTACACCGCACCCTCCTTGCCGTAGCACTGGGGCGTCCTAGCGGACCTCCATCATAGACTCCATACCCGGGGACTGACTACTGTCTCCCCGGGCATGTAAAGTGCCCATTGGCTTTACTAGACCTAAATTTACTAACAGAACTAGTACAAACCATCCTATTGTGGACGTACTAGTAGGGGTAATTTGATTACTCCTGGGTCTGTTATTCGAGGGGGCACTGTCCCGTCCCCCCTCGTCGAGTTTTGGCTGGTGGCAGTGGAAACTACTTGTTATATTCGACCCCGAATATAACCCTATGGGATTCTTCCCATTGTTGGAAATTAATACTTTTTCTCGTTGATCTCTAACATACCACCGGTTTACTTATCTTAAATAAGTCTATCGGATGGCATTTTCTGCCAGAACTCGGTTTTTAAAATGGCGTCTGTGTTCGTCTCTGTGACTCATAAACCAAAGGTTGAGCCCTTTGTTCCACTTTGGCGGGCTTCTGTACAGAGACCCTCCAAAGTGGTGCCATTCTGTCTGGGTTACCACAGGGGTGTGGGAGGGGGTTTAGGCACCCTGGACTGAGTTGCCTTGCCAACTCCAGTCGCACTCTGGTGTGATTGGCCCACGTGGTGAGCCACCCCGCTCACCACTTAGCGTGTTTTGATTGACAGCTAGGCTGAATGAATGGGGGTTTTCTGCATAAAAGCAGGGCTTTTGGGACTAGATCTTCAGAAGTCGCCACAGGACCTAAGAATCCGACGAGGGTAAAGCTGAGCCGACCTGCAACAATGACACCCATTCATTCAGCCTAGCTGTCAATCAAACATGCTAAGTGGTGAGCGGGGCGGCTCACCACTTGGGCCAATCACACCAGAGTGCAACTTGAGTTGGCAAGGCAACTCAGTCCAGGGTGCCTAAACCCCCTCCCACACCCCCTGTTTTACCCAGACAGAATGGCACCACTCTGGGGGGCTTCTGTGCAGAAGCCCGCCAAAAGTGGAACAAAGGGCTCAACCTTTGGTTCGGAGTTACAGAGGCGAACACATACGCCATTTTAAAAACCGAGTTCTGGCAGAAAATACCAACCGGTGGATTTATTTAAGACAAATAAACCGGCGGTATGTTAGAGACTAATGTGAATAAGTGTTAGCCTCGAACAATGGGAAGAATCCCATAGGAATATATTCGCGGTTGAATAAACAAAGTAGTATCCACTGCCACCAGCCAAAACTCGACGAGGGGGGACGGGACAGTGCCCCCTCGAACAACAGACCCAGGCGTAATCGAATTACCCCTACCGGTACGTCCACAATAGGATGGTTTGTACTGGTTCTGTTAGTAAATTTAGGTCTAGTAAAGCCAATGGTGACTGTAGTCGGTCCCAGGGTATGGAGTCTATGGTGGGGATCACCTAGGACACCCCATTGTTACGGCACAGGGGGTGCGGTGTAACACACATAGCAAAACACATGAGGCCCTATGGAGTAAAAGACCCCATAGCCCATAGAACACATTAACATTCAAAGAAATCAACCACAATCATGTCCAAGAGTGGGTGGAAAAGAGTCTCACTCTTGGCAGGATGAGAAAAAACAAACTCCAGAAATCCAGCAAAGCTGCTGGGGGACTCACTAGGTTAGGAAATTCAGCCTAAACAGATAATTCTCCCTAACACCCTCCCGCTCATACCCCGTGTCTCCCTCTTGTTACCCCTCCACCCCCCGCTCATGCGGTTTGTCTGCCCTGTTCCCCCCACCCCCCGCTCATGCCCCGTGTCTCCCTCCTGTACCCCCCACCCCCCGCTCATGCCCCGTGTCTCCCTCCTGTACCCCCATCCCCCGCTCATGCCCCGTGTCTGCCCTGTTCCCCCCACCCCCCGCTCATGCCCCGTGTCTCCCTCCTGTACCCCCCAGCCCCCGCTCATGCCCCGTGTCTCCCATGTTCCCCCACCCCCTGCTCATGCCCCGTGTCTCCCTTGTTCCCCCACCCCCTGCTCATTCCCCGTGTCTCCCTCGTGTTGCCCCTCACCCCTGCTCATGCCCCGTGTCTGCCCTGTTCCCCCATCCCCCGCTCATGCCCCGTGTCTCCCTCGTGTACCCCCCCTCCCCCTGCTCATGCCCCATGTCTCTCTCCTGTTGCCCCCCACCCCCCGCTCATGCCCCGTGTCTGCCCTGTTCCCCCACCTCCCCTCATGCCCCGTGTCTCCCACCAGTACCCCCCACTCATGCCCCGTGTCTCCCTCCTGTACCCCCATCCCCCATGTCTCCCTCGTGTACCCTGCCACCCCCCGCTCATGCCCCTTGTCTCCCTTGTGTTACCCCACCCCCCGCTCATGTCCTGTGTCTCCCTCGTGTACCTCCCCACCCCCGCTCATGACCCGTGTCTCACTTGTGTTTACCCCACCCCCCCGCTCATGCCCCATGTCTCTTTCGTGTTCCCCCCACCCCCGCTCATGCCCCGTGACTCCCATCTTCCCCCCACCCCCCGCTCATGCCCTGTGTCTCCCATGTTCCCCCCAACCCCCGCTCATGCCCTGTGTCTGCCCTGTTCCCCTCACCCCCTCTCATGCCCCGTGTCTCCCTCCTGTACCCCTCACCCCCCGCTCATACCCCGTGTCTCCCTCGTGTTATCCCCCCACCCCCGTTTATGCCCCATGTCTCCCTCGTGTTCCCCCCACCCCCGCTCATGCCCCGTGTCTCCCTCGTGTTACCCCCCACTCACTGCCCCACGTCTCTCCTGTTCCCCCCACCCCCGCTCATACCCCGTGACTGCCCTGTCCCCCCCAACCCCCCACTCATGCCCGTGTCTCACTTGTTCCCCCCCACCCCCCGCTCATGCCCCATGTCTTCCTCTTGTCCCCCCTCCTCTGCTGCACCTTGTTGGCCTCTTGTTCCCCACACCCCCCGCTGATGCCCTGTTGTGTTCTCTTTATACACTCCGCCTTCCCTTTCCATGGTGGCCATGTTGGTAAAAGATTTTCCTTCCTACACCGGGATGCCGTAGGCGTTCCGGTTTGGGAAGAAAAATCTTTTTTTTACCACCCGGGGTTACAATTTGAGGACCTAGGATGCTAGTGGTCTTCATCTATTGAAAAGGACGTTATGGTTACGTTGCACTAATAAAAACCTATGAAATTCAATGAAAAATCTTTGTTAAAGGGATGTTATGGATAAGTTGCACTAATAAAAACCTATGAAATTCAATGAAACACTTTGTTAAAGGGACGTTATGGTTAAGTTGCACTACTAAAAACCTATGAAATTCAGTGAAAAAACATTGTTAAAGGGACGTTATGGTTAAGTTGTGCTACTAAAAACCTATGAAATTCAGTGAAAAAACTTTGTTAAAGCGACGTTGTGGTTCCAAGTAAAACCGAAAAACCCTTGAAATTCACCAGTTATGGTAAGCTAAGCAACCATAACTCGTGCCACCACCGTGCACTGCTAAGACTAACACCCACAACATCACATATGACATCACAATTCAACGGGCATAAACATGAAGCCTACCCCATGACTGAGCCTGTGAGTGCAGTAAATTCAAGCTTTTTTAAACGCGGCTTGCGTAGCCAGACCTTTGGCACCCTTGATTTGTTACTCCCTGACATGCCTGCTGTGTTGGATGGGGTGGACGGCAGCAGGAAGTGGCTTATTTTAACAGGATTGTATTATTCTAAATGGCAAACAGAGTTCCTTCGATGGTGCTTTTTCCGTTGCCTGTAATTCCAGCACCAGAATCACTGGTGGAGATTTTGGCAGTCTGGATACTGGTAATGTTGTTTCCAGCAAATCTTTTGACTTTGCTAGTGATTCCAGCATGACAGTAGTGCGATTTTCGGCAAAGTGGGTAGCCGCGTGCCCGCTGAGTTGGAATATGCCAGTAATTCTGGCATTCTGAATGCCAGTAACGGCACTACCTACATGCCGAAACATTTTCCTGGAAACTCGTAATGAGGGCCACATATAAATAAGGACATGTTATCTTGTTTTTTGTTTTATTTTAAAGATATTGTAAAATCAGTCCATTCGATTTTTTGAATGACTATTTATATTTGATATTTGTATTATGACTTTTTTATCTATTGTATTGTCTTATAGTAATACTTGATATAACTCTTTGATGTGATTTGGGTTCATGATATGTTATCAATACACCTCCAAATAAAAAAATAAAATAAAAAAACTCTCTGTAAATTACGGTCAAAAAGTAATAGCGAATATTAAAGGTAATTTTGCTGGCTTTTTGCTTCAACTTTGCACTGCACCTTATACATGTTTAACTTGCATACAGGGAATCAAACAACAGTGCTGACATTGGTGGCCCCCTGCATGCAAATTGCATTTTTTATCAAATGAACACCATTGTATTTTAAAATGAACAAACACGTGCTAGCCATTTATATTCCACTGCTATTTCGATGTGTGGACACTAAATTGTGACCTTTCTGAATAAGTTAATGATGGGTCTTATGCACACTGACAATGTGCGGGCCCAGCCGAAAATTGTATTTTTAATATGATTGTGTGCGTGTATGTGACATTTTGCATGCCATTGTACAGTGACATAGGATTACAGTCAGACTAGCAAGGCACAAAGGGTGGTTTTGATTTTATTTTATTGTTTTAAATTCAGTGAAAATGTACTATTTAAATGACTCAATTGATATGTGTGTGTACCTTTGTAAAGGTCACAGTAAAATATGGCCAGTCTGTATGATATTGTACAGGGACGTGTGCTCAATGAAAATAAGACATTTTATTTTCAAATGCTTTTCTAAATCCACAAAAAAAGATGCATATTAGCAATTTGTATATATTGATTGGGTTTATTGTTACCAGTATATCTGACATTGTAGGTGTAGGGGCACTCGATTTATCAAAATATGAGGATGCTCGTTTTCATGTATTTTAAATCCAGCAAAGATAGCGTTCTATAATGATTACACAACTATCATTGTCCTGTGACATTTGTCTTGCTATGTATTTGAACAATTCTGCAGCAACATGTTCAATGTGAAGCAGCATATCTGCAGTGGAAGTAGGGGATACTGATTATAATGCATGACATGTTCACCGTGATGCTGCTGATAGTTATAGATATAGCTGTTGGTATATAACTGTTTTACATAATGAAATGTAGGAATTATATCTGACAGACAGTTTATTGGATCAACCTCTAAACATATACCATTAGCTAATGAGGTCATGTTTAACGAACGCCAATGGCAACATTTCAATCTCGGTTGAAGCATACAATGGATAAATTATACAGCATATTTAAAGGAAAGCCAATATAGAAAGAAGTGTGTGAACAAGGCTTTGGCATCTTGAACAACATTCTGAAACTATCTTGTAGCTTGACCACAATTTGTGATTTTGACAAATGTCTAATGCTGTGCTGGAGAGTCTTTTTGATGATAATTCCAAGGCCGTTCATCATTCGTTTATAAACGTGTTAATATTCCCATCTCATAAATACACATAGCTCTCACAGTGTTCCAATGGTTCACAAGGCCAAGTCTGCTGGGAGCACAATAAACTGTACATACAGTGCAGAAAAACATCATTGTACAGTGATTGCTTATCTAATACAAGCACACTCTCTTCTTACATCATGACACGACCCTTTAAAGAAATGTATGCAAGTAAACAGATTCATGTGTGTTGCATTTACAGAGACTACACTGTTTTTTTTCACCTGCTACACTAACACGTGATTTTATTTTCATAGTGAATTAATAATATAGAGGTGTACATGTTAATTGGATTATTATTGGTGGTGTTATTATTATTATTATTATTATTATTTTTATTATGACAGAGAAAGAGAGAGAAAGAGAGAGAGAGAGAGAGAGACACTACTTAGCACTCTGTACCAATGTGCTGGCTGGGGCATTAGGGCATTGTAATGTGTGTGTGGAATGTTTGCTTGGGATGCTGTCTGTGGATTGATTGAGTGTTCTCTTGAGTGGCAGTTGGATGGGAGCTGGCATGGTGTGTGGATGGGCCAGAGTTTGTGAGAGCTAGACTTGGACATATAAGTGTACATTTAGAGCTGGAATAAAGACACCTGTAATCTTACCTTGGGTGTCCCTTATGTGACTCTTCCACGTGCATAGAGGTCATTTCATTGGTGACGAGTTGGTCTTGTTTCTTCCGCAGAAAGAAGCTGGAGATGCAGCGGGGGAGCAGCAGATGCTGCACAGACGTTGCCCCCAGAGGAGCGGTCATCCACAAATGATCAAGTAAGGTGCCAGCAAAGTGGGTGAAGGGGTGACGCACAAAGGCGTTTAATCACTTACATTTGCTGTCCTAACGGGATCCAGCTGTGGACCATGAGCATACAGGCAAGGGGCTGCCTGTGATGAGAGGTGCAAGGGGTCAGCAAACCTGGGTGGCGCCACTTACATTGGTGGCAGCGCACATGGTTGGTGTGCTCACAGTGATGATTTGGTTGCGCTGGGGGTGAGACGCTGCTTGCTCCACTGGTGGTGGCAACCACAGGACTCACAGCAGTCAAAGGAGTGACACCAGCTGGGGGGCCAAGCATCAGTGGAGGACACTCCATTTGCAGCTGAGCTGTAATGGAGGGTGAGACCAGCCGGTGGCATCGGGGAAGGAGCATCGTCTGAATCTCACAAAGACACAGTGCCTTGAGGCAGTATGTAGCATTGTCAGAGTCGGGAGCTCCTCAGCTGTCAGGGACTCTGTTGTATTGATGACGTAGCCATGATTTTGCATGGGCGTGTCATCAAGCTTGATGCACGTGCTGATTAGCGTCAGGCATTGACATGAGGTTCTGGTGCGCGATAACTTATGACCCGCACAGCGTGCCATTGTTTTAGGTGTTGAAGGTGTCCCTGAGTCACAGTGTTATGGGCAGCACCGATGGCAGCAGCAGAGGGAGTAGTGTATGGCTGAAAATAAGACAAAGAGAGTTGATGCAGAGGCAACGTGTCCGTCACCAGGTATGGGAAGAGCGGGGCAGCAGGAGAACTTAATGGGCATTAGGACAGGCAAGAAGAGGACATTTCTCAATGCTGTCAAGTGTGCACGAAAAGGGGTCAGGATGGAGGTAGCATTTGTCCTCCTTGCAAAGGATTCTTCTTGGTGCTGGAGGAATTAGATCCTGATCTTTGGCATTGTTATCAGAAGATTGGGAATATGTCCACAACGGAAGAGGAATAATTTATATTTAGGTTTGTGTGCGGGGGATTTTCGAAAATGTTGTTTGTGTTTCTGGTGTGGCCTCAGAATTTAGGTCTGGGGTTTATTTTCTCCCTAAGATGGTGGAGGGCGATATGTTTAGGTATGGAGGCCTGTTCAAATTATGATGTTGCCTTCAATGTCGTGGCCTCATGTCAGGGCAGTCAATGTAGTCGGTGGTTTGGTTTACAAAACTGGGTTTCTTTTGTGGCTGTGATGTTCATCACACGTGACACGGTTGTGACATTGTGCATTGGTGGTTTTGGCATCAAGGTGCACAGTGCACCCATCGGAAGACATGACGGAGCGGCGAGATCCGAGCGTGGTGGTCCGCTGGATTCCAGTTCACTGTTTTATGTGTTAATGGGTACAGACATGTAAATGTTTTGGGAATTGGGCTGGATGGTGTGGGGAGGTCCGTTCCCATCCGTTGTGGGTACTGGATACATGGGTTCAATTTAATGGCATTGTCTGGACTGTGGTCATGTTCTGGGTGATCCTGGGGGACATGTGGGTGCGGGGTGCAATTATTTTGTGATTTTGTTGTATGTTGTGGTTGTGGTTTTGCTTTGTCTCATGTATTTGAAGGTTGGGTATGGCAAGGTTGAGTTATGTGGGGTTTTGCCTGTTAGTATGTTTTTTTTTTTCTCTGAAGGCCAAGTAGCTAAGCAGGGCCTTTAGGTGTGTATTGGGTACAGATTGATTACAGCTTTTTCTGGAGGTTCAAGTCCATGTGGAGTTACATGGTGGTGGTCTTCACTTTTGGTTATGGCTTCTTTTGAGGTTCAGTGCCGTGTCGAGATACAGATGGCTGGTTTTAACTGTTGGATACTGTTTTCTTGGAGGTCCAGGACCATGTGGAGGTACATGGTGGTGGTTTTTACTGTTGCCTACAGTTGTGTGGTTATTATAGGTGCATGGTGGGGTTTTCCATGTGAAGCTTTAAGTATGGGTTGGCAGCTGTGTTACAGTTTTCTTGGTTTCCATCATGACTTTTGGTTCACGTTGTGGTTGCCAGAATGAATCCGTTTGTCGTTTTGGTACCATCCGCTTTTTGACATTGATTTATTTATGTTTGGTAAAATTGTTTATGTGAGACAATGGGACATCTTCTATTATCTAAAGGTAGTGGTTTTGAATGGCCATCCTAAATTGGCTGTTGGGTGTTATTTGAGCATGTAGGTTCCACTATTTGAGCATGTAGGTTCTGCATGTTGGGGGTTTTGCAGTGTGCCTAGTGGTTGAGTGCAGTCCGTGCGGCCGGTTTCTCATGCACGTTCCAGGGTGTTGGGTGCTGGTTATTATATTTTGGACCACACCACCTTTTCTCATTTGGTGTGGGTGTTAAGTGTGTTACATTTACATTTTCTGTCATTTAGCTTTGCAAGAACGTAGGCGGAGTCAGTAGTTTTAGGTTTGTTTTGGTAAAAAGGGATAGCTGTATTAATGCTCTTTCTAGGACATTATGGCATTGTAACACGGGTTGTGGGTTGAGTGAGTGTTCTGTTAAGTGGCAGTATGATGGGAGCTGGCTTGGTGTGTGGATGGACAAAGCAAGAGAGGTGTTGTCTGGAAAGTTTATAATTAATCTTAACCTCTGCATTGTTCTGGCTAACCCTCCAGACCAACGTTCTTCACCTGCCAAGCCATTTCAAAAGGGGAAAGACCATATGAAAATCAGGCTTCGTCCCACCCTAGAAAGGGCAGTCGAGCCCGAACTGCTTGGTCACATGCCTTCTGCATGAGACAACAAGCATCCCCAAGCAACATGTAGTTAGGATTAGAGGGAAAAAGTGTGCATTGCTTTGTGTCAATGGTGCAGCTCTGAAGCTGCCTCAGCTCTGCATGTGTGACATCTTTTTATTATGTGAGGAGGAGCAACGGGTACTCTTGTGTGTACTCTGTTGGCATGATTGGTTGCGTGCTGGATGTGTCAATTGGTGTTAGACTGAGGAGTTGTGTTGTTTGGAGTATGGGGAAAGGTTCTTTTAAAGGCTAGTTTGAGTTTCTGTGTCATGTAAAGTTGCGAAATTGAGGGTTAGTAAGTGTGCATCATACCACAGAGGTTCATGGTAGTTTCTTATTTGTTATCAATGATCACGGAAGTGGGTCCAGCAAGCTGATATCAGACCGTTGCAGTTATTGTTTCCTAACAATAATGATCCGCATGGAACCATATCCAGTAATACATGAATATTAGTTAACTTCTTGCTTTAGAAAATAGTAAGGATGCTAACTATTACTTCTCACCTTTTCCATTACCTGACTCTAATGGGTTCATGGAAGTGCAGGCGTTGTCTGGATCATGATACACTCATGATAAACTCAACCGAAAACAGCACATTCTGTAATTAAATCATTCTTTTGTGTGAAAACTCACAGAGCGCTTTAGGAAAATAACAATTGCTTAAAAATTAAATTCCCTGGACAAAACGTTCTTTGTGAGTGCTACATTTCTCTTTCTACAGAAAAACCCAAATATTCTAGCAGAGCTGATTTCTCTTGACATATTACAACTGGTAAAATATTCCTCCATTTCATACAGAAAGCAGGACTCTGAGAATTCATTTGCAGAGACATTTCTGATAGATCTTTACAGTCCTCGCCATCGGAGGTATCACTCTGCAAACTGATCCGATGGCGAGGAAAATGGAACATGTTCAGGAAATGATGACTCTTTCAAAATGAACTCATTGTTCGGGGCCAACGCGTCAAGAAATTAAACTGTGTTTCCGAGAACGCGCTATGTTTCACAACAGGAACTATTTTAGAAGGCTTGCATTGTATTTTGGTTGTGAGCAAACAGCAGTTGAAAGAAAACCATGGAAAAGATCTGAAAACGTAAATTATTTTAAAAGTATGTGTGCTTTCAGAAATGCAGATGTGTGATATCAAAACATATCCCATATAAAATTCATATATTTTGGAAGAGTAGATGGGACTTGTTTCTCTCACAACTGCACTATTTCTTGACAGGGCTATTTTGATCATTGAAATTCTACGATATTATATTATTGTAGCATAAGTTCTCAACGTCGTCATCCCTGCTTCCTGCTCCACATACAAGCCTCGATGGCATTCCCTAAATGCGGCCACACTGTGTGAGAGCAAATGTACACGAGAATGACACGCTTCAGCATTTAAAGCCAGAAAGCAAATTTAAATGTAATAATATGCTAGTTCATTGATACCTGAGAGAACCTCAAAATATAAATACCACAGTGCTGATGTCTTTTCAAAGACCACACGTGTCCTGTGAACAGAACCTGTTCCACACGGACATTCCACCAGAAGCATTTGCTCTTCTACTATTCAAGACCGCCTGCCATGATGCAAGGTATTAATCCACCTATTTTGTTTGCCCACAATGTATCAATGAGCCACCTGTTCCACAACAGCAGTGGACAAATTCTTCACCACTGTCATAGATTGGACATTTGGGACCAATAATATGCCAAGACCAGGTACTCAAAGTTCAAGCATTTTATTAGGGATTGTGAACAGTGGTGGTCCAACTCAAATATAAGTAGCATCTTTCTTCCCCCGGAAAAAATACCGAAACATAAGATGGACTGCTTCCATAAATGTCTCCTTTAAAGGCATTCCAAATCTCAGAGTGAGTGCTTTCACGTCATAGCTGTTAATGTTCCAAAGTCCAAGAGGAGTTGCCTGACTCCTCCCTAATGATAAAGGCTTCAGTATGTAGCAAACCCTTCTTCTGCTCTCTGGGACTATGTGCAGGCTTTCTGGTGTCCCGTACCCCAATATTAAACCAAACCTTGATGTTCTGCAAGTCCCTGAGTAAGGGGAAAGGCAGAAACCCTTACAGGACTTCCTGACACTATTTTCCCTAGCTCCTATTTAAACTGTCACTAGGCTCCACTACCCCTGCTGGAACCTCCTCCCACCTGTTAGACCAGTATAGGGCATGTCATGGCCTTCTAGAACAACCTACCTCTGGCTGGCTAACCTGTTTCTGGCTCCCCACCTCTCTTTGCAATATTTTAATAAAATCTCTTCTCTCTATTGCTTTCTTTGTTTTCTTCTAATAATCATCAACCCCTGACCAATCTTCTTCACTCTCCTCATCTGAAGACACATTGTCATTAGTCTCCTCACTTTGACCTACCCCCTCCTCCTGCTGATTCATCACCTTCACCTTCCTACCGCTTTAGCCTTTTGTCAGCATCTTCCACTCCAGGTCTTAATTCCTCCATCCTTGTGTTACTCCTTCCTTCAGTACCATTCCTGCTTTGACTTCCCCATGTTTCCCTCTGCTCTTGTCTCCTCATGCAACTTGACTCCTAGTTTTACTTTCACCCTCCATTCCCTTGTTCCTACTACCTAGTTCCACTCCAAACCTGTTTTCACTTCCTCGCTCCTTTCCTCTGCTCCTACTAAAATCTTCCACTTCAAGTTGTGCATTGTACCTCTTTCCCTCCTTTCTCCCCCCTTTAACTCTCACCAAATTCATGGCTTCTGTAGAGATGACTCCCCATCTCTCCTGCTACTACTTCTCCTGTTCCACTCTGCAGCACCCTCCAGTCTCCAATCTCCAAAATGTTTGCAGAACCTCTCTTCTCAACCAGTCTTCCCTCTCTGGCATTCTCCAAACAGGATCTGATTGTTCCCGTTGGAGAGCACACTGAAGAAGTCTGCTTCATGTATATAGTAACATGCCACGTCTCCCACATGGAAACTAGAGCTGATGGCCTGAAGCCTTGAGCCTAAAGGGTGTGTGGGTTGGGATTGCCAAATACACTGCCAGCATCTCAAATCCTCAGCCCACTTCTCCGACTCCGCCAATGCCAGGATCCACTCATTCCTGAGCAATAGATCCATGAGGGTCTTCTCACCGCTGGCATCAGCGGATCCCTCCCCTATTCACTGTGGCGTTGCTTAAGGCTCGTGTGTATCCTCTACGTTGTATAACGTATTCACCAAGCCCCTCTTCGATGTGCTTGACTAGCTGGGTGTCTCCTACACTAACTACGCGGACAACACCCAGATACCCATCCCTATCACAGGAGACTACACAGCTGACACCAAAGCCCTTAACAATGTTTACTCGGTCATCCAGGCCTGGATGGCACAGCACGAACTTTGCCTTAATGATGATAAGACTGAGCTCTTACTTTTAGGATCAAATCATCGGCTCAACAAACTAGACCAAACCTACAAGTCCTTCATTATTGACGGCAATGACATTAAAGTCTCCAAAGATACT
This sequence comes from Ambystoma mexicanum, assembly GCF_040938575.1. Taxonomy (NCBI): domain Eukaryota; kingdom Metazoa; phylum Chordata; class Amphibia; order Caudata; family Ambystomatidae; genus Ambystoma; species Ambystoma mexicanum. The sequence goes on along the minus strand of NC_090933.1, from coordinate 572,285,720 downwards.
AAGACGCTAGGGGTCTATCTTGACTCCTCTCTTTCTCTGAACAGACAAATAAATGCAGTTAGGTCAGCTTCAGCCTATACCTGCAAACTTATCACTGCCTGTAGACCCTTCCTAAACTCCACCAACTGTATTACACTTGCCAGAACTCTTGTTATGGCCAAAATCGACTACTGTACTGCTCTCTACCTAGGGACCAGTCAGTCTAACCTTAATAAATTGCAAACTGTACAGAATAATGCCTTAAGGGCAGTCTTAAACATCCCGAGACGCTCTCATATCTCCTCCGTCAGATCGGACTTACACTGGCTCCTGATAAAACAGAGAATTGCCCTGAAAACCCTAGCTTTGACTCACAAATGTCTGAGCAACAACGCCCCACCTCACCTGTCCGCTCGCTTCTCACGCCACACCGCCACTCGACCTACCAGAGCAGCCCAAACTCACAGCCTCATCGTGCCTTGATGCAAACTTCAAAAAGCTGGTGGGGTGAGCTTCCCCGTCCTGGCCTCCAAACTCTGGAACACCTTGCCCACACCTATGAGAATTGAACCATCATTCCACTCCTTCAAGAACAATGCTAAAATATGGCTGCTCTCCCAAGACTCATGAGACCTTGACACAGTCCAGACTCCATGTGGGGTACAGGACTGAATATACATTATCTCTCTGCTATGTCCCTGTATTATACGCTGTTAATGGTACCCTTCGGTACTTGTATATATGCTGTATATTTTTGTAACTCACTGTAACTACAGCTTTTTGTAACATGTTTAAGAGTATGCGCCCGGTTGCCCCTGGGCCTGTTTTTTTGCGCTTTATAAATAAAATAAAATAAAATCAAATGAAATTGGCTGATATCTCTCACTTCCTAATAGTCCTAATGAGGCTTAAGCAGCTGGGTTAAACTTATAAGAGCCCTAGTGGCCATCTTGAAAGTCTTTGCACATAGATACGCTGAAAAGGTTGCTTGTGTGGAGGACATCCTGCTTCTCTGCTGTTGGGAATGCAGGGCTTTTTAAGGGTGTTTATTTTCCCCCAGGCTCTGCCTGTAGTTGGAGAAAACATTTTATTTCCCTGATCCATTTCTGGTTTTATAGTTGGTACAGAAGGGAATTGTGTGGTGGTGTAGTCCATCTGAGGGTGGATTGCCTGCTCAAATTTGGCGTTTGTGCCCTTATGAATTCCCTGGTTTTAGTGATCATACTGGGCCTGGATCAGACTCCCTGGTTCCTAAAGATCTGGTCCAGGTTTGGTTTCTTTTTCTGATAGGCATTTTGGTAAATACATTTTTCTCCCACTGGCTTGCATATGTACCCAACTCTGAGTTCCCTGGCTCATGGCCACTAGACAAAGTTCTGGGCAGGGTACTTTGTCACACTATTTACCTGGGGGAGTAGCCAGTGAACCCTCCTAATTAATTCACTGGGGACTGAGAAAAAAGGCAAAGGCATTGTCATTCCTGGCCAAACAGCTGACGTTTCAAATGTTGGTGAATAGTCCAAAGAATGTATGGTCCTTCTGGAAAAAAACACTTATTGTTCTAGAACCCAGAGCAAGTTCTTTAACTTGCTTCATTCTTCTTTTTCGTTAGAGGTCATTAAAGATTTTGACAAAGCACTTCATGATTTCAACAGGACCTATGCATTCATCTTGATTGCCAATCAACTAAACTGGGATAATGTGATACTGTAGTGTTCCAATCCCAAAGTGAAGAGACTCTCCATATGCACTTAAACCTATCTTCAGAAGATGCCATCAATATAGCCAAGAGACTTGAGCACTCACTTTGAAATATGAAATAATGAATATATGTATTTATTGTTGTTTTGTTAGGTGGCAACAGCAAATGCAATTGTGTCATAGTGCCCCAAGTGGAATGAGGAAAAATGTAGGTGGGTCTGAACCTTAGTAACCTTGGAACATTCAAGAAAAAGTTAAATGCCTGAGAGGGGGAATGCGCAATACAACAGAAAAAGCAAGTAGGTGCTGTATTACAAGCCAAGACGAGAAATACAGGTAATACAACTAGGAGGAGGATCAGATAATCCAAGGCCGATTGTGTATAGGCTAATTATCTGATTTTTCAGTATCTAAAACCATGTTATTACAACATATGGGTCAAAAGGCAGGTCCAAGTGGAATATTTCAACCGTCTTCTAAACAGCGCTTCCTTATGCACCTGTACTGTTGTATATCTCTGTAAATCACTCTGTTGTGCATCTGTATTGTTGTATACCTCTGTTAAGCACACCGTTGCTTCCCAAAGCTAGGTCTGCACTCATTAACTACCATAATAACAATAATAATGATAATATTAATAATAATAATAACAACAAGAGCTGGTTGTCCATTGATTTCAAGAGGATTGTAAGGTTATTCCATGAGGAAGCTCCGGCAATGCTCAACTGTCTACCCTCATATATTTTTTTCTTGGAGTGGGCTGATGAACGTGTGAAGAAGTTCACAAATGTTGAGGTCATAGATGGACAATCTGTGGAGATGTATTTGTCAAGTGTAATCGTAGGCTAGAAGTATGGTGCAAAGCATTTTATACACGATCTTCCATTACACAGAAAGTCAAGGCAAATATTGTATGGCTGGTGTAAGGTGGTCAATTGCTTTTGAGCCTTGGTACAGCCTTGCCACTATATTCTGGATCATTTGCAACTGGTACACTAGACCCTTAGTCAGATTCAGATATAGACTCTTACAGGACTGCAGCCTGTAGAGAACTATCATTATCACCTCACGTTTTGGGATATGTTTAGGAATGACAGGATACAATCCAGCAAATGGAGTTTGTAATACAATGTCCTGGTGATGTACTGAATCATTGGGTTAAGCAGAGCAATTTAAATTCCAAACACATGTGCACTTTCAAGGATATATTTGCCTGCCCACTTTGGAGTTATGAATATAACAGGATTAGGGTAGGACATTTTCAACTTCTAGATCCTATTGAAAAACTGCACGTTGCTTATCAGCACCTCTTCCCTAGCACAGCAGATGTTTTATGCTATGTTGGATTTGTATACCGTCTCCTGCCATAGTGTATGTCATCAAATCACTCATGCCTGTCAGAGAAGGAAAGGGGGAGCATGATAGAACATTCAGTAGTGGTAGAGTGGAGCAATGTCAGGTAGATCATTGGACAGTAGGTGAGGGATAGATAGGATGCTTACAAAGGGAGAAGGGAAAGGTGAAGGAGCTAGATGCTCAATGGAACCGATGTTTCATGGGACTCAATTGTACTCTATGGGATGGAGCGCTGAAAGGAGAAATAGCTGGGACATAGTTTTTTACTGTGCTTCTTTACTGTGCTTGGGGGTACGTCAAGAATGTACTCAATGCAAGGTGCGCCTAGGCATGTTGAAGCCATGCCCAAGAAAATACAGACAGCAAAGCCCTTATAATTACTTCCCTTGACCCACTGCAACATATGCAAGGGTTGTATGTCAAAAATCTGAATTTGTGAAGTTTACAAAATCTACCTCAACAGTGAGCCAAGAAACCTCAGATGTTTTGGTTTCCTCATTTATGTCAATGTTAGCAAAACCCTAGGCTTGCGCTTGTGCGCAAAGTGCTTAAGGACACGCAGCCTGTTTATGAGCAAAGTCACATAGAAACCATTCCCAAGAAAACACAACATGCAAAGCTTCTCTACTTACGTCCCTATGCCCCAAACAGCCACAAATAGACAGTTTCTGTAGTTGGGAAAGTTGGATAGAAATATGGGCTAACTAGCCCACGGTGGGATTTCAAACACTTCTTAACTGGGAGCAAAATCCCCAGTCTGGCCGTCCTGAAGGTTCCCGACTCCTGCAAGGACATTTAAGTACTTATGGTTATATTGGTGTGTGAGTCAGGAATCTTCTTAGACAGAGGCTGGGCACTTATAGGAGTTCATTTGCATAATCCAGCCTTTGACTAGCCTTCTCACCCTGGGCTGCAGTTCCTTTGTCCTGTTAATAGAGAGCATCATGCCAATGTTCGGTCAACACGGGGTGTATAGTCTAGTTAAAAGATTAGATTTCCAAGTCTAAATTCCATTTTATTTCTATTTGTGTGCATGTTCAGGGGGGTGCTCCATGGTGTCCGACAGCAGCTTCAAAGGCACTTGAAGATTATATTTTAAAAGCCAAACTTTATAATCAAACTTCACCATAATATAACATGTCCTAACCAGCTAGTATAAAAGAAAATCAACATCATATTCTCCCCCTCCCAAAGGAGTGAATGAGTCCATATCGTAGCACTGAAGTAGATTCTAGTTAACATGAATTTAGGGTTGGGAAAATAACACATAGATCCTGGCAAAACCATCATTTCAACATAGAGCAGGACATAGATAATAGATAAGATAGCTCTGTGCAGGCCCATGTCAAAACATGCCATTGCTGTGCATCACAGACAAATAATGATGCAAACCAGAAGAAACAGCATTGCAAAGGTAGAGTGTCAAACACACACACACACACACACAGACACACACATTCACACACACACCTAAACACACACACTCTCTCTCTACTCCAGGCACACTGTTTCTGGATGTGAAGTCTTCTGCTGTTCTTTGGGTTGACTGCGTTCACGATGTAAATGTTTGCTTTTTTGTAGGCTGTTTGATTCATACAAACATAGATGACCAGCAGTTTGGTTAGAAGCCTCTCTTTTTTTTAATTCTCCCAATGTTGTGTATCAAAACCTGTAGCCTTATCTCAGAACAGTTTGCATCACATCAAACCATAGTAGTCCAGCTAACCATTTGCATTTATTACCATCCATTTAGACTAAATAAAGTGAAACAGAAAATATAATCTTTAAAAAACATACTAAAATGTGCAATAGTACCAGTTTCCTATGCCCTGGGTATTCAATGACAAGGGACTCCACCCCTTACACTCTGCCCTAGGGCAAATGGCTGTTTTTTTTTTATTAAGAGGTGCCATTCCTCCTTTCATTAAGATGTGTTATCGCTCTTCGCCAGAGAAAGCAACATTTAGTTACTTTTCAGTGGGAGAGTGATTGCTCATTCTTTGGAACAACTGGTGACTTCCAAAAATTAAGTTTATTTTTTTATTGTATTTATTTATTTTACATGATCAAAAACTAGGCTGTATTTCTGTTCGACATGCTTAAGAACACAGACCAATGTGTGTAGCTCCCACTTCATAGGGGTAACATAACCTCAGCCATGCCTACATTCTTATACAAAAATAGTGTTCTTGTGACAAAATGGTATTAAAAACCCAAAAACCAAACTAATGAAAGCCAATGCAGTATTTAGAAAAAATGATGTACGTCTTCTATGTGATCTTTCCGTTACACGTGTAGTGATCTAATATGCATTGGGACTCCTTACAACCATATGATGCCATTGACTGAACCCCTTGATGTCCAACTGTTTGATTCATACAAACATAGATGACCAGCAGTTTGGTTAGAAAACACTCTTTTTTTTTTATTCTCCCAATGTTGTGTATCAAAACCTGTAGCCTTATCTCAGAACAGTTTGCATCACATCAGACCATAGTAGTCCAGCTAACCATGTGCATTTATTAGCTATTGTATTTTAACAATTAATCAACAAATTAGTTATATTATGGGCAACCATCCATTTAGACTAAATAAAGCGAAACAGAAAATATAATCGTTAAAAAAATAGATTAATATGTGCAATAGTACCAGTTTTAGCAATAGTGACAACTTTAACTGATTACATACCATCCATTACTCAGACCATAGTACAGCAAACTGCATTGACTAAAAAACTAGCAAACAACATTTAAAATGCCGTTCTAAAATCAGCTAAAATTGGATTGTGGCAGCGTTTCACAATGTGCTAATCAATGAACACAGCTAAGGTGCCAATGTTCTGCATTCACAAGGTAAGCAATATGCCATTGTCCAACCTATTATCAAACTGTCATAGATATCAAGCCTTCATCATTGATTTTGTCATTAAAATATGACATGGAAATACCTAATTTATTTAGCCATCAAATTAATGTAAGTGGATACCTAGTTTCAATATTTTCTAGACACACATCATTCTATAATAAAGAATCACCCTTGATGTAAAGTGTACATGGGAAATGTACATGCGATGTATTTGTTGCTTGCTGTTATACCTGTATTTCTGCTGTTTGGTTCGTTAAGGGCTTTGTTTAAAAGCACATACAATGCCCTAGATATTATTTGCAAACCTGCTAGTAAAATATATTGGAAGGTTGGTTGAACAGATTTTCTAGATTTTAGAAGTGGGATTGAAACAATTTTGGGGGTAAAATTACTTAAAGTGACTTTTTTCTTATAGGGACAAAAGGGACAAAAACTGTGTGAGCTTTAGGATCTTTGCTTGACCACAATACTAATGAGTTACGTATTGATAACATGTTGAACCTGAATTGTGTTAGCAACATTCAATAATCAACCAGGGTTCAGAGCTTATTTTGCATAGTGATGCATGCGTGTGCAATTTTATTCTGCTTTGTTAATTTCAATACATTACTTTTTCCTGTACGTAATGAAGGCATACACACGATTTTTGAGCAGTAATATTATAACATTGTTAGAGATGTATTGGTTGCACATGTCCTTCTTGATTGACAACATTTGTTAAGTGGCTTACAAACAAAAACAATGAAGCAGGGTTAGGACAAATTGGACACACATGCACAGTTAATTTGCAAGATTATTTACATTTAAACTACGGAGTGCATATGAATACAATTAGCACGTTGAGCTCAATATTGACCTTCTCTCAACCAGTCAGAATCTTCAGAGTGCAGTTTATCACTATGGAATTAATTGCATTCTGAATATTTAAAGCAAACAGGAAAGAAGGCAATGCAGTTTTTAGGCAAGAATTCTTTCAACAAGACACTTTCTCTTTAGAAGGAATTAATTTTGCTGCAGCATCCTTTTTCACGAAACAAAGATAAACTAAATCATGGGAAAATACTTTCACTTTCTTATATTACAATTGTTTACATCATTCATAATACATGTTCCTGTTAAACCTGTTCCATTATAACCACTTTTGCTATTTAAATGCTTTATGAAGATACATGTATTTAAATAATACAAATAAAAAGCACATTTCATTTACTATGTATATTTACTATTTGCTCATTATTAAAGTATAATTTTTACTTCATCACAAAAACTCCAAAACATTGTGCTAATAGCCCTATAGATCTTGAGACGGGTTATATTATGTTATTGCATACTTGTAAAGTGCACTACGACCCATGGGTATTCTGACACTCAAAACTGAGATTCCATCAGAACGAAGGGGGTAATTTAAGACACACTCCAACCAACACAAGTTATTCAGGATAAAGGAAGGTCTTTCAGGCTTTCTGAAACTTGAATTGATTTTCAATTGCGCTCAAGGATAAAGGAAGGATATTCCAGAGAGTTGGAGCCACCACCAAGAAAACTCTGCCCCCTTCTGATACCGAGGAACACAAAGAAAATGAAGATTTGAAGAACAAAGATTCCTGATAGGCCTGTAAGGGGTAATCTTGTCACAAAGATAAGAGGTGCCCATTTGATGAAGAGCTTAATGTGTCAAACAGAGAGCTTTAAACCTGATCCGGCTATCAACTGGGAGCCAGAGGAGGCTATGCAGTACAGGTGAGACATGAGCAAAGTTAGGTTACCCCGCCAACAATTGAGCAGCTGAGTGTGTCCATAAAGTTGGTACTTAGGCTGAACCAAGCAAAGTCGCATTACAGTAGTCAGTAATCCCCAGGACAGATGAAATGACAACTGGTCCACAAAGAGAATCAGGAATGTAAGACATGACCTTTATAAGTGTTTTAAATTTAAAATGACCTGCACTACATCTTGCACTAATTTGTAGCTCAGGAGGGAGGCAGGCAGTGATTAAAATTTTCTGATTTTTACAGAATCAACTGGGGTTAGGAGAGTGCCCAAAGAGTGGTTATTATCACTTGAGTGAATGGCCTTTCCCAAACCTATATCTTGGTGGTGGGTCATTATCCCACAATAATAACTGCCGCATCAGTCCATAAGGCTGGAGAAATGCATTGATGGATGCACATTCTGTTTTCAGAAGCAGACAGTGAAACAATAAAGCAGTTTCCAGGCAATATATTTTTACATGAAACTCCAAAAAATGTATTGCTACACCCACCATGTATAGAGTAAGGATGAGGTCATTCCCCAACCTATGGCCCGCTGCTCTGCCACAGCCATAACTTGGTGGCCGGTCACTCTCCCGCATTAATGACTCGTCAGTCTATAAGAAAACAGAAATGCTTTATGACCTATTTAGAGTGGATTCTTGAGGGTAAGTCCTTTTGAATCACTTAAGTTCTCAACACTTCATATATGATCGTCAACTTGACTCATGCACCTGAAATCTAGGAAAATGCTTCCGGGGAGATATGGAAAAATAGCAAGTTCGGGACTGCATATTACCTTATATTGCGATGAAACAATTAGAAGTGATGTCTAGCTACTTAAGTACGGGACAATTACAGAATTTGGAAATGCAGACTAGGACTTTAGTAAGCTGAGTGAGCTAAGACTAAGCCTAGGTAAATGCATTTGTCCAAACCCTTAATCACCTGCATTTTTCCTGTATTGGGGTGATTTCGGATTGTCTGAACTTCAGAGATTTGGGCGACAGATTCAGTTTAATCTCATAACAATATCATGCTGATGAAATGTAGGTGTAAATATTGGTTTGAAAGATGAGAACGTTTTCTGCCACCACATGCTCAAAACACCCACATTATAAAAGTTAATGGAATACATCACAACCCTCAATGTTAGGGATGCTCAAAGAAAGCACAGTGTCCAAATGACAAATGGTTGGCACCTGTTTCTTGTTTTATTTTAAAAAAAATCAATATTTGTTTGCTGATGACCAACAATTATGATATGTTTTAAAAACTAGATATGCTGCCACATTTACAAAAAGTGATGCAAGAAACAAATGTGCAGAGGATGCCCCTTTTTGCATTACTTTGAGAAATGAGCAGGTCACCTTATTCACAAAGGTGGCCTGCACATTTACAGAAGGCTGTGCTGCAGTACACATGATGCGCTGGCCAGCTACCTTGCATTCATTAGTGTCTGGCGCATATGTAGCCCTGGGAGTGCATTTCATCATGTCATGTCCTTAAATAAATCTGTGGGAACCTGAAAGCCTACCTGACTCTCACTAGGAAATTCCCTGAAGCCTGTGGATGAGTTTTGGGAAAGTTCATGAAGGCTTTGCCAAGAACACAACTAAACTTGAGTAAACACATATAGGACCATACATTCTGTGTAAATAGTAAGGAATAAAATTGGGGATAGTAAGCAAATCAAAAATACCCCAAAAGCCTTTAGTCCATCAAATATCATCAATAGCTCATAACAAATGTTTTGAAACCCCACAATGGAATGAAAGGATCAGCAATTGGATTCCCACGCAGTTCAGGATTCCCCCTACCCTTTAGTGCAGGCACACCATTCTATGCAATATTACCCACATCCCCAGCACAAGTGCCGCATATTGTGCAGCATCTGTCCTGCCCAACAACACAAAAAACATATGTATTCATGCAGCATGTGCTGTATACTACAAGCAAATGCACAATAGCGCTTGTACAACATCAACATTCAAGCAGCACATGTGCCACAGTACCTTCACATGGCCTCCACTATCCAGCAAGTGTACATATGCATCTGAAACATGTTCCCCTAGCACATGCATAGCGCATCCTGCAGCATGTTACCTAGCAAATGCAGTTTGGTCAATGATTAATGTTTCCCACATGAGTGTATGCACTGGAGCCCTGTAGCATAACACTAAGCCCCTGTTAGGGAGAGTTCTCAAAATGTGCTAATTTCCCTTACCTTTTGAGACCCCTAGCAACAATGCAGGATTTACAGGATTTGATTGTTTTTTACCTGGAAAGAGTGTGAGCCTTTTTTCCCACTCTTTCATGTGTTTTGATGTGTGTTTTACTTTTGTGTTCTTTGGTTATGGAGTTTTAAGCCAACTCAATGGGCATCATCTTTTTCTGTGTGTCACACAGCACCTTCAGTGCAGTGGCACAGGGATGTCTTTCAGACTTCCCAATGTTTAAATACCTTCTCTGGGACTGACTACCGTCTCCCAGAGCATGTAAAGTTACATTGACTTTACTAGTCTCTTTAAATTTACTGACCCAGCACACACTATCTTCCTATAGAGTTCTGGAGGGGTTGCCTAGCTTCCCCTGAGTCCAAACACTCATGTAACAGTAAAATGTTACGCTTTCCTACTTTAAATGGCTGGTGGCAGCGGTTTAGATCAAACTACCATGATTTTTCCCAACTGCTAACAATGGTAGCAAAAAATCGGGTCAGCCATTTTTTTCAATATGGTGCCCAAGACCTCTCTGTAAAACAAGAATCTGGTCATCTTTTTTCATAAATTCTTTTAGGAAAGGTCCTTCTTGTGTTTGTCTTTGCGTCCCAAACCAGGTTTAGTCCCTTTGTTTGTTGGCCTTTGGCGGGCTTCAGTGCTGAAGGTCTCCTCTGGCGCCTGAGTGTCTGGGGTGGACAGGATGTGAGGGAGGTGCCCGAAACTCACTGTGCTTAGTCTACAAGGAAACCTGAATGCACTCTGGTGTGATTGGCCGGCTGACTGTCTGGCAAGGACAGCCACCCTGCTGTGTGAGTGACAGCCAGGCAAGAATGAATGGGGCAAACTGTTTAAAAGCAGGTCTCTGGGACTTGGAAAGCAGAGTCGACCACTGGAATGAAAGAACCAGAAATGAGCTGAAGGAAGAGGACTGCTGCAACTCCTGGACGACCGGTGAAGCCCTGCTGCAGGCCCGAATTGCCTGAAACACCATCGACAGAGAAGCCCTTCAAGGTTAACTTCTTCCCTTGAGTTTGATGGGAACAACCAACTCGCAAGCCACCTGGACATCTTCCCCATCTGGTTGAATTTTTATCAGAGTGTTGTTGAAAACAGGGATAGCCAGTGGGAAGGAAACCAGCTTGTGGACTTCACCCTCACACCTTAAACCAACATCTTGCTAAAGCTTTTGCCCTCATCCCTGGGCAGTGCAGGAACTTCCCAACGTCCTCCTTCTTGTCCCCATGACTGAAGCTCAGGAACAGTGAGATCTGCTCGAACTTCCAGGAACAACTGCCTCAGCAAGTTAATCTTTAGGGCACCTGGCAGAGTCCTGATATACCCAGGTGGGTGCACGTTTAAATATCAACAAAATCAGGATGAGAGATCCTACAAAAAGCTGCGTGTTTCTGAACAAGGACAGAAAATGGTCCGGGGGGTGATTGACACAAGAGTGTACACAACACTTTTTACAGAACATACACAAAGGGGTTTATACAGTTGTGTCACAGGTGATCAACACAGGAGTGTTTCGGCCATGGAAGGCTGGATTCAAGCCCGTCATAGTGTTGGCCTTCATCAGGATGGACGCAAGACGTGGTACTGTCCGTTATATCTGTGGATAAGATAGAAGCAGTGAGGATCTCGGGGTGTTACAGTAATTTACGGATTAGTTAATAATGGCTGAATGGTGCCATAATGATACATCAACAGGTGTATCAGTATACAGCTTACCTTCTGCTAGTATAGCAGAGGTGATGCTGTGTGTGAACAATCCTTTATTGGTTGCTGGATTGTGGGTGCATATTGCACTCTGGGGTAACTGTGGGCCCCTGAAGAGTCGAGTTGTCTCTGGGTCAAGGCTGGAACAGGGCCTGTTTAGGTCCCAATTCTAAGAAAAAGACCACAAAATGTTAGTCTCGCCCAGAAGAACATGTGACTGGTTACATTGGTGATTATTCCAGTGTCTTTCTTGGTAGGTCTTACCTGTCAAAATGGGGGTGGAACGTGTGGGGTGGCCCACTTAACAAGGTTTTTGGTGATGATGGTGATTGCTCGTTTTAGTTCTGGAGAACGGGCATCAACGGTGTTGTGACCCGATGTGGGAGTGGTATGGAATGGCTAATTGGCTGTGGAAGTAGATAGTACCCATGGGAGCTACTAGTGCACGCTCGAGGTGAACGTGCCAGGGTCAATATCACGGATAGTGAGAGAGACCTCTCTGTATAGTCCCGCCTCATCATGGTGTTAGTGACTGCTACGGCTGGTGTTTCAAATGGGTGGCACGAGTGCGAGCATAGAGGCGCTGTTATATGGTGACTGGAGTTGTGGTTGTCTCCACCCGAGTGGTAAGACTTGCATGTGTAGTGATGTGCTATGGGTGGTAACTACCAGGAGTGGGATTGGTGACCAGCGATGACTTCGCTGGCGCACGCCATGCAGAGCCTGTATAAATAGCCAATTATAATAATGCAAGTGAAGTTTTTTACAAAGTTAAAAAGTCTGCCTAAGTGAAGATGACAAATTCGTAGTGCATAAAAATTTCATGGAAGTGCCAAGAGGAAAACATCCTATTTGCGAGTCTGTCAGAGCCCCGGGTTGCAGAGAGACTTACCGTGAATGAGAGGTGAACTGGTGCGGGCGTCACCAAGGCATCAACAGCAAGAACTGGTTGCTGTGGGAGTCGGGACGTCAGACCTGTTATAAAGGCACTCACACGGGATTCGGGAGCCAATGAGGTGAAGGGTGTGAGCGTCAGGTCGGGTGGAATAGGCGTGTGCCAATCACCACGGTCCACATGATTAATGAAGGTGCCCAATCGAGGAACGGGCCGAGAAAACGAAAGTAAAAGTGGCCATTTAGGGAAAACACGGACTACAGAGAGCCCTGGTGTTCATGGGAGATGTAGTTGAGTGTGTGCAGTGACCGGGCTTCTCGCGGTCTGACACAAGTACATGTAGCAAACAGCATTGGGAAGAGTATTTACAAAGGTGAAAACAAGTTTACTCAAGCACATCCACATGTATAAGCAGTTGTAAAGACATATGCACAAATTATAGTCAGGTGAGGCTATGCTAAAGACTGGCAGGACCTGAGTCTTAGCCTGCACACAGGAACATGCATATTAGCGCCACTGAATGTTACACAAATGATGATTGCGTGCCTCACAATTCAGTACGTGGGGCACCTGTGTCTCAAGGATAATTCTGACTGTGCAAACGCAGTCCGGAAATCTTTTCGGCCATCGAGAAAGTGCGTTAAACTTTCCTCAACTATGAAGGCATGTCCTTCCCTTAACATTTGTCAAACTTTTTGCCTAGCCAAATTCTTCTAATCTACATGGCAAAGACTTAACCGTTACTTACCAGAACTGTGCTATCATATATAATAAGACTCTGAACCATTGACTTTGGCCCAGGCCTATTGAGAAGAATTGCTGGTTGTATTAAACTGAAACCCTTTGCCCTGCCTATGAATGGATTTGGGCTGTCTATTCTTATAACCATGTCTTTTTACTCCTTTAATATCTATATGAAGTGCCATTTTGCTCCCGCTTCATTGGAGCTAAACTTGTTCATTTACTCACCGGTTGTATTTTTGTGGTTTATTAGTGTGTGATATTGAGCTGCTTATGCTAGTGTAATGTTTTCTAACTGACTGAATAAATAAATGTATATTCTTTTAGCAAGAAACCTTGAGTAAATGTATATTTCAATCACTGTATTTGTTGGTCCTTTGTGTAGCTTGTTCTACGGCTCACTTAAACTCTTGAGATAAGTCTGGCTGCTCAGCCATCGGTACCACTTTACTGTGTAGTACAGGCTTGTACCAAAGGTGAAATTGTGCTTACACTTGTAGTCCTAATTGCTTGTAGTGTTCCCAAAGGGTACTGCAGGTGATTCTGCCTAACAACCCCCGCTGCCCCGACACACAGCTGATCCCTTCATGGTCTGGGGTGTCTTTTCTAGTTAGAAAACAGTGACAGCATGTCTGTAGGTGATGACTTAATACACCAAAAGCTTTTTGATGAATGGCTCGCTGCCCTTCAAAACACTCACATTTGGTGATGATATGTGTCTGGCATCTGTGCTAATGCTACTGCTGTGCTATCAAAGTAAAACATTCTTATTTAGAAATCCAATAAAAAGCCTTGTTAAGTAATGACAATTTCTGCACATGAATTGTGTGATCCTTTTAACTATTTCCTCAAACATGTTAACATGCATTTTAAAGAAAGTGTATATAATCCACCTTTCTGCAATGCTTCCCATTAAAGAAGCATGTTTTATGTTTCTTCTTTATAACTGTACATGAATCAATATACGGATGTCTTTGAACAGGAGAACTTACAGAATAGATGCCTGGCCTTCTTCAGGAGTCACTGGTGCACTTTGCCAGCTACAACAGGGTCCCTCACTGATCGAATCACCATGGAATTTGGAACCCTGAGCCAGGTTGTGAAAAGTTATTCACCGCCCTGCGCAATTAAAAGTGGCCCCTTTTACTTAACTGCAAGAAAGGCCTCATTATGAGTTTCACGAATATAGTACTTAAACTCATAAAGAGATAGTAAAATACAGTATAAAACTTTCCCAAGGGCCATATCATCAGTTATGGCCCCTGAAGTCCGAGTTAAAGTTTAACAAGGATTATGGACCCCTAACTCCAGGTACGACCAGAGGGTGTGGTCTACAAAGCTATTATGCCCATTTGGGGTAAAGCGGGTTGGGGTAAAATGAACTCTGCCTGGAGTGGTTGCTGTGGTCTGATTAGTTCCAAGCAACCACCTAAAGTGTGTTGAGAAGGAAGGAGCAGGGCTAAGATTGCTGCTGGGCCATTTCTGCCAAATGAGGCCCAGAAAAGATTTGGTAAGCGGGCCTATCCATCTGCACCCACCTTAATATGGTAAGGAGGAGGGGAATGGAGGGCAGCAAATTCACCATGCCTGGCCCTTGTCTGTCAGGTATGGCACGGCTGAGACTTAGGGCCCAATTCATAGAATTCAGCGCAGAAGTAGCGCAATCGTTGCACGCCGATTTGGAGCGTGTCCAGCGTAATCGCATACCCCGCCTGCACCAGTCAAATTGCTTGGGAAGGCACGAGTGTACCCCATCCGCACGCCAGCATAATCACGTACCCCGCGCGCACCATCCAAATCTTGTGGAAAGGGCTGCGTGTGCAGCCATCAGCCACGAACACGCCACTGAGGCAGCCCACACCACATAGGCCCCCCAACACGTGTCACCATACCAGGCAGGCAGCGCACACCACATGGGCCACCCAACACCTGTCACCATACCCTGCAGGCAGCCCACACCACATGGCCCCCCAACACCCATCACCATACCCCGCAGACAGCCCACACCACATGGGCCCCCAGCACCTGTCACCATACCCCACAGGCAGTCCACACCTCATGGGCCTCCCAAACACCCATCACCATACCCCACAGGCAGCCCACACAAATGCCCCCCCCAAAACCCATCACCATACCCCGCAGGCAGCCCACATCACATGGGCCCCCCAATACACGTCATCATACCTCGCAGGCAGCCACACTACATGGGCCCCCCCAACACCCATCACCATACACAGCAGGCAGCCCACACCACATGGGCCCCCCACCTCCCATCACCATACCCCGCAGGCAGCCCACACCACATGGGTCCCCCAACATCCGTCACCATACACCGCAGGCATCCCACTACACGTGGTCCCCCCAACACCTGTCACCATACCCTGCAGGCAGCGCACACCACATAGGTCCCCAACACCCGTCACCATACCCCGCAGGCAACAAACACCACATGGCCCCCCAACACCCATCACCATACCCCGCAGGCAGCCAACAACACATGGCCCCCCCAACACCCGTCACAATACCCCGCAGGCAGCCCACACCACATGGGCCCCCCCAACACCCGTCACCATACCTCACAGGCAGCCCACACCACATGGGCCCCCCAACACCCGTCACCATACCCCGCATGCAGCCCACACCACATGGGCCTCCCCAACACCCATCACCATACCCTGCAGACAGCCCACACCACATGGTCCAGCAACACCCTTCATCATACCGCACAGGCAGCCCTCACCAAATGGCCCCCCAACCACCAGTGCTGGAAACCTGCAGGCAGGCCCCGACTCATGTCCCACCACCACCACCAGTGACGGCAACCTGCAGGCAGGACCCGACTCATGGCAAACCCCACACCCCAAAACACATTGGGCTCATATACAATCATGCAGCACATGGCAACAAAAAGTGCCACCACACGCTGTACATCCCCCGTGCACCTCAAAACCCATCCATTGATCATGCCCCTAGCACATGCCCCATGGCATGTGAAACATGATATCACACATGCACCCATGTTTGCACACACATGAACAACATTGGTGAACAGCAGGGACAGGCAAATGAGTCAAGGAAGAGTAAAACATGCAATAAACCATTGAGACCAGACACAGCATAGATTCCAATGGCCACAAATATATTGTAAAACATGTATCTAAGTCACACACAGTGGAAATATCAAATACAACATGCATGAACCGAATCAAAAAACAAAAGAAAGTGAAAACAAAAACCAAAGGGATGTAAAAAATGAAAATGTGAAAAATGTGGTCCATCTCCTTCAATGTATGTCCAAAAAAACCCACAAATCATAACAAAACCATTCCTTCATGATGAAAACAAGTTGTTCCAATGTAAATCCAAATATTTATAATAATCCAGGGTCCAGGGGCCCAAACCATGTATAAACATCCTAAAAGTACAATCCAGAAAGAAATATATACAAGACGCGGAGCAAAGTCCCGGAACTCCAAAAAAGAAGTGAGAAAACAAATGAAATCAACTCCTAAAGAACTATATACAAAGGCAGCAGGCTAGTCCATATCTTCACCATGTTCTCTCATAGTCTCCACCAGGCCATCATCTAACACTGTGTCCACTTCCACTAGGCAGGCTACGGCTTCCCCCTCGAGGGCTTGCAGGGACTCCTCCATGCTCCTCTCGAACTCCCAGCGAGTCTCCTCGAGGAACTCCGCCCGCCTCTCTGCCCGACACAGTGAATTCTCTGCCCTAGCCATGGTGAGTTGCGCCTCCTGTGCCCGCTGTCACTCTGCCCCGATTTGCTCGCCCAAACGCTCCAACACGGAAGACATTCTTGTCGTAAGGTCCACCTTTGCCTCCTGCCCGATGGCCGATACATGCCCCTCTGATGATGAACACCCCGAGTCCTGTTGCCTCCTTCCCTGAGCCTGCTGCTGCCAAAATGCCCAGTGCCTGCGCCACAAGGACAGTCTCTGGGATGATGACACCACCCGGAGCCATCGTGCATGTGCCCTGATGCTTGGTGCCTGCACTTCCTCCATTGCCATAGCTCCTGTTGCTGTGGTGACCACCTCAGTTGATCCTCCTTCGACTCCTGACTGCGGCAGGGATGGGATCTCCACCAGACTGGCTACCGGTGTTGGGACAGGTACACAGGGGGCCCTGGTGGTTTCTGGGCCAGATGATGGCAGGGAGGATGACTGGCGCACAGAGGAGGAAGAGGAGGAGAGGGTCGCAGCAGTGGGCAGAACACATAGCACATTTGTGACCAGGAACTGAGCTAGCCAGTTAATGAGGCAACAGACCTAATTGTTCTGATGTGCAAGACCCCGATTGGAAGCCTGCACATCATCACGAATGGTGCCTTTGTGCCTTGCAATACCGGCTAGCAACGGTTCCACCCTGTCACAATCTGTTTCCGTGGATACATCCACCAGCTGCGGAGGGTCCAGCCGGAGGCATGCCCACAGGTGCATACTGATGCAGTCACATTTCCAGGGACAAGATCAGTCACAGGCCCCTCCACTGTGACCTGCACTGCCTCTGGCCCCTTACCCTGGACTGCACCAGTCACACCTACCTCATCACCCCCGCTGGGCCCCATGTGCTGGGCTAATGTGGCCTCCTCCTGCTCCTCCACCATAACCAACCTGGGTGACTCCCCACTGTCTTCTGCATCGGATTGCTCCTGTGTGGGCTCACCTGTCCCTCCTACTGCCGAGGAGCCCACAAACAACTTCACCCTCTTGGGCCTCCCCTCAGCAGCTGCAGCCGTTGCGGCACCAGTCTCCTCGCTCTTGGTAGATGACGGTCCCTGGGAGGATGACTGGGCCCTGTGTCTGTGCCTGGTGGAGGTATCCCTGCTGCGGTGCTCCACAGTGCCATCTCCGCCCTCTTCTTCCATCGTCGCTGTTGTTAGGGAACATAGAACAAAAACATCAGGCTACTGAACATATCTGTGTATGTCTGTTTGTCACAATGCACATGTACATCAGTGGCACTATCAAAGGTCACAACCCTCATCGCCCTCCACTACACACAGGGAAGTGCCATTCACACACATTCACAAACATTTCTGTCATTCACAACACACATTCACATCCTTGGACAAGGCACTGACACAAGATCATAATTGTGTATTCAGCTCATTTACATCATGGGACATACACATCTCATTCACACACATAGCCTGACAGTCATGAGGCAGGCTATGGAGCTATCACGTCACAGTGCACTCAAGGGCATATTGGCAGCGCGAGACAATCACAAATCAAGAACCCAAGTAAAGTAACATACATCCCAGAGTGTTGGGCAGTCACACACCCACTACTCAGACACATGCACAGGTACACCATACATGTCCATGATGGTTACATAAGCACCCATGTGTCACACCTCTTGCATGCCCCAGTCCAGATACAGGTATGCAAACATGTGCGCGTCGTTACATGCTGGTGCGCATCACGCATTGCAGCACAGACACCATTGATGTACTCACATGCTGCATTGTTAGGGACATGCACACAGACATCTGTACAGGAGGCATACCAGACATAAGGCTAATGTGCACACTCGGCGACCCATCAGCATGCACTATGGTGGACAAGAACACATGAACACTTTACAGTCGACTAAAGATGGAGAACCAACTCCAAGACCTGGGTTACAGAGCTGGGTGGAAGCACTCCAAGACCCTCATCTCGTCGGTGGTCGACCGGCCCGGCACCTCGCTAGATCATCAGCAGTCTTGAGGAGGTGCCAGGCCTTGTTGTGGGTCCGGACGTGAAGTCTTCCCAGCGCTTGTGGACATGTTGGTAGGTGCAGGGTTCGACGCCCTCCGCATTAATGGCACCCACAATGTACGCCAGATCTTCTTCCATCCTTCATTGCTGATTTGCGATGGGCTGTGGAAAAGGGCATCATGATGCCCCAGGACTTGCTCTACCAGGATGCCAACTTCCCTGGCTGAGAAGCTGACAGCCCTCTGCCTCTCTGCCGGGGGGTTGACACTTGCCTCAGATTCTGTGGTGTCAGACATGACCCGAGGCTGGTGTGGGTGGCCAAGGTGGTACTGGGGCTGGGCTGTGGAGCAGTGGTATGGCGGTCGGGAGTCTTCAGGATCAGCAGAGATGGTCACAACAACAGGATCACTGGCAATGGCTTCAGAGCTGGCACCAAAATGCAGGGCACATGGGCAGCAGGCACACAGAGTGGGCTGGTAGCAGCAGATGGCTCGTAGGACGCAGCTCAGAGCGTGGGTCTTCCGTGTTACTCGAGTGGCCAGCTGAAACAGAGTGACTCTGCACGTGCGGAAACAGCGCGTTTGCGTGGAATCTGAGGAAAGGCCCTAAGCGCATAAGTTACGTGACACTGTACGTTGGGCATTACCGTTCAGTATGGGATAAAGGTGTGCATAGGACAACAGTGCAATGTATGTGCTTTTTGTGGGGACGCACACGTGCACTTCAGAGATTTTTGGGGTTACACGCAATTAGTTCTCTACTATGGCAGTGCGTACTTCTTGTTTTGGCGAGGGAGTTTCCTACGCGCATGTAATTTTTTTCTTTCTACGAGGCAGACGGTGAGTCGTAGATGCATTTTTCATACTGTGGTTGCCCATGTGTGTCGTGTATCCCATTTTCGAGGTTATAGTTCCCTAGGTGTTCCTCGCATATGCATTTTTACTGTTGCTGGGTGCCACAGCGTACTGCGTGATGTTTTTTCTTCACACGTGGGCTACTGAGGGGTCGCGTACACATATTTTTAGTTTTTGGGGTGCCTGTGCCCTACGTGGCCCGTTATTTTTTTCTCCAGGGTTACATGGAGCCTTGTGGTGCACAGTGGTATGTTTTACATCACGTACCCTGCCCCCTCACTCAAATTGCCCGGGACAATTGTTAGCTGCACCTCCCATAGCGCTAGTCCACCATTGCCATGTCTGGGAGGGTAACAAGGGGGAAGGGAGGCAAAGGTGGGCAACCTGGCAGAGGTGGCCATGGTGGATGGGGTGGCCGACGTGGGCGAGGTGCAGAAGGTGGGCAATGCACCTAAGGAGAGCAAGGTGGGCCAGGTGGGCGACTAGGACAAGGTGTGCAGGAATGTGCAGGGAGAGCTATTCCCCCCTGCCTACAGGGTCAGGGAGATGCAGCTGCTGCTGTCTTGCCCTGCACCCGTGGTCCCGGAGCAGCAGTGCCATCTGCTGTCCAGAGCAGCCAGGGTGTGGAAGCTGCAGGGGCAGCTGTGGCTACCGCCCCCAAGGCCCATGGTCATGCAGGCCAGACTGTAGTGTTAGCGGCCCTGGCCCTGAGTGACTCAGGGTCCGATTTCAGGCTCTACAAGGGCGAGAGACGTGCGGCGCAGGCTACTGGCACTAGCACCCAGGGTCACAGTACAGCAGTGACATCTGACATCTGCTGTCCAGGTCTGCCAGGGTGTGGATGCTGCAGGGGCAGCTGTGGCTTCCACCACCCAGGCTCAGGGTCAGCCAGCCCGGACAGTAGTTGTCCCGGCCCAGCCCCACTGTTACTCTGGGGCAGATGTCCTTGCTGATAGGGGCAAGAAACATGCAGCGCATGCTATTGGCACCAGTGCTCTGGTACGGATGCCTACAAGCCGGCCTACTCTCGTCCCATCAGTGGCTGATGCCCTGTCCCAGTCCACCAGTGCTCCAGTCCCTACTGACCAGAGTGGCACAAGTGACTCTGGGTCTGCACGTCCTTGCAAGAGGCAAAAGCGTGCAGCAGTGGGACAGGTTCCAACCCAAGGCATGGCACAGGAGACCCACACGTCGAGGAAGAGGAGCTTCTGTGATGAGGGGCTGGACATCCTCATGGACTACATGTTGGGACACAAACGTGACATGCTTGTGCAGTCGGGCTGCATACAAACGCCCTCTCAGCGCATGGCCCACTGTCAGGCTGTCACAGATTGTATGAACACCATGGGCCATGAGAGGTGCACTCCGCACGAGGTGATCAAGCATTGCAACGACCTCTGACGCAGAGCCAAGTATAAGCTGGGTGCCGCCTACTACTCTAAACTGGTGACTGGTGGTGGGTCACAGCCAGAGGACGAGGGAATCAAGTGGCTGCCCTTATCAATGGCCATTTTTCAGGCCTTTTTTGTATTTGCGAGCCATGCAGGCTGGTATGGAGTGAACATGTGCCTTAGTGCCAGGTCAGCCCTCCTTGGTTATAATTATTGTGAAACCATGCAGCAATATGAGGGTCTTTGTGTTTGATGCCATTACTTCCCTCACTAGCTATAAAACAAAATGAATTTCTGAAAAATCACATGTAGTATGTCAGGAAATATGCATGTTGTGATTTTGCATTCTAAAATATGCATACCTGTTGGGGTGCATGGACATGGTAATTGTGCAGTTGTGGATCATACCAATACAGTACCCTTTACAATAATGTACATTCATGTCTGCAATGACAGAAAGGGGAGAGAATGTAGGTATCTGATTGACCCATGTTTTGTGTTCTCTGGCTGCTCTCCCAATTGTCCCTTTAGTGAAAGTATCTTATCACACATGCCCTGACATAAGTGATGACACATTTGTATCGTGCTATTTTTTTTTTAAAAAAAATGTGTATCTTAATCTTTTCAATGATATGATATGATATGATATGATATGGTATTTGTAACGCGCCTATACACAAGTGTTTCAAGGCGCGACGAGGCAGGGAGGGAGGGAAACAAGGGGAAGACAGACAAACGATCCTACTAGGCCAGGTGTCATTCAGATCGTGCAAGTGCAGAGGTAAGGGGAAAAGGAGAAAGTGCAGGGGGAGGAGGTGGGGGGGGAAAGTGCAGTACAAGGTAAGTAGCGTAATAAAATAATAAATAATAAATAATAAATAAAAGGGCCAGCTGGTGGCAAGTGCGAGGTAAGTGCAGAGCAAGTGCTGGGAAGGGGGCTGTAGGGATGCAGTGACAGTCCCACAGTGCAGGAGGAGCCAGGGAGGCAGTGCAAGTGGAGAGTGGCTGGGCCCTGGACCGAGGTCACAGAGTGGCCCAGATGCAGGTTTAGTGCAGACTTCAGTGGGGAGTTTAGCAGGTTTAGCAAGGGAGAGGGAGAGAGAAGGCAGAAGCGAAGAGGAAGGTTTTGAGGTGCTTCCGGAACCGGAGATGGTTCTCCTCAAGTTTCAGGGAGGCAGGAAGGCTGTTCCAGAGGGAGGCCCCTGCTGCGGAGAGAGATCTACCCCCAGCTCGTTGCTTCGAGAAGCGGCTGACCATGAGGGAGTTGGAGACGGATGAGCGAAGGGCTCGTGAAGGCAGATATTTAGGAAGAGAGAGTTGAAGGTATTTAGGCCCCAGGCCCCAGAAGGCCTTGTGGACAATGCAGAGGGTTTTGAACTTAATCCTCGCAGCCACTGGGAGCCAGTGAAGAGATTTCAGTCCTGGAGAGATACGGTCCCTGGGCTTGAGGCCAAGGACAAGTCTCGCAGTTCTGTTCTGGATAAGTTGCAGAGGGCGGAGAGTGGAGGCAGGCAGATTAAGATAGAGGCTGTTACAGTAGTCCAGCCTTGAGAGAACCAGGGCTCGGGAGACAGTGAGCTTCTGGGGGAAGGAGAGGAAGGGAAGAATACCTCTGAGGAGGTGCAGCTGGTAGTGTGACTTCTTAGAGACGTCAGATATATGAGGAGAGAAGGAGAGTGTGGAGTCGAAGATGACCCCGAGGTTTTTAGCTTTGCAGGTAGGGGCAGGAAGGGGGCCAAGGGAGGCCGGCCAGAGAGCTGCAGGAAAGGAGGGAGTGGGTGTGCCGATGAGTAGAATCTCAGTCTTACTGGCGTTAAGGCAGAGGTCGTTGGCGGCACACCATTCCTGGATAGCAGACAGACAGTCGGAGATGAGGGAAGGAGAGGAGGAGGCCGAGGGTAGCCTGAAAATGAGCTGGGTATCGTCCGCATAGCACTGAAAGTGGGGGCAGAGAGCGGCGATGCGGTGGGCAAGGAGTGCCAGATACTGGTTGAAAAGCCAGGGAGAGAGGTTGGATCCCTGGGGGACACCACAGGTGGAGTAAAAGATGTCAGAGAGGAAGGAGCCCATTTGGACCTGGGAGGGTCGACCGGAAAGGAAAGAGGTCAGCCATGCCAGAGCCTGACCAGTGATACCCAGGTTATCACGGAGACGGTTGAGCAGGATGGCATGGTTGACAGTGTCAAAGGCAGAGGAGAGATCGAGCAGAATGAGAACACAGGGAGTGTTGGAATCGAGGTTCAGGAGCAGGTCCTCACGGATGTTCAGGAGAGCAGTTTCCGTGCTTCTGGCCGCTCTGAAGCCGGATTGATGGTCATGAAGATTACCAACATATTCAGCATGGAGGTTAAGCTGGGAGATGGCCAGTTTCTCCAGGAGCTTGCCCAGGAAGGGAGTAATGGAGATTGGGCGATAGTTGGCCGGGCAGGAGGGGTCGGAAGAGGGTTTCTTGAGGAGGGGGTGCACAAGGGAGTGCTTGAGGGGGGATGGGAAGACTCCAGAGGCGAAAGAGTGGTTGCAAAAGTCAGCTAGGGCAGGAGCCAGGGAGTCGATGTGGTCCTTGATGGTTTTGGAGGAACAGGGGTGAACCTGTTTAGACGAGGCTTTCATAGATCGGACTTGTCTGGAAACCTCATCAGCAGAAAAAGGTGGAAAAGCAGAGAAGGAGGGCGGAGGGGTGGCTGCAAGAGAGCAAGAGGAAGAGCCGGGAAGAGAGGGAGGAGAGAGGAGGAGAGCGAGGACAGGATGTCCTGAGTTTTTGAGATGAAGTGCGAGGCCAGTGCAGTGCAGAGGGCCTGGGAGGGGACAGGAGAGGTAGAGACTGCAGCAGGGTTGGCCAGCTCCTTGCAGATTTTAAAGAGTTCGGCCGAGTTGTTTGATGCCTCAGAGATGCGGGCTTGGATAAGGGCTCTCTTCTTGGTGAGAACGGAGAGCCGGTATTGCCTTTGGAGCAGGCGGCAGGCCAGTTTGTCAGAGGATGAGCATGAAGCACGCCATTTCCTCTCTGCCACCCTGCACTTGCGTTTTAGGGAGACGAGATCCGAGTCATACCAATGGAGGCGAGAATATAGGAATTCTGACGGAATTCAAACTTAAAATCAATTACAACATGCAGGATTTGATGAGTACTGCTGCAGGAAAATACCCTATGAGTATAGGGTATTTTATACCCTATACTCATAGGGTATTCAGGCGGCTGTTCAAAAACCAATTTATTTTAAATTCTACCTGTTTTCAATAGTAAAACAACACTTAGAACAGGTTGATTTGGCCGTCGGATTACTGACAGGTATATGTGATTTGATGTGGTAATCTGAAGGTGCCTGCAGTATTAGGCATTAACACAGTTTGAGTGGTAAAACATGCAGATGCTCTGAAAATATCCTTTAGATGGAAATGGATATGGAGGAGTATTCAATCACACCTCTTCTGCACAAAGTAAAAAGAAATGCAGATGTAGCAACCTACATGTTTATATATGCCTGCCATGGGTTCCATGTGATAAAATCGTAGCCAAAATTGCTGTGGTTACAAAATATTGCGGCAAAAATGCAGTGGTTTTTGCGCCGCAATCCATGTAAAGGATGCCGGGGACACCCCTGCAACCAACTGACTCATTACACCATTTGAGGGGACCGGGGGACACCCCCCCAACTCCCGCTCCCCTTAAATAGTATAATGGGGTACACCTTTACCGGGGCAAACCACAGCATTTTTGCCACCATTTTTTGTATAGGCGGCATTTTTGCAGCAATTTTATCACTACATACCCAGCCATGTAATGGCCAGATGTGGTACTGAAACTTGTATTTTTTACTATGCAAACTGTGCCAAATGTTTTTCAGCCAAGAGCGCCTTGTCAATTTGTGAAGTTGGGTAGTTTATAGTTGGTTTTTGTTTGATGTGTTTTATATCTTAAAAACATTAGTACGGAAAATCAGCCATTTCTGCAAATTGTAAAAGTACAAAGAATATCTGAATTGTAAAAATATGGTATATTATTCCAATTGTGTTGAGCTTGTCGACCAAGAGACACTTCTTAATATAACCTAGAAGCATTAGAATAACAAATCGACCATTGCTGTCTATTTATAAAGTGGAAAGGATGTTTGAATGCAAGAAGAACAGTATGACATGACCTGCTTCATTTTAAAGTTGCTGAAATGATACACTATCACATTTTGGTATAGTAATTCACAAGGATGTCACATTTGAAACATTGATATGTATAAAATGGTTGCAGAGACTGCATGTATGGCTCCAAGTGAATACAATTTCTAGAATTTCATTGACAGGAATGTGTTCTCTCTCCATACCATATAACAGTTAAGTGAGGAATTTTGGGGAATCCTCTTGTGAGTTTAGGGTGAATATACACAATGGGGATAATTGTGCAGTACATGCTGATTGCATTCAGGTGACCACCAACGTTTGAACATTTGTGCTCTTTAGTCGCATGCAGGCAGTTCTCAGCATTTGCCAAGCCATCCGAAAAAAAGCAGCAACCACACACTGGGCCTCATTACGACCCAGGCGGTAAGGGGTTTACGGCGGCATAAACAGCGCCGACCCTTACCGCCTGATTCCGAGGTCCCTTAGCGCCATGGCGGATTTAACACCTGCTTTTAGCAGGTGTTAAAATCCATGGCGCTAAGGGACCATGTTGTTAATTACGCCACCGTAATTTACGGTGGCGTAATTAACGCCTTCCCCACTCCCATTATGCCCTATGGGGCAAAAATGGGAATGGGGAAGGGTAAATGGGGATTGGTGACTTACCGCCCCGCCAACCTCGGAATGGGGCAGTAAGTCCGCCAACCACCATGGCGTAAACGTAGTTTACGCCATGGTGGTAAAGGTACGACCCAGGCGGTAACTTACCGCCTGGGTCGTAATGAGGCCCACTCTCTTGCTACTTGGACTGATGCTACTACGCTGAGAGCTGTTTTTTGCTTTTGTTTTATAGTCTAACTAATTAGCTTGGTCTTTGTTCTAATAGACCACAAAGGTTATGAGCAAGCAGCTTAACAAGATCCTTTACAATATGCATCAACATTATACATTTGCTGAATAATGTGTGCACATGAATTCACACAACCATTGCACTGCATGCACATTATTGGATGTGTTGTGCTCTATGGCATATAACGAACCCCATATTGAAAGGAAACAAGGCACATAGGACCTTATTAAATGCTACAAGCAACACACATCCCCTATATTTTTTTCTAGAAATGATCGACGGTGCAAGTGAGACTTGCATGCAGTAAGTATGGTACTTTTCATGTATTGAAATCTCTATTATGTATCACATCTTGGTTGTCTTTACTGTTTAATAGAGTCAATATTATCATTTAGAGTGGGTCTGGGGCTATTGGTCAAAAGACTTAACTCTTGTTCTCTTTTTAGCAGTTTAGCATGAAATGTTTACCCAGAGGTGCTTTTTCTATCTTGTTTTTAACAACTTTCCACATGCAAATGGATTTTTATATATAACATAACTTCCATTACAATTTGTAAACGCCCTTTTGCCAATTTTTTTGGTAGGTCCATAGTTATAGTTTAACTTTTTATTTAAGGTGATGCACTTTACACTGTTGGATGTTGTCCTTCTATTCTGGGCAAACCCCTTATTTCTGTGACGTCATCTTTCTTTATGGCAACGAGGGAATTATAATTTCTCATGATCATGACTATGATTTTTAAATGCAAATGCTGGCATTTTCAAGTTTATATGAGGACCGTGTGTATTATACATATATACACATCTCAACCTGGCACCCCTCTTTCTTTTGTGTTCCAATGATGCTTCCTGGTTGTTGTAATATCTCTTTTGCTGCCTTTTAATAACGGTTTTAGGGTATCCTCGGTTAATACATTCTGGGCACGATTCATGGAATATTTTCCCGGTTCAAAGTGACTTTGCACTTCTGAAAAGTGACTTTGCACTGCCATTCATGGAACTGTCGAACATGCTTTTTTGCCGTGCAAAGTCCGGGCAAAGTAATTTTGAACTGCAAAAATGACTATGCACTGACTTTGCCAGGACTTTACACGGCAAAAATACACTTTACACGGTTCCATGAATCAGGGTTTGTGTCGGAAGTGCAAAGTCACTTTTCATCAGTGCAAATTCACTTGGAACTGTGCAAATATTCCATGAATCGGGCCCTTAGTCTTTGATCATATCTGGTTCGTTCTTATATTTTTGGTTAGTATTGCTATTGGGATTCAGGTGTAAACATTATCCAAAAGAAAAGTGTTCTCTAGTATATATGGATTACTTTTGAAATGAAGGACATCGATCCTATCTGTATTTGTAATATCCAAAAATGTATTGGTGACTTGCTTATTATATGAGTAAACATCAACTATCTCATTTGCATCTTGGCCTACTTAAAAAGAAATGGTTCCCTCCAATTTGATACCAGTCTAAATAGAAATAATGTCATCTATACACAGTTTCGGCAGTTTTATATTGAGTGCTATATGCACACATCTTTATTTTAAAACATAAAGGAATTGGGTACTGGTTCTGCAACCTGACATTGCCACTAATGTGCTTCATTAACATTCAGCATATCCTCCAGTGCATAACGTGATACCACTTCAGAGTCTACTTACTTTTGGGATTGCAGATGACATCACTTTATAGAGGGATACCATGTATCATGTGGTGTAAAGGGATAACCCTGAGTCAAAATGATTTCTAATTTCAAAATTCTAGATTTCAACAAATCAGGGGTATTCCCTTAGATGCAGCCATGGCTCCTAATTTGACAAGTGGGTCTTGTCATCAGTTGCAGTGTTTAAAAGAGGCACAGTCAGGTGGGAGTTGTTGGGAGAGTAGAATGCCTGGTTGATGTTCTTTTAAATGTTAGTGAGTCTTGTCATCTTCAGTGCTTTTAACGACCACCAACAAATTCACTACCCACCCAACAATGCAAACTTACATGTATAAACCAATTCAAGGTCAATTTCCTGGCCTTTGACTAATTCTAATGTACACTTACCAGGCCTTGTGTCCACTTGACGGAATGACAAAGCACAGTCACTCTTTTACCCTGGCACTGATGATGACGAAAGACATTCCACTGCATCATCAGTGCCAGGTTACAGTGTCAGGAAAGGAACAAGAACCTTTACTCAGCGTTGTGAGTGTTCTGGTACTTTAGCCATTGATAATGGGTTTGGTTGTAGTTCAGTGGTTGAGGTCACTCTCTGTGCCAGAGTGAAATGCCTGTACAACAGAATATCTGCAAAGAAAAGAACAAGCAATTAGAAATGTGACAAGTTCGGGACACGTGTGAAACTTTACTTTTTCCTCATAGAAATATAATTACTATGTTTTAAAACAGCACTTTAAATATAGCACATCGGTGTACTATTTACATATTTACTAAGTTCACAGGGAAAAACTACAACAGGGATTTAAAAACACACACATTTTAAGGTTATAATGGATCTGTTCATTACAATGACATTCACATTCTGTACATTCATAGCATTGCCAGGCAGCATCCAGTACATTCTTATAAATAAATAACTTAGAGAACACTGCATGGAATTAGATGTTATTAATGTAGGTTGTTGGAAACATAAACCTTTTTGTAATATTAAAGTACTGATTATGAAAGTATTGCCTTTAAAAGAACTTTGGAGTTAGGTTAAAGTTTTAAACTAATTAGACACCTGTTGGCATATTCTAACTGGATTGTTAAAAACAGTGACCACTATATGTATATGTTTATTATGCATATTTTAGTGAACAAGACAGGTATTCTTCTTAATTTAAAGTCTAGTCTGCAAGTATTATTTGAAATGTAGGTTGCTGAGGACAGACTTTGTTATTTGCTACAACAGTTTTTTAAGATAAAAGCATGGCAGGTATTGAATTAAATACAACCTTTTGGTGTAGTCAGCATTGTGAAAATGTTAGATACCTCTTGGGTAATTCTAACTGTAACAATTGAGGAAATGAATACTGCACGAATACGGTCATTTATGTATGTATTTATTTATGAATGTATTGTTTTTATAAACAGGGAGCAACAATGCTCCTTTGATCACAAAATAATGTAAGATAAATAGATACATAAATAAATAAATAAGTCAGATTTGATGTGAAGCAGTGTGTTTCTTACAATGGGGTGAGTGTGAGGGACATTATGATCAGGTTATGGAGAGGAGCAAATGGAACAGTCACTGGGGACAATACATAAGTTGACATACATAGATTAAGGACAGCCCAGTTTGGATATTTTAAAATGCAGGTAGGAGGTATGGCTACTGTGCTCGGGATGTGACCATGATGGGTGAAGTGCTAGATTAGAGGCAGAAAAAGTGAGGGACATAGGCAGGTTATAGGGAAAAATGTTAGCTAGAAGGCAAATGAGAGGTAGGTTAAGAGGGTAACTCAGGGTGAGGAGGTAGGCTTTTGGTTTGGTTTTGAACAAATCCATTTGGACTGTTTCTCAGATGTCCATGGAAAGAGAATTCCATGCAAGTGGAGCAAGAGGAGAGAAAGAGCAGAAGCAGGAGGAAGCACATGGAGGTTGAGGAGCCTCAAGGGTAGTTGAGAAGGAAGATCAGAGATTACGAGAAGGCTTGTAGAGTTGGATAGAGGAGGATAGATACAGTATTGCCTTAGTGGATATATTTGTGAACCAGGAGAAAACATTTAAATCAGTGCCTGTTTTGCATAGTTAGCCATCCAGCCTAAAAGAGAGTCCTGTTAGCAACATTAATGATCTTTCTGAGAGGATATAAAGCATAGTTTGGGGGATGAAAGAGAATGCTGTCACAGTAGTCCAGATTATAGAAGACGAGAGTGGTTAAGAGATGCGTTATGGTGTTGAAAGGAAGGAGGTGCCTGATTTTCTTCATATTTTGGAGGTTAAGGCGAGCTGTCATTGCAGTTTTGGAGATGAAAGTAGAAAAAGTGTGAGAAGGGTCATAGATGATGCAGAGGGTTCTAGCTGAAGAAGAGTGTGGGAAAGAGTCAGGTGGGCAGAGGAAGAGATGAGAGAGTGCATTTTACATTGAAGAAGAGCACCTCTGTTTTGGTAGAATTTAACATCGGAAGGAGCAAAGCCAACCAATATTTAATAGCAGAGACACTGTTGGACATTTTGATAGAGAGATCAGAGGAGAGTCCAGGAAAAGAGAAGAAGATTTGGGTGTCATCTGTGAAGTGTTGGTACAAGAACCCAAAGGAAGAGATTAGTGCCCCAGTATGTAGAGTCTAAAGAGGAGCAGACTCAAGAAAGAGCCTTGCGGAACACCAACAGTTGGAAGACAGAGTTGAGAGGTATTGTTGCTCGAGGTGACAGAAAATTTGGTGAGGTGCCAGGTAGGTTTATTTCAGGCAAGGGCTTTATCCTGAATCACAAGAAGAAAGAGAGTATTAAGGAGATCAGAGAAATTGACAGTGCCAAAGGCAACAGACAGGTCAAAGAGAATTAGGATAGAGGATATGTTGGAGTGCTTAGCAGAGTTGATGAAGTTGGAGACATTCATGAAAGCAGTTTCCATTGAATGACAGGAGCGGAAACCTGCTTGTAGGGGTCTCGAAGGTTGTGGATGTGTAAGAAATTAGTAAGACGGTTTAACACAACACTTTCAAGAACTTTAGAGTAGTGCAGAAGTAAAGACACAGGGTGAAAGTCAGCCGGTAGGTTTGGGTCAGCCAATTGCTTTGTTAGGAGAGGGATGGTTGCGTCTATTTTGAAAATGGAGAGAAAGCAAGCAGAGTCAATTGAAAGGTTGAAGAGTTCGGCAAGGTGAAAGGCCACTAATGGGGAAATAGACTTGACTAGCTGAGGTGCAAGAGGGTCTGATGAGGCATAAGAAGGGTTAGCCTTCATCAGTAGAGATAAGACTTCTTCAGTATTCGTGTGACTAAAGTGGGAGACAGAGGGACATTTTTGCAGCAAAGTATTCAGCTAGGTCATTGGCTAGGTCATTGTGCCATATTTCATGTATGAACAGCCAGCAGTGCAGGCAATCCTTTCAGTTTTGTTTAGTGCAAACAGAATGCCTTATTTATAATACAGCTTTAATCATGGGTGTATGTAAAGTATTTACTATCATAAACTAAAAAATGTAGCCTTCTTAAAATTGAAAAGCAGAGACATCTTTATGGGAGGGCAAAGGTGGCATGTTCCCTGCGCCTCCACATTTGAGGGGAGTGCACAAGGCTGCCTGATCTAAATCAGTCTGTTCCCATTGTTCACAAAACTTGAATAGGACATGTCATGATTTTTTGTGGCGTGCTTCTGAGTTTCTAAACCCATTTAGGTTATTTTGTTGACAAGTACATTCTGCTCTGACCAATTAATCCTCTAATGCTTTTTGTGTTCACTATGTTATACATAGTTTGTCTGTTCACTACACACAAATCATGTAGCATTCTCACCTTTGTGTGAGAATTATACTGATCATGTTCATTAGCAAAGTTTGAAATTCAATGTATATATGAGTTGTAGATGGTTAAGCTCAGTGTGTTCAGCATTCATTGCAGATATTTGGCTGACTCAGAATTTCCTATGTCTGAAGTTGATAAACCTGCATGTACGTGTACTTTGTTTTGTAGCACAATAGGGACTATTATGTATTTATTGGACATTTATAAGGCACTTATACAACAATACAGTGTTTCAAAGAGCCATTATCACCAGTGGAAAAGATAGTGATTGCTACACAAACTAACATAGCCTCAATGTGGTGAAGGTCTAGTAATTGTTTCCTTCGATGCTGGATTACAAAAACTAGGGAGCCGCCTTCAATGATGACCATAAAGTGTTAGTGCAAAGAGGCGATTAGGTACACACATTCAAGACTGTGGAAGCAAAGCATACATGCTCATATCCTGGCTTTACCAGCAGATGGTACAGAGATCCTGGACAAATCACATTACATCACAGTATAGTACTGTGGTGTCTTCTGTGAAAAGGTTTGCCTTCCACAGACTGGAGAAATTGTTTAGCCCATTGCACAATCTTTCTGTTTATAAAGGTCATTTGAGTGGAAGGGGTCAGAGACAGAAGAGAGCCAATGAGACATCATAAAATTGCAAGCATATTTTAAGGTCTGATTCCTTTTCCACAAAACGTTTACTTTTTTGCACATTTCAAAGGTTTTTTTGCACATTATAAATAATAAAAATAACCATCTGCAAGTCTTGTTTTGTACTTGCAGCTTTAAAATATAAAAGATAAAACCAGATGAAATATTTTAAGTGCACCTCATTCCGTATGCTAGTACTCTTCTACTTCCCTTGATATTGCTTCTGTATCATTTTGTTTATTAGAAATGTCTGGTTGGGTTTTGTGATTTTGTTGTAGATTTTCAAGCCATTTCTACAAAATGGTATCTGTTTAGTTCATGAAAGTGTGAGATTCCACAGTGACACGAGATGAACACAATGGTGTGCTTCACAATGCTTCTTTATTCAAAAATGGAGGGAATGCCTCACTGTCCATAATTCTATGAGGGGTTTATCTGCCTCAACAAAACTAAATAATGGACCAATCTTTGTCAGGATGTCCAAAATAAAATGTTCATAGTCCTGTGGCCTAAAACGTACTCTGACCCCCACACCAAGTTTACCACAAAAACGACCATCTGGGAAAATAAAACAATAATTGTTTGTACTCCTGCAGCCGTGTGATGGCACTTACACCTGCTGTTCTAAAAGTCAATGTTATTTGTCAGTGGGATACTCCTCTTCCCTGGTATATCCACTTCTTAGGGCCTTGAAGCTTAATATGCCAGGGGGACCCTTCCCTTCCCTGATGTTTCCCACTTGTCCTTAGGGCTTGGAAGCCTACTGTGCCAGGGGGCCAATCCCCTTCCCTGGTATTTTCCACTTCTGAGTGATGTTACTTGGTATGCTCTTTTTCTAGCCAAGTGCACAAAGCTATTGTCTTTAAACAGTCTTTTATAGATGCTTCATGGGACCTTGGGTAGCCCACAGTCTTGTTATTACGTAGCCACGGTAGTGGCTGTCTAGTTATGATTAAATTACTAATCCCATAGGAAGAGCACTTTTTGGGTGGCTTATAACTTTGCTCTCCCTGGACGAATCCACACCAAACTTTGTAAAAAAAAGTATATGGCCCACTCTGAATTTTTTTTGCAAAGTTTGGTGAGGTTTGGTCCAGGGGGGGAAAAGTTATAGGGGGGGTTCCACATTTTTTTTTCCCCATAGACTGAATGGGGAAAAAAGTTTGCTCACGCCTACAGCCCAAACCGCTGGACTGATTTTCAACAAATTTTCGATAGGAGCAGCGGCTTGGTCCCGAAAGCGTGCTTTTGTTAAATTGGCGAAAATCCATCTGGTAGTTTTTTTAAAATGACCAAAAACACTGTTCGCTCTGCGGGCAGGACACTGATTGGCCAATCGGCTCGTGTCATGTCTGCGGACATGCGACGTGTCCCCTGATTGGATGGTGAAGATCATGAAGTGCGTCAGATTTTTGGAAACACCCGCCATCTTGGATCCGTGCTTGGTGTCCGTGGACATCGCGGCATAAACATATTAAAAAACACAACATTGCACTTGTCAAACATATCAAATAATCTCTGGGGAGGCGAGGGGTGATGGGGATGGGATGGGATATGGCTGCAAAAAGCAAAAAACTGGGTCTTTTTGTCGAAAAAGTGCGAACAGTTAGGATGTTCGTGAACAGTCCTGTGCAGGACCGGAAGAAGTGGTTGATTGACTTACAATCTATGTTTACAAGTCCACCATTTACGTTTCTGCCTCACCATCTGTGTTGTCACTGAAATAATGCAATCACCTTGAAAATTAGTGACGGTTGCAGGCTAAAAGCACTGTGCAGAGAAGTGATACAGTACCCACTGCTAAGGGGTAAGGAAACTTTGCAATGACAGAATGCGCCCAACTCCAACATTGAAGTAGAGGGTACACAAAAAAGAGCCAACATTACCTTGTGGTATTACAGAGTAATACTACATTCCGAATGCCCGTTCTTCTATATTGTTTATATTGGTTGCCCAATATTTATTAATATTAAATAGAAGTAATTTCAGGTTATTTTACACTCTTAATTAAAACGCTTGATGTTTATAAATTGTGTTGTGCTACACCCAGAGCGCAGCAAAGAAAGGGCTATTGATGTCTGTGTTAAAATGTAATTAAAGTAATAATGGAGTCAGAATGGCGCCCCCTACAGCCGGCACCTCAGGCAGCCATCTGCACTGCCTGATGCAAAGACCGCCCTGCACGTGCATGAGAATTACAGTTCTCATGGATGCAGTGAGGCAAGTTGTTGCAAAGTTAGAATGTATTTTGATTCTGAGTGAAGGTTACCAGCTTTGAATTGTTGTTTGCGAGCTCAGGAAGCCCACGCATCCGACACACAGTATAAGATTCAATTGTTTTTTGACCTTGAGAGAAAGGGAGCATTCCGAAAGGAATTGAATGAAGGAGGGTTGTTATAATGTAAGATATGATAGGGTTGTGTATTAAAAAAGTGGACTAAGGAACATGTAAATTCAGTTCATGAAAAATTGTTGGTGGGAACGGAGTCTGCCTTACAATCTGAGTTACGCCAAGAGAATGTAAATGGTGAATGTAATGTAAGTTTAATTTTGGATGATTCTATACTCGAACGAGCATCAACTTATCATTATCCGAGCATTATTTGTGGGTTACATTGTACTTGTTTGTTCTGTGTGGCATATTACAATGAAACGTAAGTATAACCTTTGTGTGTAATGTTGTTTTTACCATCCAGATGGGCAGGCCAGCATTGATATGCATGTAGACCACTACTCAGTTCTCCCAGGTTCAACGCTAATATTGAATTAAAATGCCATGTATGAGCACATAGAATTGTAGCATCAGCTTTCTTATCCCGTTTAGAGTTGATCATACTGCATAGCAATGTTCTCGGAAGCAACTTGTAATAAAGATCAGCTAGTGAGACATATTTCTATAATGTTTCCGAAACAGGTACATTTTGCCATTTTGCGATTGTCATAGATTCCAGATGCCAAGTGACGGATTTGTTAATTGGCATTTCCAGCTACTTGTGAAGAACTGGATGTGTGTGACAGTTTTGTGGGACGATCGGCAAGGGCAGATATGCCCTTACGCTGTACTAGCAATTAGGAGCAACATAGCATCCTTTACGATGGTCTAGCCTCAAGTTGATGCACAAGCCCTGGAATTCACTGTGCGACCCAAGTGCTTCTTTAATCGAAAACGAACACCTTGTGTACGCAAAAAGAACAACGCGTGACGTGACACACAATAAACATTTTGGATCCCGAGCGAAGAAAGACATTTCAAATTTGATTGAATATGGCAATAGTCGGATGTTGTCGGAGCGTTTATTGTGAAATAAAAGTACTTTACAAATTGTACAGTCTTGTTGTTTCTTTTTAAAGTATGGTTTAGTATTCCAAATTGTGCCGTGCTGTGTTGTGAGAAGTTGTGTGTTGATTTTTGGGTTCTGTATCACGTCACGTAGGTGATGACTGGGTACATTTGGGTACGCTGCTCAGGAACGTCACCGAGAAAGGCGGACAATATCACTAGGTTTGGTGATGTGAGGCTCAGGGGCGGGCCATATGATTTAGTGCCATCAGCGCAGTTCACCTTAGGCCAATGGACTTCACATTCTTTTGGACGGGGCCCCCCTGCGCACAATTTGGGCAGGTTGGGACCCACCAGAAATGCCAAA
This sequence comes from Ambystoma mexicanum, assembly GCF_040938575.1. NCBI lineage: Eukaryota > Metazoa > Chordata > Amphibia > Caudata > Ambystomatidae > Ambystoma > Ambystoma mexicanum. The sequence goes on along the minus strand of NC_090933.1, from coordinate 572,249,806 downwards.
TGGACAGTATATATTGTGCTATGTCACCTGCTCCCATCACAGTCACTGGGCTCCCTCATCCCACTCCTACCCAGTCCCTGGTCTCTCTGCACCCCATCACACACCCTGGGCTCTCCCCACTCTGCTCCACCACTATCCCATGGTTCCCACCCATTGTGCTCCCACCATAGTACGTGGGTTCCCGCCATCCCGTTTTGAACTCAGTCTGAGGGCCAGTGGCGGCTGGTGATTTTTTTAAGTGGAGGGTCATAACTATTTCCCACAAAAATGCCATAGCGACCGAGTATAGTGAGGGAGCCAGAACCAATAAAGAGGAGCTCGGGGGGTTTCCCCCTGTGAGTGTTTTTTAAATAATGGGTTACAATGTTGCATTGTAGAGCATATTTTTAACAAAAAAATGGGTAAATAGCCAAACTGTTTGCAATTGGTTCTGGGGCTCCAGGGGGCAGGCATGACATTTTTTACTGGACATCTACAATAGATGTCCAGTAAAAAGATACCATCCCTGTCCCCTGGGCCCCACTGGGCCTAACACAATCAACATGATTATGTGTGTATGCAAGGCGCTGCACATTTATACAGCAATCACTCTATAATTGACACGAGCATCCATCACCATACATTCACTCATAACATAAGCATACATGCATCCATACACATGTTTAAATAAAAACAATGAAAATAAACGCACCTTCTGCATTGGCCTGCGTGTGGGTGCTGAAACGCCCTGCTCCAGGCTGCTCTGTCCATATGTGCGAGGAGGCACAGGAGCTCATCCTTGGACATACAGACATGCAGTGCCCCAGCCAGCATTTTCAATGAGCTATGCAATGCTGGCGAAGCAAAACGCCCCAGCACTTGTATGGCTCAGTGAGCATGTGCGGCTGGGGAACTAAACTGAATTGTCAATGGGAAACAGTTTTCCCTTTGACAGTTCAGCCAGCCCAGGAGCACTCCATCAGTTGGAAAAAGCAGCTGAGGGAGTGGTCACTGTTTCACTGGGCTGGCTCCTTAGCTCCTCCATAATGGATGAGCCGCCAGGCTCGGACTGGGCTATAGGGCAATGCCTGTACCAAAAATGTAAAATGCTAGTGTGGGCCAGTCAAAATGGGCCACCATTTTGGCCAATGTGGACCAGTTCGATGAGTTATTTAACTAAGCAGTTAGTCATTTTGACCATTGTTGCTGAATATATCGCAATTTACTTACATTTTAACACAAAGCACCCCCTTGGGTACTATTGAAACAGTGGGCCTCATTACAACCCTGGTGGTAGCTGTGCCGGTAAAACCGGCACAGCTGCCGCCGGAGTTGCATTCGGGTCCAGCACCCACGAATGGCCAATTACCGGGTCATGCCGAGTTAGGCGGACCTGATAATTGCCCTTTCGTGTGTGCCGGTACCAATAGATCCCCATTCCCAATGGGAATGGGGAGCTCAGATGCACCGGCACCATTAATAATGGTGCCGGTGCATCTGACGAGCTGTGCTCACGGGTGCCACATGGCCTGCCAGGCCAGACCTGGCAGGCTGTCAGGCACCCGCAAGCACAACATTTACTACGGTGGTACGGTAGCAACGGTGCTGGTAGCTCCCATTTCCCATAGGGCTCAATGGGAATGGGGAGCTTGGATGCACCGGCACCGTTGATAACGGTGCCGGTGCATCTGATGAGCTGTGCTTGCGGGTGCCGCACGGCTTGCCAGGTCAGACCTGGCAGGCTGTCAGGCACCCGCGAGCACAACCTTTCCTATGGCGGTATGGTAGCAACGGTGCTGGTAGTTTACCAGCACCGTTGTTACCATACTGCCATAGTTGTAATGAGGCCCAGTCTGTGACTAAAGGAACGTTTTCATTGTTGCCTGAGACAGTTTCATGCTTCAGCCCGACCATGTGAGTCACACTGCCCATTTCTTCCAATCAAAAAAAATATATATATATACATATATACAAAAGAGGAAAACTAAGGTAAGGTGCATTGGAAATGTTTGTGCGATCAATCAACTTATGTATAAAAATACATGCCTGAACCCTCGGAACAATAATATTTTCTGAGTATTGCTCTTGTCAAACTTATCAAATAATCTCTAAGGAGGTGAGGGGTGATGAGGATGGGATGGTATATTTGTGACTTGATTGCGAATGAGTTTACAAAGTTTGGTGGGATTCTGTCATGAGGGGGAAAATTAGCGTGGGGTCCCAAAAGTAATGTAATGGCTTATAAATGAGGTGACATTTGATGAATCTACACTTATTTCGGCAAACTGATAATCGATCTAGATATAAATGTTTTGCGAAGTTTGGTGGGATTTTGTCAAGAGGGGGCAAAATTAGAGGGGGGTGCCAAAATAATGTGGTGCCATTTGACAAATCTACACAAAGGTTTCGAAAAAGATCTAGATATAAATGTTTTCGTACAATCTGAATGGGCTTTGTCAAGTGGGGGCTAGGTTATATGACGATTGTGTGTGCATTCATTTGACACTTTTGAAAAAATAAAACATGGGTGGATTTGCAGCAAACGTGCGTAAGGCGCATTGGCAAGGACCTACAAGCATGGTTTTGCCAATGTGCCAGTATTTTATTATTTACCAAGTGTCCTAATGTAGCTATAAATAAATAGTGGTATACCTTTAGTGAATGAGGGGTAGCCTGTGGCAATGGGCAGTGGCCAGATTGTCTGGTTCATGGAATAAGGTCATGATCCAGACAATCTGGCTACTGGCTATGACCACAAGGGAAAAAACATAGGATTAAAGTGGCCATTTCCACCTGGGACTGGCTTTGTGGTAAAGTTATTTGAAATTAGGATAGATCTGAAAGGGAAGAAAAATGTGCTCGTGGTAATATGGTCATAGGGTTCTCTTTTTGCCTTCTGCAGGCTGCCATGGAAAGCGAAGAGGGCCCTGTATGGAACCCTTGCTTTCCTTTTCCTTGGTGGCCATCTTGGAAAAGGATTTTCCATCCTATACTGTAGGAAGCAAAATCCTCTTTTTTAGCACCCTGGTTTCTGCTTTCGGAACCTAGGTTGCTAATGGCTTTCATCCACCATTTCAGCGTTGGTCCGCGGACATACGCACAGTCCGTGGATATCAAAATCACTAGCTGGGGGTTCAGCATGTTCTATGTTACATGTGTATAAAGTAAGGGAATCCTAGTAAACATACATCAAATTCACAGTATGTATATGTATATTCAGTAAAAAAAACTTTGTTAAAGGGACATTATGGTTAAGTTGCGCTACCAAAAACCTACGTATATTCAGTAAAAAAACATTGTAAAAGGGACGTTACGGTTAAGTTGCGCTAATAAAAACCTATGAAATTCAGTAAAAAGAACTTTGTTAAAGGGACGTAATGGTTAAGTTGCGCTACTAAAAAGCTAGGTTATATGACGATTGTGTGTACATTCATTTGACACTTTTGAAAAAATAAAACATAGGTGGATTTGCAGCAAACTTGCGTAAGGAGCATTGGCAAGGACCTACAAGCATGGTTTTGCCAATGTGCCAGTGTTTTATTATTTACCAAGTGTCATAATGTAGCTATAAATAAATAGTGGTATACCTTTAGTGAATGAGGGGTAGCCTGTGGCAATGGTCATCAAGGACATTTTTGATGTCATCTTTGATGTCCTGGGTGTTAGTCTTAGCAGTGCACAGTGGTGGCGCGAGTTATGGTTGCTTAACTTACCATAACTAGTGAATTTCAGGGGTTTTTCAGTTTTACTTTGAACCATAACGTCCCTTCAACAAAGTTTTTTTTTACTGAATATGTAAATAATTGTGCCCCTCATATATTGCATGTCTCTGTTCACAGAAAAACTCACCAGAACAAGGAAGAGTAAGCATAACAATGCCTCACTTGTTAGTTCCCCTTTTCCCCTTTTTAGTACTAATAACCTCTTAGTACTAGGTGACGAGGAATGTTTTAGGTCCCACACGTTTTTTGCAGTTTTTCCTCTTATTTTCCTTTATGGTATACTTTCAAATATTTCTTGCACACACAAAACGGTTTTAGGAAGATCAAGCAGACTTTAGGAATCAAAGCAGCATGTCTGCTTACCTGCTTTGCTTCTTATGGTTTCCCCCAGACATCTCTCTCAAAGCTGTCCTCTGCTCCCTCTGTGTAGACCTGCAGGCTTGAAGACACCTGCAGGCTTGAAGTGTTGGACCTCCCGGGGTCTCCTCTGCAGTCTGTGTGTCCCGATGTCTCTCTCCCTCTCCTCTGCTTCGGGATAAGGCATCCTGCCCTTTGTGCCTGCACTGGCACCACGTGCCAAATTCTCCTGCTGCCACCATCCTGGGCTTATAACTTGACCCTGTTCTCACGTTAGTCCGATAATCGTCTTGCTCGTACCAGCTTCTACACTTCCCTCAGTCCTTCACAACGTGATTACTGTTGCTACTATACTCCAACCTCCATCCATGTCTGCCACTGCTACTACCACAATGTAACCATAGCTTACTAAATAAGGTAAAGGAAGGACTAAGATTTTGTATATCAGTTTCCACTCCTTTTTCCTCAGGATACAGCTTCCTCATCCCATTAATACATATACCCATATGGTATATTTGGATCTGACTGATAAAATGTGATGGGATTTTGTCTTATTTTTCTGGGTTTTGGAGTGGGAATTCCATTGCTTTTCATTAAGTCAGGGACGAGATCACTTCCGTCACAAAAGTCAAACACTAGCAAATAATTGCACTTAGTTTATGGTACGAACTTGAAAACAAAGTGGCAAAAGTGCAGAAATTGCAGATTTGTCACAAATCCCAGCTTTGCCTCTCAACCAATGTCTGGTCCTCACCATTTCATTGAATCTTGTACTGCCTAACCTTTCAAACATGCCAGTCCATAAACCTTTCAGAATTGTTAGCCCATAAGAGTAATTTTATTCTCAGGGTATGATCTTTAAAAAAGCTTCACTCATGTTGACACTGGATATAGTGTTACTTCATCTACAGTAATAGTGAGTGTTGAGATATTGTACACCACCACAGGCACTGGTTTCTCTTCTCTAATGGCAACATCACTTGAAATCCATGTCCCTCTTCTAATGGCTGTCATTCAGGTTACTGATACCTTCCTGGTAGCTTCTAGCCTCTTATCCACTATCTATGTTATATATTCACTTCCAAAAATGTTGTTAAAGGGACGTTATGGTTAAGTTGCGCTGCTATAATCCTATCACCTTTACTGAAAAACAATGCTAAAGGAAAGTTCTGCAATTTACTGACAAAAAACATTGTTAAATGGACGTTATGGTTAAGTTGCATTAATAAAAACCTAAGCACTTCAATGGACTAGCGTTCTTACAGGGACGTTGTTGCGGGGATGTTATGGTTACAGGTAAAACTGAAAAACCCCAGAAATTCGCCAGTTATGGTAAGCTAAGCAACCATAACTTGTACCTCCACGGTGCACTGCTAACACTAAGGACATCAAATATGACATCACAAATGTCATTGATGACATTTTATTTAGTATTGGTTTTTATTGCTTTTTCTCCCCTTCCCTGACGTAGCTGGCTGGCTGGCACGTTGCAGCATTACATCACCATAATGAACTGAGGACTGAAGGCCAAGGTTAGGTGGTAGGTATCTGACTCCAGTTACTTCACTGAAGACTAGTGGTCCAGACCAGCTGCAACGCACTAGATACGGATGATGAGCAGATTTGTGATAGTGAGGATTCTAGATCTTGGCCGCTTCTCAATGTAAAACATAGCTTGTATGTACAATCTCTTTGTTGATGCATTCAATATTAATAGTCTCTTTATTTCGACACTTCTAGGTGAAACACCGGCAAGCTGACTGCACTCAGAGCAAAGTGAAAAAGCAAGAACTTGTATGCTGTTGAGTCCGAGCTAAACCAGGTACGGGAATTAGAAAATATGTGGTATTTCAGTCTCTTACTATTGTCGTTTTCTGATTTCAGGTTCACAGGAGCTGTGATTACTGTGGACGGCAGACGAAGGACTGGACACACCAGGTTACCAGTGTTAGGCAGAATTATATGCAGTACCATTTGGGAACACCACACACAATTAATACTACAAGTGACAGTACAAATTCAGCTTTGGTACAAGCCTGTACTACACAGTAAAAGTGGTTGCGATGGCTGAGCAGCCAAACGTATCTCAAGAGCAAGTGAGCAGTATCAAATAGTTACACAAAGGACAGCAATTACTATGATTCAAACAAACACTGACTCAAGGTTTCTGAGTAAAAGAATATACATCAGTTGTTTAACATTTCACTAAAGTAAAGCAGTTGAAACATCACGTTACCAATACACCACACTACTCCCAATAGATTCTGGACAAATTTGAACTCAAAACTAAGTGTGTGCCAAATGGCACTCCAGCAATTTAAAAAGGGAGGGAAAAACAAAGTTAGGTTAATATTGAGCAGCACCAACAGGTAAGTAAGCAGTACATTCTAGAAAGAGGAACTACAGTGATGGAATCAAATCAAATAGGCTTAGGGCCAACGTCAAAAGGACAAAAGTCTTTTGCTCAAGATCACACAGTTCACGGTAGTTCATGGTTAAGTCTTTGCCAAGAGCTCCGGACAAAGTTGGTTGGCAGAAAAGATAGTTTAAAGACAAGAGAAGAGAAGAGAAGGACAAGCCCTCGGATTGGCGAAAGGTTTCACACACCTTCACTGCAGCTGAATGAAACGCACAACTGGATTTGCACAGTACCTTTAAATGGAGAAGAAGCCGTAGCTGAGGAGAACGTTCCTGGTAGTTCCTACAGGCTCACGGTTCCTGAAGCGACTGTCGGACTGACATGAAGTAGGAAGACTGGAGGCTCCTGCACTACCCAGGGAAGAAACCACCAGCAAAGCAAAGCAACGAATAAAAGGTGCGCTCCTTAAAACCAAAGTAGGGTCCGACCTTCCTGGCTATCCGGCCCACTGTAGCTCTGTACAGCGAATTCGACCATAGGAGGAAGTCCTGGCTTGTAGTTTGGGTGAACTGGTTGGTCCCACCAGCTCAGGGGAAGAAGATTCCTGGAGGATCCTCCCTGTCGTTGGAGTCTTCAGATTTGGACTTGCTGCAGGGCTTTACCAGGCTGTCCAGTCGTTTTAGGGGTCCTCTTCTGTCAGCTACTCGTCAGTTCTTTCGTTCCAGTGGCGACTCTACCTCTTCTACCTTTCCAATCCCAGAGACCTGCTTTTTATGCAGTTTTCCCCCATTCAAACAGCCCGGCTGTCATCACACAGCAGCGTGGCTGTCCTGGCCCGACAGCCACCTAGCCAATAAAACAGGAGTGCGACTTGTGTTACCAAGGGAACCCATGGCAGGGGTTCTAAAACCCCTCCTGCACATCCTGCGAAGAGACAGTGAACAAAGGAACCAAACCTGGTTTGGGCGCGGAGAAAAACACGTGAAAGACATTTTCAAAAAGAAATGGCGAATAAACCCAGCTGTATCCGTATAACAACTTATATGGTCTTGCGGGGTTAAGGTCGAGGCTGCCAAGATAGCCTAAAACAATATCAAGGTTATTTAAGATAACCGCGGTAGGAAGAATAGGGTAGTTACCACTGCCACCAGCCAAGTCTTGATGAAAAGGGAGCAAAACAATGCTCCAAGAGAAACAGACAACAAAAATAAGTAATAACCCTTTCCAGTACTCCATGTAAGATGGTTTGTACTGGGTCTGTGGATACAAAAAAAGACTAATAAAGTCAATGTCAACTGTACATGTTCTGGGAGACAGTAGTCAGTCCCAGAAAATGGAGTCTGAGTTGGGAAGTCTAAAAGACAACCCTGTGTCACTGCAATGAAGGTGCTGTGTAACACAAAGTAAAAAGATGATGCCTGTGGAGTAGGTGAGGCTCCACAGTCTATGAACACAAAAATGTTAAACACACACAGCAAAACACATGTAAGAGTGGGAAAAAGGGCTCGCACTCTTACCAGGTGAAACAAATAAATCCTAGAAATCCAGCAAGGCTGCTGAGGGACTCAGTAGGTAAGGAAAATTAGCCATTCTTGAGAATTCTCACCAACAACCAGGATGGGATGTCACAAGTCTACCGAGGTGAAGGTAAGGATGAAGACCAAACACGATGCAGAAATATACCGGGGGAAGTAGTTCTTCCATTGCGGTGAGGATGCTACAAACTCCCGATCGCACATGCAAAATAAACAGGAGCGGTAAGGGTAACACTGCTGTGTTAGGAAGCAGACAAAATGCTAAGGGCAGAGTGTGGCCCGGGGTGAGGTTTCATAGCCGCAGACCACACTGTGTCAGCACTAGAGCACCAAGGATGTCAGATCCATGTATCTTTCCAATGCCATGTTGGGGTCGACAGTTGGTTCCTCTTTGGCAGCCATGTTGGGATGGGTTGCCGCCTTGCTCCATGTATGCCTCTGCCAGCCAGCCATCCCACAAACCAATCGTCTCCTTACACTTTTATGGGGGGAGATCATCCTGGCCTTGAACCATCTGCCTTATAACCGCACTGCAATCCAGACAGCACTCCCCTACAAAGCCCCACAAGAAGAGCAGACCCAGGTCCTAGCTTTGTGGGATGATTATGGTGGTAAAGGGCTAACAAACAGGGTGCATGAATGTTTTCTACTGGTTCCCAAGTCCATTATAAAGCGCTGTTCCCCTTTAAATCCACCATGTAATATAATTTTTGGCTAATAATCTCGGCATCTAAGAAGTCCCGTACCTCGTACTATTTCTCCCCATTGACATTTTCTACTGGAGGAGGATTAGACATTCAGTTTGGTGGGCTGTACTGGTTTCAGTAACTATGCAATGAAGACAGGGTGGATCTTCAATGAGGGGGGTAGCCCCAGTTTAAGTACAACAGGGTTAATGATGGCTGTAATGGAGTATGCACCAATGAATTTAGGGCGAAACCTTTTGGGTCCTTTTAACCAAATATGTTTGGTGGAGAGCCAGAGCTGCCAACTTCATAAACTGGCGCATTTATTCTTTTGTTATCGGCAAAATGTTTCTGAGTAGCTTTGGCATTGTGCAGGGTTCTGGTGGCTTTGCGTAAAGTTTCTCTGATACTAGTATGCAGAGATGTTGCAGCTGCCATTTCCAAAGTGGTAGTGGGATCAAGAGCTGTGGTACGTGGATCCCTTCCATGTAAAAAGTGGAAGAGTGAAAAAGCTGTGGCACTGTGAATACTCTTGTTGTATGCATATTCCACTGCCCACAGCAGATTAACACAACTGTCCACCTTGGTAAACATGCAATGCAGGTATTGCTGAAGCGTTTGGTTAGTTGTCTCCGTCTCACCATCGGTTTGTGGGTGATGGCTGGTGTTTAGTCTGATTTGAATTTGAGCCTTGTTACAACAGCTCCTCCGACATTTGGATATGAATTTACTCCATGGGTCCGAGATGCTTACGGATTGAAACCCATGTAATCGTACAATGATTTTTAGGAAAACTTGAACAACAGTCCTTGCATTTGGTTAGCCTTACAAAGCAATGAAATACGCCATCTTGGTTCAGAGGTCTACTACTACCAGGATGGTGTTGTACCAGTTTGAAGGAGGTGAATCGGTAATACAGTCCAGTGATATTGTATGCCACAGAGAAGGTGGTGTGGACAATGGTCTAAGTAATCCTGGTGGTTTCATTTTTGAAGTCTTGTTGTGGGCACACACATCACAAGTCTTTACATATTGGATGATGTTCTTTCACCACTTAGGCTACCAAAAATGTTGCCAAATTTGCACTAGACTTTTGGTGATTCAAGAATGGCTGGTGGATAAAGCATTGTGGTAGTTGTGTAAAACTTTGTCTTGCATGTTCAGCTCCAGTAAGTACAGGCACCCTCGATTGTACGGTACACAATATTTTATGGTTCATTGCAGTCCTAGGGACACCCAAACCTATAACTGTTCTGGTGGTAGATATTGCCTAATTTCAATGCACAGCTGATCTAAAGCAGGCATCGTTCAACTCGTCAATCCCAACAATTTACTTCCTGGGATAATAGCCACAGGGTCTAGAACTGCATAAACATCTGTTCCATCCACATTTCATCCGAAGCGGAATAGGGCATCTGCCTTTCTGTTTTTGACTCCTCGATAGAAGGTTATGACAAAGTCATATTCCAAAAAGAACTGGGCCCATCTAAGCTGACGGGGACTTTGCGTCTGTGCTGTTCACAGATATTGTAGATTGCGATGGTCGGTGTAGACATACCTGCATGTTTTGCGCCTAACAGATGATGAAGCCATTCTTTGAAAGCAGATTAAATGGAAAGCAACTCTTTGTCACTTATTGTGTAGTTCAGTTCCGCAGGGGAGAATTTCTTGGATCAAAACGCCACAGGATGTAATTGATTAGTGCTCAGATCTTGTTGGAACAATACAGCTCCCATCGCCATGCCGGACGCATCAGTTTCAACGATGAATGGAAGTTCGGGATCTGGGTGTTTCAAAATTGGTGCTGAGGTAAACTGTGATTTATGAGTTGTTTAAACGCTTGTTCAGCTTCATCGGTCCACATGAAGGTTTTGTGCCTTTTCAGTAACGCCGTGATGGAGTGTGCAATGTTTGAAAAGTGGAGTATGAATCGCCTGTAAAAGTTAGTGAAATCTAGGATACTTTGCAAATATTTTACAGACATAGTCGAGGGCCACTTTAAGATTGCTTCCACCTTGTGATTGTCCATTTGGATGTCGTGCAGTGTTAAGAAGATTTCTAAGTACTCTGCTGTGGTCACGTGAAAGTAAAATTACTCCAACTTTGCATACAGTGTTTACTGAGTTTTGCTAGGACAGCTTTAACCTGAAGCACATGTTCTTCTTCGGTGGCCAGGAGACGAACATCCAGGAGTTCTCGTATAATGTCTGTCATAAAGAAACTGGAAGGCTGCCGGTGCATTACACAGGCCAAAGAGCATGAATGTGTATTCGAATAACCCAAATTAGTGCGAAAAGCTGTTTTCCACTCATCCACCTCCTTTAGGCAGACTAAATGGTAAGCTGTGCGCAAATTCAATTTGCTGTATATCTCCCTCTCTTTAACTTGGTCCAACAGTACAGGAATGAAATGTAGCGGGTACCTATTCATAATGGTAATCTTATTTTGTCCCCTATAATCAATGCAAATTCTAAGTTTCCCTTCGTTATTTGGTGTGAAAAAGACAGCAGAAGGAGCCGGGGAATTGGAGGGTCGAAAAAATCTGTTTGCCAAGACCTGGTCCATGTACTGTCGCAAGTGCTGTTTTTCTTTTTGCCTAAGAGTAGAAATGCAGCTACATGGGACCTGTGAGCCTGGTATCAAATCAATTTGGCAATCGTATGGCCTGTGAGGAGGAATGGTATTAGCTTGTTCTTTTTGAAACACGTCTTCAAATTCCTTGTATATGGCAGGTAGTTTTTTCTCTCCATTGGGCTGTATCAAGGCCCCAACTTTTGTGTTCTAGACACTAGGTCCTTCGCCAAAACTGGTACAAATGGGTAACAGGTGCAAAGGCACTCGGATGGAAAGATTACTGTGTGTGTTTTCCAGTTAATAACAGGATTGTGGTACTCCAACCAAGGCATGCCAAGTATAAGTTGGAATTGTGGGGGATTAATCAGATCAAAGTTTATCTGCTCTCAGTGGGCGTCTCTGCACAATAGTTCATCCTCTTCCATACACTGCGTTAATGGCCCAGATGACAATGGTAAACCATCTACCGAGACTGTGTTGTCCACCTTCTTCCTTTGGTGACCCAGTATGCCAAATCTCTGTGCCACTTTCATATCTATGTAATTCCTGATTGCACTGCAGTCGATCTAGGCTTCCAAAGCATACATCTTTTGGGGTTGTTCTAGTCTGATAAGGATGACAGGTACTGTAAGGTGTGAGACTGTGGTTGATTTCTTCTCCCTGGAGAAGCCGATCGCTACTCTTGTCGAGTCTTGGAGTTGTCCGACGGTGGAGTAGGACCTTTTGGGGCTCACTGGGAGCACCTCACCTGCTCCCAAGGGCCGTTTGCTTGGTTTCTTAGTACAGTCCTTCAGAAAGCAGCCTGCTTTGCCACGATATAAGCACAACTGGTCCTACCGACACCTCTCTCTTTCCTCCTTGGATAGTAGCCCCCTCACACAACAAAACTGCATGGGCTCCAGGGCAATCGCATGAGCATGGGCACGCTCTGCCTTTCTCTCCTGTAATCGATGATTTAGCTGTACTACTAAATGTATGTATTCAGGCCTATTCACCACTTGTGCCAACACATCTTTAAGCTCCCCACACAGACCCCGATAGAAAATGGTGCTTCTTTTTTCTTCGGGCCAATTGGTTTGAGTGATGAGTTGCTTAAATGCAGTGATGTATACTAGCAATTCCTGTGGTCCCTGCCGTAAGGCCAACAACTCCCCATGTAATGCTTGCCCCTGGCTTCTGCGAAGAAATACTTTGTCTAACGCCTGTTGAAAATCACCCAAAGTATGCATGATGGGGTACTTTCGATTCACTAAATGCAATGACCAAGTAGAGGCATGCCCAACCAAATATGACAACACTAAAGCCACCTTCATTTTCTCTGTAAGAAAGGGCCCTGGCCAACACAAATAATGTAATTTACACTGGTTCATAAAAATAGCATACCTTTGTGGGTCCCCTAGAAATCATTCGGGAGGGGTCAGAGGAACGGGCTGGTTACATGTATATGGGGCGCCCCAGCTCTGGTCCCATCAGATGAATGCGGTAGTAGCACATGGCCTGCGTCCGCTACCAATAGGCGTTTGGCCAAGTCATTGGTCCTTTATTAACTACTGCTTCCCTTCGCACTGAGTTGGTTTCAGAATGGGCTGCGAGCACCTCTGTTTGCAAGTCCCCAAAAAGGGAGCACACCTTAAAAATTGCTGCTATCACTGCAAAAGTTACTGTAAATCATTGTGCACCATAGCAGTGACAAAATACTCAAGTTTTTTTTTTTTAAATGCAGCATGGATTTTTTTCCCCCACAGATTCAATGATTATGCAAACAAACACAGGCCCTGCGCTCATTGCACAGTATACTTGGTTAAAGTATACTACCTATGAGGTACTAGTTGTAAGGGTCTACAAACTGAACAAATATATACAAGATTGTCGACTACAAAGTAACAAAATATCTGCTCTAACATAATCTGGTCTCGTTCCCCACAGACAATGCAGAAAAGAGTACTACAACATTTCACATTCCATACACACACAACAACACAGTAAGTTTGAAGTTTGTGTTATCATACGTCTTTACAAGATGCACAGTGCAAGGTGTGCACTTACATCTGCAATGCACATACCAATGCCACAATTTGGAATGTACACCTATAAAACCCTGCACAGCTTTTGCCTACGGCCTGCACACTTCACTGCACCCAGTACAGTGTATGGGCTGAAGCCATGCACTAAGCATTGTACACCCTGCCCACAACTAACTAAAGTCCCAAACATGTTCATGCTGAAAGACATCAAACTGCATATGATGGCCCAGCCACCCACGTACACTGATCCATCGCATACACAGTCTTCCTTCGTCCACCATTGCCTCGTAACACACTGCACATATAATTGTTCCTTAGGGACAGAAAATGCAAATTGTATGTATTTTGCCATCTGTGCATGCAGTGCAGCATGTGAACGGCAGCAACATTTCTCCTTACACGTCGTTCTACCTTCACCATCATAACACTACCAACATTCGAAAATGCATGCTACAATGGAAACACGTTGCCGCCTGATTCCTTTTTTTCCCCAGCATCATCTCCGGAAAGTGAAACCTAACATACCTCTCATTCAACAGGACAAATGCTCATTGTAAAACAGCCTCGAGTGGGAAGCTTGATTAGCGCCAAGGGCAGAAAATGTAAGAAACTTTGCAAAATAAAGAAAGATTACTGGCACTGCAGTTGCTCTGCCCATGTGCTCCAGAGGTCGTCTGCAACGATTGGATACGCCGGTCACTGCAATTTGTGGTTCACTGAATATACACATGGAAATTTCCAAAATTATGTAAGTACAACTTTACATTAAAAGTGTGTTAGCGTTAAAATGTATGTGACTGCAGTTCTGTATGCATAATTATACACTTACTATACCTCACACTTTCTCTGTGTGCATTGTACAGAGCTTTGTGACAGAAGTATTCACGTGCCACTACAGTGCCATGTCTCCACCATTCCCTGTGCATTGCAGCTATAATTGCACTTTGGTTTCTTGCCATTCTTCCCAAGCCTCTGCGAATGCAGACACAAAAAGCAAGACGAAAAGGGAATGCATTTTGTGCTGTTAATCAGCACCCTTTATGCTCACTCGTGCAATGCTACATTCACTGTTTTGCCTTCGCTATGCCCTTTTTCACAATCAGCAGTTCTACCCACCCTCACTGTAGTCAAAGTAATAATGGCCAGAGGTGCATGCAGCGGTCAACTTACACACAAACGTGAACCAGTCACATTTCAATGTTGCAATTTTCAGCAAAACTGCTCCTGCATTCTCATGCAATACAAGGGGACCCCTATGAGGGTTTTTTGGTACTTTTTCATTTGGGCACACAAAGAGACATTGTGGCGTGGCTCTAACAACACTCGCTTTTTTATAAAAAGTAAACATATGCAAGGAGTGTATGATGGGAACATTTGAAATACATTTCGCTTGTGTGATGCTGTACAAGGACAGTATAACGTACACAACAGAGAGCAAAGCAGTGGGTTCACATAAGACACTACTCAATAACACTCACTACATGTTCATTAAGGCAGCCACTTATGACAACATCCTTCTCGCAAACTCTTGTCCTATACGCTGACAGTAGTAAAGCCTACTTACATCTATTCTTATTCCTGTTTCTTCTTAGATATCTGGCACCTTATTGTGCATGCCACGCCTTCCACATTCCAAAAGACGGGTGGTGGGCCAAGCATATCAAGATTACCATAACCAATGTGTTTTCCGTCGTTGTTATCTGGGCCGATCAATATGGCCCTGTTTATCCATTTGCGGTTCCAGCCATACGAACCAACCTGCAGACATTTTGGATACAAGGCATCACAGAGGCATCAACTGGTACCTTCTTCATCTTGCAAATAAAATGCCTTATTCCCCACAGGCCACCAAGGGCCATACATTATTCCCTTTTCCACTTTGCTAGACACCAACGAAAGGAAAGTAGTGCACAGATAGCATTTCACACTGGATTTTGTTTGCAAAATAAAAGAGCAGTGATAGCCACCTTACATGTTCTCATGATCATTCTGGAGCAAAATAAAGCTCTTGCATCAATTCACAGTGTTGGTTGTACAGTATGGGAATGTTCTGGAACCGTATGCTCTGTGTGCGCATGTGTGCTTTTGCATTTGTTTATGTTGCTCCTTTCCGGAGCAAGGTGCACACACGACACAGTGTGCTAGGCTTGGCACGCACATAACAAAAATACTTGGATTGCACACCGTGAGCAACCAATCTCCACAACTGAAGACAGCTATGCCAGTGCCTGTAGCAATGGTGTATCGTGCAAACACATATAGGTAATGGAAGCGCTGCACGCATATGAATTGCAAGCAGTAGGTACACCAACCGCATTCGGGGGTCATCCCAAGAAGTATGCAAATGAAAGCTAACAGTCCTGTATGTATCGGGATCTATTGGCGTACATGGTTTTGGTCAGTGCAAATGTATGTGAGTCGGTCTATACATTTTACGACCCTGGCGGAAAGTGACTGACCGGACCGCCACAGCGTAAATAGCGTTTCCGCCATTGCAAGAAGGAGCAAAGTGCGGCCCATTCCGACCCATCGGGCACGAGCACCACGGCATGGCGGAAGTGCAAAGTCCGCGATGGCGGAAATGACCCCAAAACGGCCCACACCGCCGCCGTACGGCGCCCTAGGTGCAATACCGCCACCCATCACAGCGGACACCGCAGTGTGCGCCTACCGTAAAGTACGGTGACCGGAAATATACGGAAACGGAAGTTAAAACACGGGCCCGGAACGGGAAACAACCCGCCGTACACCTATAAAACCACTAAAACCACACAACCACTAAAATCACCACCCTGAGACACAACCCAACCCGTCATCCACCCTAGCGAAACCAAGAAAAATGGGAAAAGTAGCGAAGAAAGCGTGCGACCGCAAGCGGCAGGTCCACTTCTCCCGTGAGGAACTCACCGTGCTAACAGAGACCCTCCAGGAGAATGCTGCCGTCGTCTTCTCCACGCAAATGACCAGGACGGCACTCGCAAACAAGAAGGCCATATGGGCTCTGGTGGCACAGCGGGTAAGTGCGGTGGGGACCGCACCCCGCACCCCACAGCAATGCAGGAAGCGGTGGGACGACCTGCGGATACGCGTCCGCTTCATACTCTCTGCCAACCGCAACATTGCCACAGCCACCGGGGGAGGGTCGGAATCACCAATCAAGCTGACCCCCTGGGAAGAAATCTGTGCCTCCACCATCGGAATGGAGAGCATAGAGGGAGTCGGAGGGATGGAGAAAGGAGTGCAGACATCCGAAGATTCAGGTAGGTGGGCCTAATGAAACAATGCTAAATCCACAAAGTCCATCCATTCGAAGCACCATGTGTCCCCATAGTGCAACAGAAACACATGTCCAGGAGAACGTCCACACACATTGGCCTGACAGCGCACGTTAAAACCCACAATAAATACATAAATAATTAAAAACCCCTAAAACACGCACTACACGTGCAGCAGGCACACCCTAACTGCAGGCTGCCAAACAACTGCACCCTCACTCCACACACAAATGGAAGCACCTCCAAGGCCCCGACCCAAATCACCCTCAGGTACCACCCCAATGCATGTGATACATTGCCATTCCAATTCCCACAGACCCACCAATAACCCTCGCCCTCCTTTACTCCACCACAGGGTCCGATCCAAACGACGAGCTCCATGACACCCCTACCAGCACACCTGCAAAGAGGGCCAAGACCGACGGCCAAAGACCCTCCACCTCAGCTGCACGCATCAAGACACGGCAGCAGCACAAATCAAGTGGCAGCACACAGGAGGGAACATCAACAGGCACCCCAGCAGCCAGCATGGCCACAACACCACCACCACAGGTCCCCCCAACGGATGCCACAGAAGGCACTGCCTCCGGTGGCAGCAGCACCATAGGTGACACCCCATTGATGGCAGCATGCTCCGACACAGAAGACGGGGATGTCGAAGTCAGATCCATCCATGACCTGTCCCAATCCCCCTGTCTGTTCCATCCCGTACTACATGAGGATACCACGCAGGGGCACCCACAAGACGACGACTGGCCATCCCCCACAAGCCCTGTGGCAAGGCAACATGAGGACAACAGCCCCTCTGTGACACCCCCGCAAATGGCCATGGCCCAGCAGAGGCAACAGTCCCTCGACCAGTTAATCGTGCAACAGCAGCAACTGGCCACGCTCCTCAAGGACCATGCCGATGAATGTGGGGGCACTAAGGCAGACATAGAAACATCAACTGAGACACTTAGGGCAGAAATGGAGAGAAGTACAGAGACACTAAGGGCACAAATGGAGAGTAGCACCGAGTGCCTGAGAGTCCAAATGGAGAGTAGCACTGAGAGCCTGAGAGTCCAAATGGAGAGAAGCACCGAGAGCCTGAGGGGGGAACTGCATGCGACGTCCAAAGACGTATGTGCCGAACTTGCCGCAGTGCGCCGTGTGCTCACTGAGCTCTCACAAACCCTTAGGGACATGCATGGACGTGAGCAGGCAGAGACATCATCCGTTGCAAGTTCCGTCCAGGGCAGCCCCCAACGTAGATCTGGGAGGAACCTGCGCTCCACAGGCAGGGGTGCCCCTGATACCCGCAGAGGGGGCTTGCAATAGCGACTGCCCACGGACGATGAGCATCTTTGGACACTGGTGTTCGGGGGGGAGGTGGGAGGGTGGAGGGGGTGTGTTGGGCTCACTTGGGTGGCGGGTCGATAGGGTGTACAACATGATATCACATATGCCATAAAAAGTGCACGATCAACCAATGAGATGTGTGGACATTGATCTTTGTGTACGAGGCCATTATAGGCGTACAGTCCATATTGTGCATGTACCAGACACACACAGTGCCACGCATCCCGTGTCCATGTATCAGCCACCAGGCGTGAGTGCTAGAAGCATACATCAATGAGATGCTGACGAATGTCACGGGCCTCCGGTGCCTCGCAGACTCCTTGAGGTGCTGCCACATCCCCACCCTCATCATGACCGTCATCAGGTGCTTGCAGTTCTGCGTCAGGGGGCATGGGCACATTTCTACGTACGCACATGTTGTGGAGCATGACACATGCCATCACCATCTTTGCAACCTTCTCATGGCGGTACAGGAGTGCCCCGCCAGACCTGCTGAGGCACCGGAAACGGGTCTTCAGTAGGCCGAATGCCTGTTCAATGACTACACGGGTACGTGAGTGGGCATGGTTGTAGTCCTCCTCATGCTGGTCCCGTGGGTTGCGGACTGGTGTGAGGAGCCATCTCTTCAGTGGATACCCGGCATCACCTGTATGTGGACGAGAAACGTATGATGTGGAATGCCATTGCTACGTACGCACACCCCCCCCCTTCCTGCCAGGTCATTGCCGAATCACATACCCCACATTATCATGCATGTAATGAGACTCACCGAGTAGCCAGGATCTGTTCCCTGCGTGTCGCTCCATGTAGCGTGGTATTGTAGAGTTCCTCAAGACCATAGAATCATGGGTTGATCCAGGGAATCGGGCACAACAATGTGTAATGATCCTGTTGGAGTCACACACCATTTGTACATTCAGGGAATGAAATTGTTTTCGGTTGCGGTACTGGGCCTCCATGGCATGTGGGACGACCAATTCCACATGGGTGCAGTCGATGGCACCAATGCAACCCGGTATGCCGCCAAGTGCATGGAATCCCACTTTTGTGTTGGTAATTTCCTGCTCCGAGCGTGGTAGAGAGATGTAGTCGTCTGCGTGCTTCAGGAGGGCATAGAGCACTTGCAATAGTGTCCGTGAGAACAGTGGCTGTGATATGCCATGCAACTGTCCGACTGTGTGCTGGTAGGTGCCTGTGGCCAGGAAGTGGAGTACAGACACCACCTTCAGTAGGGGTGGGATGACGGTTGGGCTATCTATCATGCTGACAAGGTCAGCCTGTGTCATGTCCACAATGGCGGTTATGGTGTCCCGGTCCAAACGGTAGAGGGTGTGGATCTGCTCATCAGTGAGGTTGAACGGATGTGCTCGGAGGCGTGGGATTGCGGGCTGCCTGCGTGGTGGTAGTGGCTGTGCTGGCGGCCCTTGCTGGCCCTGCCTTGCCCTCCTCCTCCTCCTGCGTCTCCTCCGTGCGGCCGGTTGTAGTTGGTGTTCGTCTTCTTCTTGGAGTTGGAGTACTTGCAGTGCTATCAGGTCCCCCAGGGCCAACATCGCGAGTCCTGCCGGTAGCATTTCGGAGTGGTTGTGGGAGGAGACTGGGCGTGAAATTTATGTGTTTCCAGGCTGAATGGCCTCCACCTGTGGTGATTCATTCCACCTGTGCAAACTGCTCTCCCCTTTGGCCGAGCACGTCCCGTGCACAACGCTGCAATTCGTGGAATGGCATCTTGCTATTGCAATCTTGTATTTGTACCCGATGGCCGTGTAACATTGGTTGATATGTTCATTCTGTTGTGGTCCCATTGTTTCACATACTATCTGTGCAGTCGCGAACAGAGTTGTGAAGGGTCAGTGGAACGTAGTACTCGAGTAACGGTGGGCCCTCATTCATCACTGTACCGAGTTGCAACAACGGGCGGGGCGTCCCATTCGTGGGTGAAGGCAGTTGCCATTTTCACACACAGCCGCACTCGATGGATTAATTAGTGTTTTCAAACGGCCACAGATGCCTCTTCGACGTGATGTTGCAAATGAGGAATTCGAAGGGCGGCGCTTTCGGTCTTCAGCTAGCGGCGAGGAGATGCCCACAGGTCTGACTGCAAATATAACGTTCTATTGTTCAATGTCCTTGGGACAGGGGCCATGGCGAGAATGCTATGATTGATATGAATAGTATGGGATGCGCAATTGCGTAGTGGACGATAAGGCAGGACGTTCCCAAATACATGTTACTTCACTAGACTGGAATTACGTGCTGGGGATTTTGCAGGCTGCATAACGCACAGACTCAATGGATATTTCTAATGTTATGTGAGTAAATATTCAGGCGTTTTCATTACGGGATGAGGGAATGATGAATGGATGCATGGGCAGGTGATTTGATACAGTGTTTGCCATGTACAGGGCTTCTTGGGATCTGTCCGCCCCCCCTGCGCTATGTGATGCAGGGCTGCCATAGTGGGACCATCGTCTATCTGGCCTTGTTGAGCCCTCCCTGTCTCGACGCGCCTTCAGACACTTGTGTCCATGCACGTTACCAATCCCATCTGAAGGATTCTGTTTTCACAGGCGCATGCACAGGTACACTCGTTTGTGATGGTGTATTCACCTCGATATAGGTAGTTATGATTCGCAAGTGGTTTTGGGGTGGTGATGATCCTTTGGAGTGGGCTTGCATGCATATGGCTGTGGATCTAGTGTGATCATTGAAGTGAGTTGTTCGAATGTAGTTCTGATGGCCATTCTATTCTGTTTCTTTTCTTTTGGTTGACAGGTATCTCCTCCCCTTTTGCCACTGCCATCTGTATGCCACTCCTGCAGATGGATTTTACTCCCGACACCTGCTGCTTCGTGTTAATCAGTGGAGCAGCATTACGATCTTATGGGACGATCGCCAATGGGCCACATGCCCTTACGCAGTACTGGTGGCTCGAAGCAACATTTCGGCCTTTCAGCTGGACTAGTGCCTCCCCATTGGGACGGCCCTGCATTTCTGTGCACTTCCATGTTGCCTTTTCGTACGTGTATGTGGCTCTGTGTACCATGAGGGAACAGGGCGTCACACGAGTAGTGGCTGGTCATTTCTTGCGGATGCAGCCCACAATGGTGAAATGTGTTTTGGAGTTCATGGCCTGATGGCTGTATGGGCTTGGTGATATTGATGTGCATTAAAATTCTATTCTGATATGGGCCGTGTAGCGTTCTTCTTTGCAAGTGATGTGGCATATTCCTATTTGGGGAGCGATGTATTGTGAGGGGATCTGCATTGGGTTCCAGCTTCGGAGTTTTGTTGCGTGGTCCTGTACTGGGCGCGTTTGCCTACGAAGCCCGTGAGGTCAGGGATGGGGGCTGCCAATATGACAGTTTGAATGTTGTCATGCTCAGGGGCGGGGGATTGGGTTTTGTGTGACAGATGCCGGTCAGCCAGGTGGACTGGTGGAATGTTGTGATTTTCTGAATATTGCTGGTCACAGGTGCCTGTGTTTGCGTGCGTTTCTTGGTGGGGGACTGTGGTCATGTCCATTGGGATGGCTTCTGTATTCGTGCCATCTGTGCCCTGCAGCTCCCATTGGCCCCTCTTGAGGTCCATTTGTTCGTTGGCATGCATGGGTGACTTGTGCATTTCACTGGTTGCATTGTGGCTTCGTTGCACCTACGGGGAGTTGTACTTTGTGGGCAGGGAGCGGTATACGGGCAGTCAGTGGGGCCGTTTACGGTTGATTCGCGATGCCGTACTTCTCACCATGGCGGAATGGTGCATTCCGCCATGCTTGATGGCGTTAGGTACATGTCCGCTGGGGTCGGAATTGGCGTACCCTTGCGCCATGGTGGTGTTTACGGTTTGGCATGGCGCGCGCGCGTGCTTGGTGCAGTTAACGTTGGCGTTCACTACAGTGTCGCTAATGGCATCGTACTTTGCGGTGACGGGTCATAGTCGCACCGAGTGCTATTCGATGGCGGTATTGCATTTCCGCCATCGTTTTCCGAATTCCGCCAGGGTCGTAATGAGGGCCAATGTGTGCTGCCTAGTTACACATGTCATGTCGCAATGTCTTTTTTCACTCACATAGCACAGAGTATTATCAGGGGCCCACCATACCAAACAGAAATGGTGGCATGTCAGTCTGATTATGGCAACAAGGCCAATGGCATACACCATATGCAAGTGCAGGCACTACACGCCACCTCTGGTGGTGTACCAACTGCAAAATGTCCTCCACACCCATTCTGTATTGGTGGCCACCCACAAGGGAGATGCATACTTCCAAGAATGTTCACTAGAGTTACATATCAGTATAGGAACGAACCCAAAAAAGGCAACCTGTGGCCAGACTGTTCGTTCCAAGGGCCCTAGCCATGCACACAAGGCAGTAGGGGCTTCCCAACCTCAACACAACACAGTGCACCAAATGGAAATATCCCAATATCATCTGCTATACTCTCCCCATCCCCAATGGGCTCTGAAGGTAGTCGCATGTCCAAATACCTGACAATGATTTATGTGTGAGAAGCTGCAGAAATAGGCCATATGTCAAAAGTGTGATGGTAAAACAATCCTCACATTTTCTAATGTCTTAGTACACTCCCTGAAGCAAGCCTCTGTTGACGGCCACACCATTCCAAAGGGAAATACTGGCAAGTCGCACCACTGCTGCTGTAGGAAGTCTACCATGTTCTCCACAATGAATCTACAAATGTGGACACTTCCATATGTAAAAGTGTGTGGGATGTAAGATTGTTTGGTTATATTAACTTATCAAAATGAGTTAAGGCAAACGTAACCCACTCTTTATACATGTGTGTGCAATGCAAAAACCTATACTACTGTGCTCCCATACATGCCGGCATTGCGTTGAGGAGGTTTTGCCCAAGGCCTAGCCTCTTTGGTACATGCGGAGGTCTATGGCCTCCGCCCATGAACCCAAGTGCCTAATCCTTGTGCACACCCACTACAAGGCAATAGAGCCATGCATGGCAACATGTGGCCACGTAGCTTTCCTGTCTACTAGTACGTATGGGCATAGTAACAAACCCAAACAAGGCAACATTCTCACACCCACTTCCAACCAGTGCCCAGAGTGTTACCTCCAATGGCCCTAGCCATGCACACAAGGCAGTAGGGGCGTCCACAACCAAACTGTAATGGTGGCCATCCACAGGGGAGATGCATACTTCCAAGAGTGTTCGCTAGAGTTTCATATCAGTAAAGGAACAAACCCAAAAAAGACAACAATCGGAAACCTACTCCCAACCTGTGGCCACACAGTTGGTTCCAAGGGCCGTAGCCATGCACACAATGCAGTAGGGGCTTCCCACTCTCAACACAACACAGTACACCAAATGGAAATATCCCAATATCATCTGTAATACTCTCCCCATCCCCAATGGGCTATGAAGGTAGTCGCATGTCCAGGTACCCGCCCATGATTTATGTGTGAGAAGCTGTGGAAATAGGCAATATGTCAAAAGTGTGATGGTAAAACAATCCTTACATT
This sequence comes from Ambystoma mexicanum, assembly GCF_040938575.1. Taxonomy (NCBI): domain Eukaryota; kingdom Metazoa; phylum Chordata; class Amphibia; order Caudata; family Ambystomatidae; genus Ambystoma; species Ambystoma mexicanum. The sequence goes on along the minus strand of NC_090933.1, from coordinate 572,226,460 downwards.
TCCTAATGTCTTATACACTCCCTGAAGCAAGGCTCTGTTGATGGCCACACCATTCCAAAGGGAAATACTGGCATGTCGCACCATTGCTGCTGTAGGAAGTTTACCATGTTCTCCACAATGAATCTACAAATGTGGACACTTCCATACATAAAAGTGTGTGGGATGTAAGATTGTATGGTTATATTAACGTATCCAAATGAGTTAAGGCAAACGTAACCCACTCTTTATACATGACTGTGCAATGCACATACCTATACCACTGTGCTCCCATACATGCCGGCATTGCGTTGCTGCGTGAATGGTGCATACCGCCAAACTGTGATGGTAAAAATTCCTTCCATGAGGCAATGTACCCTGAAGCAATGCTGTTCCTGAGCCCCAGCCTCTTGGATACATTTGGAGGCCTACAACCTCCGCCCATGCACCCAAAAGGCTAAACTTTGCCCACAACCACTACACGGCAATGGAGGCATGCATGGCAACATTTGGCCATGTATCATACTTGTCAAATCCTTCCACTGCCACTGACATCCCTACCCACTGCTACAACACAATGGAAACACACAAACACAACATACGCACTGACACCCTTAGGCAACAGCATAATACATTGTCAATTTTGTCACATCATCTGCAATGCAGTCTCCGTTCCCAATGGAGCATCCATGCAATCAAAACATCATGTTGTCACCTGAGGAGCTATCCGCACCCCTAGCACACCACTGTCTTCTTTGTCCTAAACAAATGTATCCTAATTTCAGCTTTTCACTCCCACAACCTGTTCATGCCCTCTCTCACCAACCCGTTCCTGCACACCATGTTTTGCAACTCTGGTACGCTGCAGCAGAATTCCTGCATTGCTTTGCGTACACCACTCGCACACCACTGTGTTATTTGACCCTAATAAATACATCAAATGTTCATCTTTTCACTCACCCAAACTTTTCATCCCCTCTTTCACCCTCCTGATCCTGCAAAATATGTTTTACAACCCTCATGGCACAGCACTATCCTCCGATACACCATGGCGGTGTTTCCCAAAAACATTGTGCACAACACGCATCCCTCCAGGCAACCACCGGCCGCATCTAAAATTTGTCAACAGCACGGCATACTGCAAGCTAATGAGCCTGCTGTCCATGAGGCAAACTGGGAAATGGGTCCACAGAATGGATCCAGATATCACTAATTTTTTGAGACGTACATTTCAGTTCTTTGAAACAAAAGTACTGGTAGGATTTCCACCAATCAAACAAAAGCACGCCTTCTGACACGTTTGGCCTGTAGCCGTGTGCAAAGTTTTTCCCCATTCAGTCTATGGAAAAAAAAATGGGACACCCCCTATAACTGTGCCCGTCCCGACACGAAACCTCACCAAACTTGCCAAAAAAAAAAATCAGAGTGGGCCAAATACTTTTTTTGCAAACTTTGGTGAGGATTCCTCCAGGGTGAGTGAGGTTATAAGCCACTGAAAAAGTGGTCTTCCCATAAGATTAGCAATTTAACCATAACTACACGGTCACTACCGCAGGCCATGTAATGTGTAGCTTTCTACTTGCTTCCAATTGGTTTCCATGCTGAACACGTTTGAATTATGTGAGGCTGCTAATCTGTGTCCTCTCTCTCTTCTAGATAATGTGCACATTTTTCATGCAATCTGTTTCCTTCAACTACAGCATGTATACCTTTCTAGTTCCTACTATTGACAAAAATGTGTGCTTTACCTTAGCTAGACAACACATATCCTCGTCATGAACTGCTAATGTTACCCATGAAATGCTCCTTATTTAGTATTCTAATTACAGCAAGAATGAAGAGGGTAAGGGTACAGAAAGGGAGTACCCATTGATATTTTGATTGCTGTGAGGCAGCATATCAAGTTTTGGGTTGTTAATTTGACGTGGAATGAGGCAGGGTACAACCAGATATTCTTTGGTTTGGTGCAAGGGGCCCACAAATGCATCCATGCCTTGGGCCCCAAAAGTGCTTAAGATAGATTTCTAACTCTTACATCAAAAGAACGCACACCTGCAGGAATGTTTAATGTGTGAATTTTGTTTTAGGTAATGCTAAGTAAGCCTTTCTTAAGTTTGCAGGTCATCTTTGCTTATGAGTGCTGCAAGTATGATTACCCTTCAACTATCTACCTGTATGCTTTACTTATGTTGTGAAATGGCCAGATCCAGTAAGGAAAACTGTATGGTATAATTTTCCACTTATGTGAAGGTTTTTCCTCTAAGAGGCAGTACTCCATACATATAGATGCTCAGTCTACAGTTGTTCTGTTTATTTATGTGCCATATAACTTAGAAAGCATTAGAATGACAAACTTACTTTTTTTATTTGAAAAGTGGGAAGTATGTCAAACAGCATGATATGACTTGTTTAATTTAAATATTGAGAAGCACATTCAGAAATTGCTCATTTGTAAAATTGGCATGTGCAAGACAGTTCAGAGGCTAAATGTATATTTCCAAGTGTATGCAATGACCACCTTTTCATTGAAGGGAATGGTTTGTCGCTCCAGAACTTCTACTAAGTAGGTGAGGAATTCTTGGGCATCCTCTTGTGTGTTTAGCAAGAATAAAACAACTCATGCACATGTATCCACTAAGAGTCTGATTATGTGTTTTGCTGCATTTCCTCTGGAGATATTTCCGATCTTCATGATACAAGTCATGCAGACCCAAAAGTTATTCCCCTTGTGGAGTCCCATAGAACTTCATAAGATTTTTCATTACTGCATGTGGTAGTTAATGCATGAGGTAGTGCTTTTGTGTGGCAATAACTACTACCCCATGAAAGCAGGCAAGTCCAAGAATGTTCAGAAATACCATTTGTTTTACCACTACCACAAACTCATAATCAGTCCCTGATTCACTTATCCAGTCCCTTATGCCAGATAAACTTTGTTTTGCTACAAGATATTTTGTTTTATTTTTATGCAGGTGAGCTAATGCACGTAAATACTATTTACAAGTGTTGGAAATTGAAACAGCAGATTAACTGTAATATTTGCAACTGAATTTAGTGCTGTTCCTAACTGTAAATGGGTGAACGGATGTGTAGTGCAATGTCATTGAGGTTTCTTCTACTTTTGCTTTTTTAAGGGGTATAATAGGTTTCTCTTATGTGGTTTCACTACTTTATACTTGATCATGTTGACGTTTCACATTTTTCAGGTACTACATGAAATTGGCCTATCAGAACATGTGTTTTAAGCTGCATAACTCGTACCTCCTTTACAGACGTTATTTTCCATGTCTACAAGTGCCTGATATAAATGTAGACTTTGATATGTGTTAAATGCTACTTTATATGCAAGACAAAGAGAGTTGTTGTCTTCTGACATACGTATCTTGGAATAGAAGGGAACATGCTGAACAATGGGGTTATTTTTGTTTTTCGTGTAGTTCACCATAACACATTGGACATCAGCTTGATTGTTTGGAAACCAACAACTTTACACATTGGTCCACTTACTAAACTATGGCTCATGCCCAGGTTGCATAATCAAAAATTCAGCATTTGAGGCAGAGAGTAAATACATTCACCACTTCGGCTGTGTTTGATACTCATTTGTAAAGGAGCAGTTACATGCCGCTGCAGGAAATCCCACCTCCCTACCTCCTATTTGCTGGAAGCATGAGATTGTGCCATTTCTAACACCCACTTCCTTAGTGAATATTCGAAAGAAGGTACCCACCGAGAAAACCCTTTTGAATGTATCCCCGAAGAGATGACAAGAATTTAGTAAGCCAGGACCTATGGAAAGGGAAGGCTCAGATCTGTGTTGCAGCAAGAAGAAGCTGAGATTGTGGAAATGAATGGCGAAGCTGTTTGGCCTGGTATTAAAGTTGAAGCAGCCAAGACTGATCATCTATTCATGAAGGAAGTGAACTTGCAAAGTTGAATCATTCCTTTTTACAGTGCAAAGAAAGAACACCAAGGGTGCCAAGTTGTATTCATTTAGGACATTTAAATGCTGCAAAATGGACCAAATAATGGTCTCCTGTCATGTGAGCCAAGGATGGAAATTATATGATATGATATGATACGATATGATATGAGATGGCATTTGTAACAAGCCTATTCACAAGTGTTTCAAGGTGCGACGAGGCAGGGGGGGAACAAGGGGTGACAGACAACGATCCTACTAGGCCAGGTGTCATTCAGATCGCGCAAGTGCAAGGGTAGAGGGGAAGGGAAAAGTGCATGGGGGAAAGGGATAGGGGAAAGTGCAGTACAGGATTATTAGCATACAGCATACAGGATAAATAACAAGGGCCAGCTGGTGGCAAGTGCGAGGTAAGTGCAGACAAGTGCTGGGAAGGGGGGCTGTAGCGATACAGACACAGTCCCGCAGTGCAGGGGTTACTGGGGAGGCAGTACAGGGGAGAGTGGCTGGGCCAAGGACCGAGAACGGTGAGTGGCCCAGTTGCAGATTGCAGATTCAGTGCAGTTTCAGTAGTATTAGCAGGGGAGAGGGGGAGAGAAAGCGGAGGCAAAGAGGAAGGTTTTGAGGTGCTTCCGGAACCAGAGATGGTTCTCCTCAAGTTTCAGGGAGGCAGGAAGGCTGTTCCAGAGGGAGGCCCCTGCAGTGGAGAGAGATCTGCCCCCAACTCGTTGTTTGGAGAAGCGGCTGACCCTGAGGGAGTTGGAGGCGGATGAGCGAAGTGCTCGAGAAGGAAGATATTTAGGAAGAGAGAGTTGAAGGTAATTTGGCCCAAGGCCCCAGACGGCCTTGTGGACAATGCAGCGGGTTTTGAACTTGATCCTCGCAGTCACTGGGAGCCAGTGTAGTGATTTCAGTCCTGGAGAGATATGGTCCCTGGGCTTGAGGCCAAGGACAAGTCTCGCAGTCCTGTTCTGGATGAGTTGCAAAGGGCGGAGAGTAGAGGCGGGCACATTTAGATAGAGGCTGTTACAGTAGTCCAGCTTCGAGAGAACCAGGGCTCTAGAGACAGTGAGCTTCTGGAGGAAGGAGAGGAAAGGAAGGATACCTCTGAGGAGGTGTAGCTGGTAGTGTGACTTCTTAGAGACGTCGGATATGTGAGGAGAGAAGGAGAGTGTGGAGTCGAAGATGACCCTGAGGTTTTTTGCCTTGCAGGTAGGAGCAGGAAGAGGGCCCAGAGAGGCCGGCCAGAGAGCTGCAGGGAAGGATGGAGTGGGAGTGCCGATGAGTAGAATCTCAGTCTTACTGGCATTAAGGCAGAGGTCGTTGGTGGCACACCATTCCTGGATAGCAGAAAGACAGTCAGAGATGAGGGAAGGAGAAGAGGAGGCCGAGGGTAGCTTGAAAATGAGCTGGGTATTGTCCGCATAGCACTGAAAGTTGGGGCAGAGAGCAGCGATGTGGTGGGCGAGAAGTGCCAGATACTTGTTGAACAGCCAGGGAGAGAGGTTAGACCCCTCAGAGACACCACAGGTAGAGAAAAAGATGTCAGAGAGGAAAGACCCCAGTTGGACCTGGGAGGGGCGATTGGAGAGGAAAGAGGTCAGCCACGCCAGAGCCTGACCAGTGATACCCAGGCTATCACGGAGACGGTTGAGCAGGATGGTATGGTTGACAGTATCAAAGGCAGAAGAGAGGTCAAGCAAAATGAGGACACATGGAATGTTAGAGTCAAGGTTCGAGAGCAGGTCCTCACGGATGTTCAGGAGAGCAGTTTCCGTGCTTCTGGCAGCTCTGAAGCCAGACTGATGGTCATGAAGACTACCAACATTCTGCATGGAGATTAAGCTGGGAGATGGCCAGTTTCTCCAGGAGCTTGCCGAGGAAGGGAGTGATAGAGATTGGGCGATAGTTAGCTGGGCAGGAAGGGTCGATAGAGTTGAGCGTGGAGTCCTAGAACAACGATAGTGCATGCTCACACTCCCATATATTCCCACAGACAAGGATACTTTGCAAGGCCAAGTTCAAAGACAATCTTCATGGCAGAAGGCATGGGTGATGAGAGATGTTGGGCTGAATGGGTGGGGAGGTAAAGTCAAGTGCCCCTCCAGGCACCTGGGTCTGAATTTATGTGCTTCTAAGTGAACCAAATGTTCCAGAATGGCACGAGCCAACCAATTGTAGAGGGCCGTATAACAAAGGGCCTTTTAGTTTCAGGACCAATGAAATACTGTGTACTTAAAAGTGTTGAAGGTGACATGTTTTTAGAGGTAGGCATAAATTGTCCACCTAACAGTAGATAGCTAATCACAATTGCAGCCAGTATAGAAAGTATACTTAGATGTTCACCCTGAACGTATCAAATTCCCTCGTAGGTTTTTCTCATTTTCCACATAGTATAGTGTTACTGTTGATATATTTTTAGTATATAAATATGTTTTATTAGAAATGCCCTCAGAGCTCGAGCGAACGTCCGCGTATGTCCATTGTAACACCCTGTTTTAGATAATTATTAATAAAACAGCACCTTTGCCATCTTCCTGAGTTGGTTTGAATATTTGTTGTTAGATTTATTCTGCATCCCCATCCATTGCATGAACGATACCCAAAGGGCCATATGCTCACATGTTTCTAGTTTGTTTACTGCGTGGTTTATTGAAACAAAGGAGTTGTCATGTCATGCACTTGAGATGTGTCTATACTACTGATGTGGACTACGGGCTGCTTTTCATTTTGGTGCATGCTTTCCATAAATTGGACAGAGTTTGCCAGGGTAGACATTATGCACACACATTGTACATGTGGTTGTGTTGACTGGTCTATCAGTGAAAGACCTGTTGTTTGGTTGCCAAATAGTTCACTTATAAGGTTACTCTTCAAACTTGTTTTAGTGTGCATAGTTCACCTATTCTGAAGCTGTTATGTATTTGAGCATATGTAGGGTCTGCTTACAATTGCTCACTTTGTACTATTATTATTATTATTATTATTATTATTATTATTATTATTATTATTATTATTATTACTATTTATATTATTATTATACTTATTCATCAACATCCTAGCTTTGGGAAGCAACAAAGCACTTTGCAAATAATTGGGGGATGGGCCCGGCAAGGGAAACAGATATGAGGGAGTGAGGAGCTAACAGGGAAGTGGTGGGCAGGCAATTTGGCAGTAAGAGATCCATAAACAACCAGAGTTTAGAAATAGTGTGGAGCAGAACACCCATCTCATGTAGCGTGGGGCGTGAAGGGTGTTTGTACATAGGTGTTTTGGAGGAGGCATTCCTTGAGAGGCATTTTTTAAAGAAGAGGGTATTGAGCTCCATCTTGAAATGTAAATGTAAGGAGGAAAGTCTGGTGTTGATGGGAAGGAGTTTCCATGGTCTTGTGCATAGGAATAAAATACCTATTTTGTGGTTTTTTCCTTCTAGCACCAGCTGAATTTGAGTCTGCACATGTCGTTACTTCTAGTGGATTGTAGTCCCCAGGATCTGCTGGGTTTCTCAGTGAGGCGACAACCCTGTAGATGATGTAGCAGGATTTGAATGTGATACATGCTTGTAGTGTGAGCCAGTGCGGCTCAATGCTGAAAGGTGACCTGTGCACTTCTAAGGAGAAGTGGCAGTGCAAAAGAATTGCTAAGCAGCCCAATTGTATACATTAATGTTGGGCATGTATTTTTAACAGTAATGCATTTCGCAGTGATTGACCCTTTCAAGTCTGCTTATGTCAAGAGAAAAAATGGTTTCTATATTTTTTTGAGGGCTAGCAATGCAAGGGTGCAGGTAAAGTACATACCAATGCTATTTCATATAAGACAAACATGAAAGGACCCGAAATCTGCATGCCTTGTGGTTAATCCAAAGGCGTGCAAGGGGATTTGTTTTCGGTGCATTTGTAAACATTACATGCACTTTACATTACATTGATTGGTGGAAATCCCAAAAAAAAGGATGAGAACAGAATGTGTGCATAATGATTCACAAATTGAAATGCAATTTAAGAGCAAATTTCTGTTTAGTGCAAAAGACGACATGTGCAGCAGGCTGATATTATGGGCAAGGCTGTACTTTATTCATTAAATAAATAAATACATGTGCTAGTTAATATCTTCATTTGTGTCCACAAAAATATTAAAGAATGTTGTCTTAAGTAAATAAACAAGGTTTACTATGAGATTTTAGACTGAGGGAAGGGTTATAATCAGAGTATACTAAACGTTCCTCAAGTTATTAGGGATTACTAAGGGAAATGTGTATGCAAAATGTTTGGAAGGATTGATAAGACTATTGAGGACACCTCTATTGTAACTGTGGATACCTCTTAGATACAAGGATATTATGGAATTGTTTGACACATTTAACGCTTGGATTTTTTTTTTAAACTGTACAATGCAAGCTTTTACCTGCTCTAATATGTTGTATTTTTCCCTTGTACTAGTTTGTTACTGCAGTCAGTGAATGACCTTTGAATGTATCGTGTAATTACTGTGTATGTTGTGTACATTCTGGTCGTTTGGGCCTGAAGATATTGCACAATATTTAATAGCTTCATAGCTTTGAAATGTGCGCTTTAGTGTGTAGAACTTTATTGTGGTTTTATTAGAGCCCTTCGCCTTTGATTCGGATGGAGTCACATAGGTGATGGTTGAATGGATGAATTATTTAAATGTTGAACTTAGTTCTTGTGGAAAAAGGAGTTTGCTGTTGTAGAAGTGGGCCTGTGGCTGATTCAGGTTCATGTTTCTGTGAAAACTGAAAAAAAGACATTATTGTAAATATCAAAATGTATTCTAGTAATATTTTGTTGGTGCATATACCTAATGACTAAGGAGCAGTAGCTATATTACAGAGGTTGCACCTTGAATACGTGCGCAGCTTAAGAACTCAGGAACATTACAAGTTGGGCAGTATCCCGGCAGTAAATCCACCGGGATACCAACCAACACAATGAGCGTTACTGCAACACGTTCCAGTGCTATTAGCGCCTGTTCCTAAGTTGTGGTGGCGTGGTAAGTCCCCCTTTACTCTGCATCCGTTGGACCCAATGGGGCATACTTGACAGAATGACTTCAGCACTTATATCGCCAAGGTAATTGTGCTGATAATGGCAGAAAGTTGGTGGATTTAACCCCAGCTCAGAGTGGAGGTAATAGCAATGCCCACACTCTGATGAGGCCCTATATGTCTGTGTTAGGTGCTAGCTAATTCTAAAGAACTGCAGGGAATTTATTTATTTTTCTATTATATATTCATGCACATTTTAATTTTTATATTTCTGGTGACTTTTGAAGGGTAACCAAATGAGCAATTAATGTTTCTTACATTCTCATTTATTTTAGGTTCTGTTTTATGGGGCAAAAGGTAATATTTGCTTCTGTATGTAAACACTGTATTGTTTTCAGCAAATGCATGTATTGGATTTGGGAGTGGGAATTAAAAAAATTCTAAATATACTGTCCCAGATGACCTCCAACCCTAACCCAGGTTTCCCATGACCCAGGAATGACACTAGTGATCAGTGACTCCTACATCCAAAGCTACCTGTCTATAGGTGATGACCTAAAGGCAAACACCTTCTCTATTTGGACTAACTCTGGGAACAATCTAGGTGACACCTATCAGGGTTCTCATTTGGATAGTGCCTTCTAATCACTCTGGGTACTCGCCTGGTCTACCACTACCTTCTACTCCTTTTCCTTAATCTTACTAGCTCTCTCCGTTTTACCTTCTAAACTTCACTCCTCCTTTCCTATGCGACCCACTGTCTGACTGCTCTATTTCCCTACTACTTTTTCTCCTGTCCCACTGATGAACATTCTCTTACTACACATCTCCATCCTACAATGTTAATCCTTCAATTGCTCACCTCTCTACTCCCTCTTCTGCTTACTCACAATTACTACTGGCTCTCTCAACTACTACTCCTATTTCTACACTGCCACTCGTCCCACCTTCATACCACTTCTACTTCGCCCCACACTTCTAAGACTTTGACCTCTACTCTACCACTCTTCCCACCTCCATCGGACTACTATTCCACTTTCAAACGTATACCACTCCCTCTTCTACTGTAACAACTGTAACAGTCCTCTGTCCTCCATTCCCCTACTACTCCACCTCTAGACTTGTATTATTCCTACCTCTATTCTACTACTTCCCCACATTACCACCACTACTACACCACCACACCATCTACTCAATCAACCTCCTTTCACTCTCTCAGTCACTGTTCACTTGCTCCCCACTTTCCTACTACCACTTTCACTGAGACACCTTAAATGCAAGCCTACAACAAAGTACTACATCTTCCACCTGCAAATACCTTAAGTTCACTATAAATTGCTTCCACACTCTTGTTCACTGTCCTTTCACTTTCTGGTTTCTTGGTTTACTGCCTCCTCCGCTGAACTGTCCGGAACAACCCACGTATTTCTGGTCTCTGGTGTTCCTTATATCTTCCACCTCCTGCCTCCATTTTCTCTCCCATTCTTCATCCTCTGGCCACATTTTCACTGCCTTCCTCCCACAGGAAGCAGTACAGCCATCAAAACACATATAAGGGGGTTTAAGACACGCCCCGTTTTCTCTCATATGGGACTGTAGCTGATTATCAATGGTGGCCCACTATGACCAAAGTTCCAATTCATGTGAGGGTCCAAGTTCGTCTCACGGCAGTCTTTTTTTAAGAGATGTTCCATAGCTCTGTTACTGGTAAGCGGTTGCTTTATCTTGTGTGGTAGACATTCTGTGTTGCAACAGCACTCCATGACTCTGCTGCCAGTGAGTGCAGTCGTTGCATAAAGCAGAGAGCAGCATTTCGTACAAGTGCTGAGAGTTGGTATGGTCCGTTCATTCATGTTGCACAGCGGTTCATGGTGTGTGTTTCTGGTTCGGGTGTGCTGACCCTTCTTACCCATTGAGAGGCTCTTTTGGGTTGTTGTCTCGTTGGTTCGATGCTGGGGCTGCAGGTATCTGCAGTTCCCTTAAAAAAAAAAGATACTGGCGAGGATTTGGAATAGAGGTCTGATGTTATTAAGAGTGGTACCCTTTTCAATCACACAGGAAAATAGAAAAGGTACAAGGACGGGGACCCTTCTACACTGCCACCTTCCCCTTCTGGGTTAGGACTGGCTCGGACTTCCACACTTATTTCTGAAAATATTGAAATGATTACGTGCAGTAGCATATTTTATCACTTGACCCTCTAAAAATATAATCCAAATACCAATGGCTATGTAAAATATGCACATCATGTGTGAGACCATTGTAACATTTTTAAACGGTATTGTAACATGTTCAAATATTATTTAAAGAAAGCTTTTTCCTGCGCCTATTGGAAGTGTTTTAGAGCTGTACAACAGACATAGTTCATTCTCATAGCTTTTATTCATTTAAAGGATGCACTTTCAATTGAAATATATGCAAATACAGCAGATGTTGTCTGTTGTAGCACATTTAATCAATTTACCTCCAAATGAAATCCCATTTGACATTTAAATACCATCTGCATTTTTGCAAATTTCAAAACTGCATCATTTATTCATAAACACAATTTGGCTTAAAATGCAGGCAGAAAACAGGCTTTGCATGTGTTCGGAACTATCAGGGTGCTCAGTACAAGATACATGACAATCATGCATCTCTGTATCCGTAATTTAAAAGCATGCACTACTAATCCAAATGTAGGTAAACAATGAACGTACTAGAACCATACCATTTTAATTTTAAGGATGTTGTTGAAGGTAAAAAAACAATTCATAATTTTAATGGCTTTAATGTTGGCTAAAGTAAAAATGTACTGCAATGAAGTCATGTACTTTGTGAGAAAAAGTAAAAAGCTGAATTACTTTTGATACCCGCAAACACTGTGCACGTCAAACCACGGTTAATACATGTTAGTTGTTGTTGTGTTTGATGTGCGTGTGGTGAGACCTATGAAACATTCGTCAATCAAGTGTTCTATTTGTGGAGGGACAGTGGAACTTTAAAAAGACTTATTCCACACATTGAGAGTCAGGAGTAAGGACAATAAAATAATCTAGGTATACACCTGTATGCAAGCTGTACAAAAAGACAACATTTGTCATGATGTGACTAACGTTTTTCGTCGTACATCAAACAGATCATGGCAATGACTTCTTTTGATGTAATAGTCAGTATTTTGGGCAATGCTGCATGGGCATCCCACAAGCGAGGCAGGGTAACTGCTGTTACCATCGGCAGCTGGAGAGGGGCAGCCCCAACTTTCTCCGTGCCTGCTCCTCTCCTCCCCCCAGCTACGGAGACACACAATCTCGGCAGCACAAAGCCACGGAAGGGTAAGGTGCGAACAGTCATCTCACCCTTCCTCCAAACAGCAAGGTGCTAAGCACCATAAGGAAAACAACCGTCAGGCAGGGCCCAGGTTCAAAAGATCTGCCCCCACCAGGGGGCCAGACAGTCGGCTATCCGTCCGGGGGCTGCGACAACAGCAGCCCCCACGACATACACAACAAAGACCCAGGGCCTCCCTGGGTCCTATAAATATGAACAGCATGCTCAGAGTAAACACAATCTGTTTGTGGACCCTGAACGGGGACCCAAGCAAACAGGAGTTTCACTGTTTACTCATTGTACTGTTCAAAGCAATTGCATTGCAGCCTTAACGAAGGAAGAAGAGGCAACCGAACAGCCAGCGCGGACGGCGGCAATTTCAACATCTCGGCATAGAGGAAAAGCGAGTGGCGTGCGTGTCCAAAACAAAATAAACAAAGACGCGTGCTGCGGAATCATCCCAAGCCAGTGCGAACGAAGGAGAGAGAGGCACCCGAGCAGCCCAGCGTGGACGGCGGGCAATTCAACAACTTACCGGCATAAAAGATCATGGGGCCCAAACGGAAAGCACGGGCACCCTCAACACCGGTGCAAAAGCCAAAATCACCACAATTGTTAGCAGCCATTGAAGCAGCAGAGCACTACGGATGGGCATGAGTTAGAGAAAACATGTACGGCCTACCGAGGGAAGGAATTACCAGCCCACCCAGCCAAGATGAGGTTTCTGCACCATCAAAAAGGAGAAAAGTATCTGACGGCGCCAAAAAAGGTAACAAAAAATTGTCAAAACTATGCGAGAATGTAGCGGAATAACAGCAACTAATGGTAGAAATAAGGGGGAAACAGACACCGCCCACAAGGGAACCTGGGGCCTCAAACCCTACCATTGCAGTAGAACCTACAGCAATCCCGCCACAACAAGTACAGCATTTGTCAGTAGCACCCACAGCTATAAATACAACAGCCTCTGGCAATTCCAGCAACAGAGTCAGCAGGTGCTCTAAAAGCATGGGCAACCCCCAGCGCAGACAACACAGGCGTGACAGGGACACCCGGCAGCAATACAACTGACATTGTAGCAATCTGTAATGCACAGTTAGACCAAAAATGAAATCTTTCCAAACAGAGATATTAAATAGATACAAAAGATGCCTGGCATGGAACATTGATACCACAATCAAAGAAGCCATATGGGCCAAGGAATTAATAGAAATATTTTCCTTAATAGAAGCCCAACGCAAAGGGAAAGACGCTTTCAGACACCCCAAAAAGATAGAAGAAAAAGCTATTGCCAGAAACGCCCAGGTCGAACAAAACTGCGACAACTGGTTACAAGCCTTTGCCATCTTAGCTACAATATATGAAGAAAAATTCCCCATGGATGGTAGGAAGATCTGGGCATACGTTGATAAAATAAGGGAAGTAAAAGTAACCCAGAGGGGGAAGACATGGCTAGAATATGACATCAGATTTGGGAGGAGCATGTCAGAAAGGCCGGCCATTGAGTGGGATGAAGTCCAGAACAATTTATACACCCTCAACGCTGAACCTCCCCAGGAAGAAGATACTATGCATTCTCCTTCCAAAAATAGCAAAAATTTGCAAGGAAGCAAATCCCATGACAATGATAAATCCAAAAAGGGGAGCAGCCCTTTCGAAGGAACCAGCCTTGGGCGGCTAAAAATAATGCCCACAGACAGAACAAACAGCAGGCTGCCAAATCCAACATCCCATGCAGAAATTTTGGGAAAAACCAGTGTACATGGGGCAAAGAATGCTGGTACAAACACGCCTGCACAAACTGCAACGGCGACCATGCAACAAGCAACTGCACCAGACTACCAGCCAAGAAAGAATGATATCCCAATTTTAGAACCAGGACGAACACCCATCAACCTGGGCAACTTTAGGGACGCCCTAAACAACTACCCAGACAAGGAAACCAGCACGATACTATGGCAGGGTTTCACCAAAGGTTTTTTCATCCCATTTAAGGGTTCTGGGTCACACACCATCCCGATGAACCTGAAGTCAGCCAGGGACAACCCCCAGATAGTAGAAACCAAAATCAAGAAAGAACTGCAACTAGGCAGGATAGCAGGTCCCTGGGATGGCATGCCTTTAAAGAACTATTTAATATCTCCACTAGGCCTGGTCCCCAAAAAAGAACCCGGGAAAATGAGGCAAATCCATCATCTCTCCTACCCTAAAGGCCAGTCTTTAAACGACGGCATCCCACACACAGAATCCGCCGTATCTTACACACATTTCCAAGAGGCGGTAAGGCTCATACAAGAGTGCGGCAGAAACGCCTTAATGGCCAAGCTGGACATCGAATCTGCCTTCAGACTTTTGCCAGTCCACCCAGAGTCACAGCAGTGGCTAGGGTTCACTTTTAACAACAAATTCTATATATATAGATGCCTCCCCATGGGGTGTGCAGTATCCCGTGCACTATTTGAGCAATTCAGTTCCTTTTTCCAATGGGCTTTCCTAAAGCTGAGACCAGGGACAAAAATAGTGCATTACCTAGACGATTTCATGGTCATAGGGCCACCAAACTCCGGGGAATGCGGCAGGGCTTTAGCAAAACTTGAGCACATGGCCGCACACTGGGGAATTCCCCTAGCGAGGGAAAAAAACACCAAACCAGACACAAACATAATATTCCTGGGCATCGAAATAGACACAGCAAAGGGGCTCAGCAGAATCCCCAAAATAAAAATAGCAGAACTCCTGTCTAAAATACAAAACCTGATAACGAAGGAAAAGGGGACAGTAAAGGAAATACAATCCTTAGCAGGCAGCCTCAATTTCGCATCCAGAATAATACATCAAGGGAGGATATTTTCCAGAAACCTAGAGTTCAAAATCAAATCACTCACCAAACCACACTTGCATATGGCACTAGGCAGAGAGGTGAAACAAGACTGGAAACATGGGGAAAATTCCTCAGAGATTTCAACAGGTCTTTACTTTGGCGAACGCCTTTAAATACCTGGTCAAACAGGGTCCTATACACCGACGGAGCCGGGAGCAAGGGGTTTGGAGCCATACTAGACTCCGAATGGGTGGTAGGACACTGGCCCAATTCATGGCAAGCAGCAGGGTGGACAAGAAACATCACCCTACTAGAAATCTTTCCCATCGGGCTAACATTACACATCTGGGGCAGGCGACTAGCGAATACGGAACGTTTGATCTGGTGCGATAACATGGATTTAGTAGGCTCCATAAACAGAAGGTCTACGAAATGCCCTTTAGTACTGAAAGTATTACAAGCCATTACAACAGTCACACTACAGGAAAACGTTGTAGTCAAAGTGAAGCACATTTCAGGGGCAGATAATAACATTGCTGATGCCTTATCTCGCTTCCAGTGGACAAGATTCCGAGAGCTAGCGCCGCACGCCCAAGAAGAGATGATGCCACTACCAGAAGAATGCTGGGCAATAATGGGAAGACAAGAATAACGGCATTAATGCCAACGCCAGAGAGCACAGGCCGGGATGCCCAACGAAAACCAGGCACCTCTAATGGGGTGCCAACAACACATTGGCATCAACACCAGCACCAGAGAGTGCAGGCCGGGATGACCAATACAAAGCAGGCACCTCTAAAACGGGTGCCAACAACACATTGGCATCAACGCCAGCACCAGAGAGTGCAGGCCGGGATGACCAATACAAAGCAGGCACCTCTAAAACGGGTGCCAACAACACATTGGCATCAACGCCAGCAACAGAGAGTCCAGACCGGGATGCCCAACAAGAATGAGGCACATCACCAACGGGTGCCAACAACCTCACAGGCTTCCTAACGGAGATGGCAGAGAGGGCAGTGGCAATCACTATTGCAACACAGTACAGTAAGTGTTTGCAAACAGTATTTAAGGCCACAGGTGCAAACCACGTAGAATTAATAACGATTAAAGATATAGAAGTATTTTTAAAATGGGCTCGGGAACAAGGTTTCAAAAGGGATTGGGCTAAAAGACACCTGGTGGCAATTTCATATTTTACAAAAATACAGGGCGATTCAGACCCCACCCAGAACGCCCTCATCTCTTATGCAATGAAGGGATGGGGCAGAATAGAGGGTGCCCAAGTGGACACCCGCCGACCCCTTGATTTCAGCAAACTGGTGTAGATAGCAAGCCAGTTGGAAGCCATATGTTGGCACCCATACGAGATAATGTTATTTAAAACAGCCTTTTTCCTAGCCTACTTTGGGGCTTTCCGGGTAGGAGAACTCATCGCTTCCAGCACCAGGGCCACAAACGGCCTGGGTGTCATGGAAGTCAGGGTGAGACAGGAGAGTGTTAACATAGAAATGCAACAGTCGAAAACGGGTGCAAAAAGAACCATCAACATTTGTTGCATTGATGAAGCAACAAACTGTCCGGTTTGCATCACCAACCTCTATTACGCACAACGACCCAAAGTGGGGGGGGAGTTTTTTAATCCACAAGGATGCATCGGCTCTAAGACGCTACCAATTTAAAGGAGTGCTGATAAAAGCAATAAGCAAAGCAGGGTGGGATCCCAAACAGTTCGGCACCCATACCTACAGGATAGGAGCCGCAACTGCAGCATGGCAGGGAGGCCTAGCACCGCAACAACTAAAAAACATAGGGGGATGGAAGTCAGACTGTTATAAAAGATATATCAGACCACAACTGATATAGCCATCCTTCCTCAAATTTTCTTTTCTTTTCCCTCCCTCCCACCACCACAGAAACAACAGGCGAATCGAGGACCACACTCCGATCAGCATGGATAGTTGGCCACTCATTCGTTTTCAGGACAGGCAGATGGGCATAAGAGATTAAAGAAGGGCCACCTTTCAGAAACACCATTACTTCATGGTGGGGATACAGAGGCCTACGGTGGACCGACATCGACGAAACACTAGTAGAATTGGTGGCATACAGGGACCCCCCAGAATTCCTGATCATTCATCTAGGGGGCAACAACCTAGTCAACACGGGTAGACGCATCCTATGCGAAGAAATCGGCTCCTCCCTAGTAGGCATTTCACACAACTGGAGGGGTACTGAAATATACTTCTCGGCCATCTTACCAAGAAAGAAATGGCTAGGGGCCAACTGCTACAAATCTATAGACATATCCAGAAGAAAATTGAACAGGGGGATAGAGAGATTCTGTATGACAAGAGGACTGGGTTTCATAAAACACCCAGCCATTACACTAGGCAACCCAGACCTCTTCCTCCACGACGGCACCCATTTGTCTATCCAGGGCATGGAGCATTTCTTTCGGGAAATCAATGCAACACTTGCTCACAGGGGCTGTCTCTAGGGCATACTCTTGGGGGAACACGGTCAGCCGTGAACCTGCCCGTGTGTGGCAGCACAGGTCAGAGGGGGTAAACTCAGGACCCGGTTCCCAAAAGTATGATACCATCATGATATGTGATATTGTGTATTTGCCATAACTCATATCTGTACAATAAAATCCTACAGCCTTTTATTGCCAACACTTGACACAAGTTGTGAGCCTATCATTATGGAAGAGGGTTTGGGGTTCGGCCAATACTAATGCATGCATATGGGTTCAGCAGTTATGGGCAATGCTGCATGGGCATCACACAAGTGAGGCAGGGTAACTGCTGTTACCATCGGCAGCTGGAGAGGGGCAGCCCCAATCTTCTCCGTGCCTGCTCCTCTCCTCCCCCCAGCTACAGAGACACGCAGTCTCGGCAACACAAAGACACGGAAGGGTAAGGTGCGAACAGTCATCCCACCCTGCCTCCAAACAGCACAGTGCTAAGCACCATAAGGAAAACAACCGTCAGGCAGGGCCCAGGTTCAAAAGATCTGCCCCCACCAGGGGGCCAGACAGTGGGCGATCCGCAGCCCCCACGACATACACAACAAAGACCCAGGGCCTCCCTGGGTCCTATAAATATGAGAAGCATGCTCAGAGTAAACACAATCTGTTTGTGGACCCTGAACGGGGACCCAAGCAAACGGGAGGTTCACTGTTTACTCAGTGTCTTCCAAATCTTCTTGCTTCTTTACCACAGAACCCGCCCACCCTACAAAAAGGGGAGAAGAACAAAAAGAAGTACAAAGCACTGTACGGTGCCCACAACAAGTCGTGGGACACAAGAAGGCGGCACAGGTCAGAGGGGGTAACCTCAGGACCCGGTGCCCAAAAGTATGATACCATCATGATATGTGATATTGTGTATTTGCCATAACTCATATCTGTATAATAAAAAAAGTTGTGAGCCTATCTTTACGGGAGAGGGTTTGGGGTTCGGCCAATACTAATGCATGGATATGGGTTCAGCAGTTATAAGAACAACTTATATTGGTTTAAAAACTAGATTTTGAATGTTTATTTTTGGTCAGTCCATGCTCTCTTTTTAAGTTGTGTAGTCCACAGTCATCTCCTGGAACAGATAACCTTTTTTGTGGTAATATGGAGAGGGGATTTCACTGTCAGATTTCCTTTGATATGTTAAGGGGTACATTCTATGTGTATTTTTATTAAAATGACAAGAAAAACAGTTTTGTATGGTATCCAGTCATTTTACCAAACCCATTTTCAGAGTGGTCCGTTTTACTGACACCAAAATACCTAACACCGTAATTAAATATATATATATATATGGCAGTGGGTTAAGCAGTTAAAATGGGTGGGGATGAGGTTGGGTTATATGGAAAGAAAAACACGGGTTTAGGGGGATTTTTCGGTATTGTTTTGTTATTTTGGTGTTAGCAAAACGTACCACTCTGAAAATGGGTTTGGTAAACTTACATATTACCGTTTTGTATATTATGTCACCGTAGTGATGTTTATACCATGTAATCAGGAGTGAGGGAGCCATGTCTTCAAGTCTGACGAAGGTCATTTTGGAAATAATTTACCACAATAGCTTGAAGAAGTTCTGTAGACAGCTCACTGACCTATGAGAGGCTACCTTTCAAAGGAATCCACTACTTGTTTTTTAAAGTTATATTTAAGGCACGTTTGTGTAGTAATGTCATATTAGTGGGGAAGCATTTGTCTAAAAAGGGAGAGAGGAAAATTAGGTAGTTTATTTTTTTAAAAGGTTGATTGAAATAGGAATTAAGAAAATAGCAAGCAGGATATAGGATTTTACTGTTGAAATTTAACATCAGAATACATTTCACAGAGAAACATAGAGTTTGTGAAAATGCATATTTATCTTAAAACAAATTTCATTTCATTTTGATAAATAAATGTTATTTATAACAAACTAGAAATAACATATCTTGCTTTGATTTTTTATCAAGAAATATTTTAACAGGAATTGCCAACACTTTGGAGTGGTTAGAGTAGAATTTTCCGTCATAAGATACATTCACCACGGATCAATATGGAATTATTACTTAAATATAGTCTATGTAATGTCTTGGTAAGTGAAGTCCATTGGGTGAAAGTGAAAAAAAACTATCTCTCATTTTATACATTTTTGTAGACAATCAATAAAAATGAAAGATAGGGTATAACTGTTGTAATATTTGTATTTGAACAATTTATAATATTACGTTTAGGTATAGCTAGTTGACAATTATTTATTTCACCTTTTTTCAATATATGATAAGTATTCCATCAGGATCTATATTGTAATGGGTGATCTGTGCTTTGTTAGAAGAGTAGGTTTTAGGTTTTGATCTTGAACTTGAAGAAGCATTACGTACTTTACAATGCTCTTGATGAGTACAATAGATTTTAGATACGTTCTAGTAAGGGAAAGTTATAACAAAAATATGTATCAAATATAAAAATGGGGACTGCCTAATGCTTTTGTTTTAACAATGAAACTGAAAACAATATAAACTTGGAAGGGTGGGAGGGGGAAAATAAGTATGAATTATAAGTAAACAATTGGAGACTGAATATAGTGTGAGAGACAGTTACATAATTGTTAAAATAATGTATAAATAATACAGTTAGAAATTAAAATGAGGTATTGAAATGCTACCCTTTTTTCTTCTTTCCATATATCGCAATGCACTGACATTTTTCCTTCCTTCTGTCCTTCAACATGCTTATATTCTTCTAGTTCTAAGGAAACCATTACGTTATCCTTCCTGACCTTCCAACTACTGCCCTGTTTCTCTCCTTTTAGTCCTCTCTAAACTCCTTTAGCGTGCTGTTTACTATCAGGTCTCTGTCTACAAAGCTCACTCTGTTATTCCTCTTCCTATCAGTCTGGCTTCCATTCTTTTCATCCAACTGGACCTGCCCTTTTCAACTCTTTACTGTCAACTTGATATGCCAAACAATTTTCCTTGCTTATTCTGCTTGACCTGTCACCAGCATTTGATACAGTGTATCACTGTATTCTCCTTGCACCCTTTCACATCTTGGTTTTCAGGGTGCCATACTCAGTTGGTTCTGCTCTTATCTTACCAACCACAACTATTCAGTTTCCTGGTCAGGGCAATCTTCCTCTGTTCTTCCTCTACAGTATAGTGTTACACAAGGCTTGGTCCATGGTCCTCTCCTGTTATCTTCATATACTATTTCTCTTGCTTCTGTAATATCCTCCTTTGGCATCTCCCACCATTTCTATTCAGTGTTAGTCTCACCTCTTCCTGATCCTTGTCTTGTTATATTTCTTCTCTTGCCGGCTCCTTTCATTTCCACCTCTATAATTATCTGATGAGCATGTCCTTTCCTCTTTTCATGGCACAACAATTCTTGTTTCATCTTTCAATTTTTCACAGGTTTTCAACTGTTCTACTCTCCTTTTCGGTATTTGTCTATCCGTTCACTCCTCTCCATTCCATTTGCAACTCATCTATTTGTCTTCTTTTTCATGTCTCCCCTCAGGGCTCAAATTTTCCCGCACTCCAGCACTCTTATTTTATTTATTTGTATTTGTATAAACTTAGTCTGCAGTTAGTCACAAAGAGGACTTTTTGCACATTATTTCATCTTTTAAAATAATCAGTGAATCTCATTTGGTGTGTATACAAACCTATACAAAGTACATATAGATAAAATATATAAATAGGTTTGTATTCCATCTAATGTCTATTACAATAGATTTTTTTTTAAATAAAATTCAATTCATTCAAAAGTTTTAAAAGCAAAATGGATATGAAGATTTCCTTTCCAGCTGAAAACCTGTGCCAGAATTCCTGAGTACTGATCCAGTCAGTATTATGTACAAAGGTTGCAAAAGATTTTTCTCTTAGTACCTGCGTAAATGTGAAGGATATCAAAAGATGTCTCACATCTTGAAGATACACTTCACCACACAGATTGTATTTCTATGTGTGTCATTTGTTTTAATCAGATTTAAATGGAATCATAACATTCTGGCACGCCTAAGCTGGAAATGGGAAATCTTCTTAAATATGGAAGAACATACTTGCTTGATTTCTCGCATACACCAACGTTTTTAGTATTTTTCAAACTCAGCTTGCATTAATGCACGTTTGACTGTATGAGGATCTTCCACAAATGTCTCACTGATGGATTCACAATTTTGTACGATTGTTTCAGAATCTTTTTGTAGGCTAGACGGATAGCTGCTCTTCTGTGGTCAAATGTGGACATTAATGTCCTCATACAACAATTGCTCATGAGGAACTAAGATTGTTCTATAGTACTTTCCAGTTGAAATACAAATGTAGGGATTGTAATCCCATTTCGTATCTCATCCTAGACATTGGTAAAACATGTGTAGAGTCAGTTTCTTTTTCCATATCCTACCCTCAAGGCGGGCCCATCTGAGGTTTTGTGCACTGGGATTAATTTCCATTCTGTACAGAATGGCAGGGATCACTTTGACTTTGTAGAATTTTATAAGTTGTAAGAGCTAGAATCTACAAAATGAGTTTAGGATTTTTTTTTCAATTGGCATGTGTATTGGAGTGCTTTACCCTCTAGTTCTAATGTAAGGTCTTTTAACAATTGAGTTGATCTGAGTTGGAAACCTAAGTATTTTACCTTTTTTGCAATTGGCAATGTCTGTTGCTTCATGCACCAATGTAATTTGATTTTCCTTTGAGTTTGTTGGACAAACATTATTATGTTGGATTTAGAAGGGTTGATCACTAAATCATTCGTGCTTGCATATAGTTCCATTGAAGTGATTAGATATTGTAGCCCCACCTGAGTGTTGTCAATGAGGGCTATGTCGACAGTATAGGCAAAGAATAGATTTTAGATTTGCCTATAGAAGGAGAAAAAAAGGTATTGTTTTGCAAACATTTGGCAAGGTCAGCAAGATAAAGATTGAAAAGAAAAGCTGCTGAAATGCAGCCTTGCCTTACTGCATTTTCTATTTGTATGTCTGCGGATACATCACCTATTAGATTCAGTTTAACTTGGATTGAGTTTTATTCATGTAAGGCTATGATTATGTGCAGCAGGCCTTCCGGAATATTCAATTTGTTTTAATTTACACCATAGTGTGACCTGTTGACTAAATCAAAAGCTTTTGATAAGACAATTAGGGCAATGTATCTCAGCATTGAGTTCTTTCTTGGACTTTGCTCTTTTATGATGTCCAAAATAAGCCCAGTCAAGATAGTCAATAATCCTTATCGGAAGCCTGTCTGCAATTTGCACAGAATTATATGACTGACTGCCCATTTTTCATGCTTTTGTTACACTAGACTGGGAAAGATCTTACTGTCACAGTCCAGCACAGAATTATTGGGCCATAATTTGCAGGGTGGGATCTGTTACCCTTTTTGTAAATGGGGATTACTATAACTAGTTTTCTAGACACTGGCAACTTTTGGGTCTGAATGATATTTGTTAAGTGTCTGGCTAATATTACTGACCAAGTTCTACGATCTGATTTGAATATCACGTTAGTTAGGCCATTTGGGCCAGCAGCGCGTGATTTTGAAGATTTTATAATGAGTCTCACTAACTCTTCTTTGTTAATGTATAGATCCCATATGATTGTGTGTTCCGTCTGAGCCTCCTGGTTGGATGGTTTATACGAGAGCGCACTGAAATATTTTACTCATGTGCTGTTGGGTATTATGGAGTATTGTTGTACACCTTGAGATTGGGTTTTGTTATATATTAACACCCAAACATTTTTTGCCTGAGTTGGAAGCAGAGTTTGGAACATGGTTGGACCATCTTGAATATTACCCTTTATTCTTTGACCGTGTTACCAATATCTATATTTGTTTTTTAATATGTTCTTTTCCGCCATATAAGTTTGTGTGTCAAGATCTTTGCCTTTTAGATCACGTAATTTGTTACTAAGGTGTTTTTTTTCTGCATAGGTTATTTCATCAAAGGTGTGCAAGTGGGTCTTTGATTTGATACAATGTTTGGGTTGAGGACGATTTACATCCCATATGAATTCTACAAAACTTCCAGGTCTGCATAGCATTTCCATTTCTGATTCAGAGCCGTAACCAACTATGTGTTCTAGTTTTTCATTTAGTTTTAGTCCCTAGTTACTGAAGCAAACAATGTGGTTGCCTTTTGTATTGATTAGAAGTTTTGAGTATATGTATTTTTAATCTTACATTTTTTAAGAGAGAAGGCAATTTGTAGTGAGTTGTGATCACTATAATACAATGGAGTAACATTAAACCTATGACAATATTGAAGAGGTTTGACTGACACTATTAGATAGTCAATTGTAGATGTACTTTTGCCATTTGACCACGTCACTGCGGAGAATTGATCGGTGTCAATATTGCCATTAATAATTGTTAGCTTCCAATCAGCAAATATCTGTTCCCACATTTCCCCATTAGATATGTTAATGATGGATTTCGAGAACTGCATAGCTATGGGGGAACAGCATGCATTAAAGTCTCCACCTATTAAGATTAGGTCATCAGGGACTGCGATCTTTGATTCAGTGAGAATATTAGAAAGATCTTCAAGGAAAGATAATAAGTTTCTGTTAGCGGTATTCCAGTATATGTTGATCAGTTGGAGACCTCTGTTCGTAACCCCATCTAATGACACACCTAATAGCTAGAATACCAGTAGTGTCATTACATATACACTGCACATCATTACCTACAGTGTTTTGAATTGCTATTAAGAAACCCCTAGACGGCCGCCCCCATTGTTGCAAGTTGCTAATTGAGAGACAGAGGTAAACCCATCCAAATATAGTTCTCTCATAAGCCATGTTTCTTGAAAGAGAACTAGATCAAGCTCTGTGAAAATGTTTTGACGTGATACTTTATTTCGAAAAGACAGGGGGCCTCTTGTATTCTAGCTCAGGAGCTTACGTGCCTCTTTTTCCTAGAGCAGATCTTCAGCAGCATTGAGTCTTTGAATGACCTTGGTTAAAATATCCGAGAGTAGAGTCCAAAGTTTAGAATTTTCCTTTTTTACAGTAGCTGATTGTGTGCTTTGAGAGGGATTTTCAATTAATTCAGATGATCGTCTGCATGATAAAGAGGCTCTCGCTACGTTGTCAGTTGAAACAACTTTTACATTTTCTTGATCAATTGAAAGGGAGGCATTTGAGTGGTGAAAACCTCTAGTCCTATGTTTTTAAGCTAATTTGCACCTAATTGCAAAGCTTTTACTCCTTAGCTGGATTTGAGTATGAGCTCCACTATATTTGTACTTTTATCATAGGGGAAAGATAAACGCTCAATATCCTGGGTCTGACACCTTTTTGGTGTAGGATAAAATGTTACTACGATTAAGTGTCTTTTGTCCTTTCTTTGGTTAACTTGCTGTAGCAACACTTTAGGGGCATCAAAAGGTTTGCTGGTGCCGGGTTGCTCAGAAACAAAGCTGACATGTTATGGTATTTGTACTTGGAAAATGTTGTTTGCAGGTTGATCGGTCGGCTCTGGTGCCAATGAGATAGGATCAGTTACTATTGCGCTGACATCAATTCTGTCTTCTGTTTTAGGATGACATTTCTTATAAAAATGGGGGCCAATTTCAGCAGTTTTGTTGGTATGTGGTCTTTAGCCATTATTTCATCAGTTTGTGACCCAGAAGTGGTTTTTGATTTTAGATTGCTTGATTGTATCACCATTGGCTCCTCTTCTGTGGAGTTGGGCAAATCAGTTCTTCGTACTACTTTGGTTTGCTTATTCTGAGCAACTTGAGCATCAGATTTCTTTGCTTCAAATTTCTTTATTCCTAATTCCTTCACTTCTGTGATGTTATTTAGGGCTTTAAAAAAGTTATTTTTACCAGCTTTTTTCTATTTCCCTGTTGTGGATTTTCCACTGGTCTTACATAGTTTCTCAGGATTTTCTATCAGGATTTTTAGTTTTCCTACTGGTTTTCTTTTTCTTACTTTGATTTTTATTTAGTGAGATCATGTCATCTATCCCTTCTTGATAGGGATTCTGCTGATTTTCAATCTCCTTGTGATGTAGGATGGGCATTTTAGTTGGTATTGAGGCAGATCTTTGGGAATCAGATGATGTTAGTTATTTTCCATGTTTTACTCCTTTTCTAAGTTCCTGGTTATCGACTATTTGAGCCAATCTCATGAATTCTTCTAGAACGGATGTTGAGAGTGGAGTATCATCGCCGTACAAGATTTCATCATGAACAGAATTCGCTTGATGTTTCTTGTTTGAGTCAGAATTTTGAATATCTGCTAAGGTGGTTTTGATGTCCATCCACATGAATTCATTGCTGATCTTGAACAGAAGGAATTATTTTAGATCTTTTAGATCTTTTAGGCTTTGTGTTTCTTCCTTTTCTTTTGTTGAAAGTTGAATTAAGGGTTCTTTTAAATGATTATTCATTGCTACATTTAGCCCAACCAATGAGGATTTGCAGATGCATACTTCTTTTGACAATTCCATCAGGATGCCTGAGTAGGATTGTACTTCTTATTTTAAGGATTCAAACACATTTACAAGAAGGTCTAGCATGAAACTCAATGCTGTGATGTTTGGATCCTGAGGTTTATGTGCATCCATTTTACTAATAGGGCAAGTAGGATTATGCAGTAGGGGTTGTGTCCTTCTCTTACGTTGGTGCTTCCACAGACTGGGGCATACTGAAGGCCTCTGTGCGTGGTTGTGATTGGAGGGGCGTAGACTCCTTCATCTCCTTCTTCTTCGTGTGAATTTAGATCTGAAATTTCATTTATTTTTAAAAAAGCATCCTAGCGCATGTTTGAGTCATTTGTGCTGAATTCATTATCGTGTATTTGATGAATTGTGCTTGCCGCCCATGGAAGATTTTATAGGGCATTTAGGCTTCATGATCTCTGCTTTGTTTTAGCCAGGTTGGTAATTGTTCCCTTCATAGTAGAAGTTGACACAGTGTATTCTAGGTTCTGATGAAAGGTGTTCTTAACTAAATGGATTGGAACTGAAAACAAATCTGGTGGGTTAACAGTTGTTGTGACTGGAACACTTTATGTGCCTAAGACATCTTTATCGATTTGGATATGTTTATCGAGCATGACAAACCTGGAAGAGGTCAAAAGCGCAGTGTTTTGTATGCAAGTCAATTGCTATGATATGTTGTGATATGGCATTTATAACGCACCTATACACAAGTGTATCAAGGCGCGATGAGGCAAGAGAGGGGGAACAAAGGGAGGACAGCCAACGATCTTTATAGGGCAGGTGTAATTCAGATCGTGCAAGTGCATGGGATGGAGGAAGGGGAAAGTGCAGGGGTAGGGGGAATGGACAGTGCAGTACATGGCAATAGAATAATATCAATAAGTAAACTAATGGCCAGCAGGTGGCAAGTGCAAGGTAAGTGCAGACAACAGGTGTCAAGTGCTGGTAGTGGGACTGAAGGGATACAGAAACAGTCTTAGAGTGTGGGGGGTTGCCAGGCAGGCCAGGAAACCAGTGCAATTTAATTTTAAGCCAAAAGGTCAGCAGGGGAGAGGAGGAGAAAAAGCAGAAGCAAAGTGAAAGGTTTTGAGGTGCTTCCAGAACCGTAAATGGTTCTCCTCAAGTTTTAATGAGGCAGGGAGGCTGTTCCAGAGGGAGGCCCCCACCGAGGAAAGAGATCTACCACCAAGTTGCTGCTTGGAGAAGTCACTAACCCTGAGGGAGTTGGAGACGGATGAGCGAAGAGCTTGTGAAGGAAGATATTTAGGAAGAGAGAATTGAAGGTATTGAGGCCCCAGAAGGTCTTGTGGACAATGCAAAGGGTTTTGAACTTAATCCTCGCAGCCACTTGATTGCGGTATCCTATTTTGGGTGCTTTAAGGTCATCTTTCAGGGTTGCGCTTCTCAAATTACACATTCTCTTGGCTTTGATAGACGCTAAGACTGCAGAGATAGATTTGCGATGAAAAGGCATACAATGTACAATGAGCGACAGTGAAAATGCTACTCCAGCACTTTGGGGATTAAGTGAGGAGGTTCTGTGTTATTGCCCCCACTTACCGTTGCTGTTTGATGGTATGCACTGGTGATCCACAAGGGGGCTGATATTTGTGTGAATCGACTGGAATATTTCGCTGATGGTGAGGCTGGGGTTGCTTTCGGAAACCCTCATGTAACACAGCCAACACACACGCACGACTCTGCTGCGTTTCGCTGAGCATGGGGGTTTAATCGAAAGGTTCCTCATACTGCTGTGTAGCAGAAAGTGAAGAAAGAATTGTAGCAAAGAACAGACTGCAAAGTGGCATGTTAGACCTCCTGCTCAACCTTGGCCAAACAACTGGAGCACTTCACTGTGGTTCGCTGACCACATTTTTTTTTTTGGAAAGGTTCCTCCTCCTCCTGTGTAGCTGAAAGTGAAGAAGTCTCTTCGCAAATAACATATTGAAAAGTGACAAATTAGAGCTCCTGCTGGAACAGAGCCAACATTCTCTCAGCACTCCAGTCCGATTTGCTCGCCAGGGGGGTTTATGGAACAATTCCTCCTCCTACTGTGCAGCAAAAAGTGAAGAAAGACTCTTTGCAAAGAACAGACTGCAAAGTGGTACTTTAGAGCTCCTGCTCCACCACGGCCAACACACTTGCAGCACTCTTTTGAAGCCTGTTTACTTTTCCATTTCTCTGTATCATCTTTAAATGTCTTCATGACATGGCTCATCCTTATCGTTGCTCTTTGATTCCTTTCTAATCTCCCCTATTCTCTTCACTCCTATTCCCTATTCCTCCTGTCAGTCCACCAAACCCCATCTGCCCAATCCTGTTTCCATTCATTGGGCCTCATTATGATTGTGGCGGTAAGGATCAGCCTCTACCATCCAATAATATAAAAAAAAGACTCACAATGGTGCCAAGATATCCACGATGCTTTCTTATCCAAAATCGATTCCCATAAGGAAAAAATCAATAAAGCCCTTAACAACGTGGCACCACCGCTACTCATAAAAAATACAACACATCTCAATAACATCCAATGTAGAATACTCCAATTATCCTTCTCTCACTATTCATAAAAGGAAGTCCTTAAAGTAATACAGGATCTCAAAGTTTCCTCCTGCCCCGGAGATGATTGGCCCACAAACATTTTCAAAGAATCAACAGACTTACTGGTTCCTTGGATTACCAAGCTTATAAACCTATGTTTTGATGAAGTTGTGGTACCAGATACGCTTAAATCTGCCTGGATAACCCCCTTGCTTCAAAAATAAAATCTAGATTCTACCAACAAAGACAACTACAGGCCTATAACCAACGTAAACTTTATACTGAAGATATTGGACAAACTAGCATATAAGCAACTTCAGGCTCATGTTGAAGAACACAATATCCTCTGTACTCGACAGTCAGGCAATAGGGCTCATAATGGAACCTCTGTGGCGGGCATTGCAGACAAAAATCAAGCCACACTGCTGATGCTACCTGACCTCTCGACAGCCTTCGATCTAGTTGATCATAGCTTACTAGTGACACGGTTCGGAGAGGTTGCAGTAAGGGTTTGCGTGGGTAGTAATCACTACACTCCCATCTCTCAAACCTGTGGTGTCCCATAAGGCTCCTGTCTGTCGCAATTGCTCTTTAATGTGTACATTCGAGCTCTTCTTGATCTTATAGACAAGCTTGGAGTCCAGTATACAAACTACGCAGACAACACTCAGGTTGTCATCCAGCTAAGTGGCCAGTACAAGAACGATGTTGATACCATCAATAACATCTACAAAGCCATCCAGGACTGGGTGGCCTGCAACTCTCTAGCTCCAATCAACAACAAAACTGAGCTTATGATAGTATCCTGCAAGAATACCCAGAGCAAACTAGATATAGACTATGCCAACTTCCTAATTGCGGACAATATCCTTACTGTCCAAAGGAAAGTAAAAACTTTGGGAGTTGTTTTAGATGATGAGTTATCCATGAAAGATTTAATTACATCCGCCCATTTATAACAGCTGAAAACTGTGCACTTCTGTACGTGCCATTGATAAACTCCAGACTAGACTATTGTAACAGCCTACTGTCCAGCACCACTGCCGCCAATATTCAATCCTTCCAGGTGGCTCAGAACAATGCAGTGCGTACCATCTTTAATCAATCTCGTCGCTCCCATATCTCCACCTTCAGGAAGAAACTACACTGGCTTCCTGTAAAACATTGCATAACATACAAAGTGTTAATGATGACACATAAATGCCATTCTCTCAGCAGTTCCACCTACTTGTCTGACCGCATCAACATCAAGACCAATGGAAGTAACCTTCACTCTTCCTCTGCTGCAGTCCTTGTTCCCCCCAGATTTAAGACAGC
The DNA here is from genome assembly GCF_040938575.1 of Ambystoma mexicanum. NCBI lineage: Eukaryota > Metazoa > Chordata > Amphibia > Caudata > Ambystomatidae > Ambystoma > Ambystoma mexicanum. Next base: position 572,196,607 of record NC_090933.1, on the reverse strand, counting down.
TAAATTTGGTGGTACCACTCTTGACGTTCAGGGCCCCCTACTCTGGAATGCCCTGCTGGCTGGGTTACAACAGGTTCAAGATTACCCCCTCTTCAAAAAAGCCATAAAAACCCAGCTTTTTAACCTAGAGTAATCTTCCTATGACCTCTCTATTTCTTCCCGCTGGTTTCTCTCGTTGTTTGTCTGTCTCTGTTTTAGTGCGCCCTGAGGCCCACGGGCATGTGCCGCATAATAATAATTAAAATAAATAAATAAATACATCACTGTCTTCTTAGAACTTATTTTGTTAGTGTCTCAGTGACTTTTTTTTATCTTCATGAATTGTCAAATTAATTGAATCTACTGTCATCTATATATACTGTTTTACTCTTTGTTAAGCTCTTTGGTGTACAGCAATATAAAAGACCCCAAAAAAATGATTTTACTGTCATCTATATCTACTGTTTTACTCTTCATTAAGCTCTTTGGTGTACAGCAAATATATAAGACCCTGCAATCATAGTGCAGATGAGCCTGACACACCTTGTAGAGCATGCAGGACTAGAAGGAAGAAGTGGGTGCTGTGACAAACTAATAAAATCAATATATTGTACAAAGGAACTGTGCTGCCGACCTTAGGGGACATTGAAAGAAATCAATATAGTCCCCAGCAGGAGGTAGCACATGGCACGAATGAAGGACATTAAGTCACAGACAACAAGGTGACGGGACAATCAGACAGGGACCCTTAGACAAATGGCTGAACCTTGGTTTGGAACTGCCACTTATTGTTTCTCGGACACTGAATGTGGGGATATCACCATCTTTGAGCTGTATTACTAATGTGCCATCCCTTTCAGTTCTAACAGTCAGGCAGAAGTTAATGTTAAATAAGCATCCATTCCCATATTGCCACAGTTAAATAATTCTCAGGGACAGGGGCATGAATGATTCAGTTGAGCCTATTCAAACAATTATACAATAATCTGGCTCATCGGTTTATATTGCTCAGCCCTACCCCCTTGGGCAATATAACACAAAATGAATCGGGTGGCACATCACAATTTGGGAAATTGGTGAAAATTGAGTAGATAGCCTATTTGTAAATCACACATGTTTATTGGACCTGTTTAGGAAATTACCTTGCTTGACTCCAATTTGTTCCGAGGACATGTTTCATTTTGGGCTGCCAGCTATGGGTCTTAACAGAATTTGTATAGAATGTTTATTAAAAAAAAGTATACCCCCAATTTTATTATTGAGTTATTGAGTTCCTGTTCAACTTACTTATTTGTAGGAAACACACTGAGAACATGTCCCTCTATCTGCAAAATGTGGGTAAAAAATGCCCTGATTTGTCTAATACCCTGACCAGTCAAAGATCTAGCTTTCGGGCATCACTGGCCAGAAGGAGGGAGGCTACAGGTCCAAAAAAGGAAGTTGTACATTGGATCACTGATACCTTGATAAATTGACACATCATCCAAAATATTTCACTATATGGTTGATGTGTTGGAACACTAGAGGTTTCAGGTCATTCCTCTCACACCCTCAAGGTCTTTCAGATATTATTGGCAGCAACGTGTTTTTGTTACAAGAAACATTCACAGTTAAAGAATTTAATATTGATGGGTTTTGTATCTTATCCCGCTCAGCTAGTCAGAAAGCTAAGGGATGAAGTTTTGGAGGACTAGCCATTGGTGCCCATGTAACTTTTGAGTTAAGGCCCTTAGTGGTGGGTCAGGTAAACCTAAACGTTTTTTTTGTCGGCTGTTCTCTATGGCCCTAAATCTATGAAATCTCCAACGTGGATTGTGAATATGGATGACCCTCCCAATGGTACCTCCACAAAAAAATTCAGAAAATAATTGGAACAATGGGTGGATGATTGTCCTGGTGGGAATGTGATCATAGCAGGGGATCTTAAAACACTGAGTTTATGTGCATACTTATTAACCCAAACAGGAGCTGATTTGAAAGACACATATTATGTGGGTAACAATAGACAAAATACTAGAGAGTTGAGTTGGGGGTAAATTAACTAATACATATGATTTGCTCTGTCTGAATGACAAGGGACAAACAATTGGCTCACAACCTATGACTTGGTCTAATGGTTGTGTTTCATCTTGCCTGAACTATGTTTCTATGGATGCTGAACTTTGGTCTAGAAGTAGTGAGATGGAGATCCATCAAAGAGAGGCACATTACATAACCATTGCGGAATGAATTATATAGACAATGTAATAACTCTTAATGCACAAGGGAATCACATTACATGGACAGAAGCCAATCTAAAAAGACTGACTGTGTAAATAAGTGTCATCAAAGACATTTGTGATGTCATCTTTGATGTCCTGGGTGTTAGTTTTAGCAATGCACGGTGGTGGCGTGAGTTATGGTTGCTTAGATTACCATAACTAGCGAATTTCAGGGCGTTTTCAGTTTTACTTTGAACCATAACATCCCTTTAACAACGTTTTTCTACTGAATTTCATAGGTTTTTAGTAGCACAACTTAACCATAATGTTCTTTAACAAAGTTTTTTTTACTGAATATACATTTTCGTAGTGTGTATTTGATAGATGTTTACTACGATTCCCTTACTTTATATACATGTAACATAGAACATACCGAACACCCCGCTAATGATTTTGATGTCCGCGGACGGTCACGGATGACATCAACACTACACTCGGGGGCATCTAAAATTGTTCTATCATACCATATAAACACTGCACAAGTTCAAAAAGCAGCACATAAACACATTATACATAATAATAAATAAGCAGTGGAACCTACATATTTAACACATCAACCAGCCACTGAAATGCGATATGTAATAAAAATGGATTACACCATGACAAAAAAGATATACCTCCAACATAATTACCTCACAGAAACTGCAGAGCTAGAAGCAACAGTAGACCTACACAACACAACGAATACAACTTACCAGAAACTAGTAAGTAAACTTCAATTTCTGTATATATTGCTCTACTTTTTGTGTGAGGTACAGTATAAGTAATATATTTTTGTTTTTCACGCAGAAATATGCAGTACTTTGGAGTGGCTGGAAGAACATTTTCCACGTGAAGAAATGTCTGAAGACAGTGATAATAATGGTAGACACTTGTCTATACAAGGAAATTAATAACCATTACCTAATGTGTACTTAACATATATATGCTTATTTTTTACAGACCATGCAAAGATTGAAAATGTGACTCCAAAAGACACAATGGAAAAGACTCTTGAACACATTGAACAGAAAGTAGACAATCTTAAGGAAACTGTCAATAGTTTAAAAGAGTTAGAGATCACCTCACCAACTGTAATGGCATTGATGGCTGCTGTTGCTACATCAACGTCAGCACCACCCCCAAACCCTCCACCACCACCACCTCCCCAAAGGCCTGCAGAGGGGAATACGTGTGAGAATGTAGAGAATGAGGATGAAGAGGATGAAGAGAATGAGGTGGAGGAACTTCCTACTACCAGCACTCGGCAGGAGTCTTGGGTGTTGCGGTTGTTTACCGTTCATGGTAACGTACCGAGAGCACGTGCAAACATGCTCACCTGTAACGAGTGCCAATTGGTGCTGAGTCATGGGAGACGTGGTTCGTACAGCTTTGGTACGACATCCATGAAGCGACACCTAACTTCATTCCATGGTGTGAACATTTGCAAGGTTGTACCTTGTAAAGAACGTAGTAGGTTGAGTTCCTCTTCACCATCCTCCGTTTATGATCCTCTCACCACAAGAGACACTCCTGTGGGAGAGCGCATCCCTCCAGCTGCTTAACAGGCCATTTGCGATCTTGTTGACCCTTACCTTTCGAGAGTCACAATATTGTGTATATACTGCGACGCAGTACTATGCAGGGGGGAGACTCTTCGAAGTGCTTTCGAGACTACGGTCACGGACACCAGAAGACCTGCTACCTACCTAAATAAGGCCCACCCTACATCTTCCTCTCTCCACCTGCCCTTGCTTATCCCTGTGGTTGGTGTCCCTTCCTTACCCTCCTTTCCCCTCCTCTCCTAGTGTGTCGTGTATAAAAAATCCCCAAAAATATAAAACAACAAAAATCAAAAATAAAAGGCTCTTTTCAGAGCCGCCTTTCTCAGTTTAAAAACACAACTAGCAAGTAAACGGTGTAGGCCCCTGCACATTTTTTTAAAAGTCTACGGACAGTCCTAGGACAGACAAAATTTTGGGGTGCAACCGTAACAAAACCAATGCACTTTTCTCTGGGAATAAGTGGTGGCTCTGAAAAGAGCCTTTTCGTGGTGTTTTGTGTGTTTGAAAAACTTGGATTCATCAACATGTAATGCAAAATAGGTGAATATAATTCCAAAAAAGGTTGCAATGCATTTTGTAGATTTGGAAGACAAATCTGATTACCAGCATATGTAAGATGGACTCCATCTATGTGAAAAATGAATGTGCTACAAAACATAATATTATCATTGTGGAAAGAGGACATGGCTACACATCTCTTAGAAAGGCACAAGCAGCCTTATTGACATTGCGCCTCGTTTTCTCCATGTGTGGACCAAATGAAGAAGAACGCAGCCACATTTGTCTTTGCGCAATACGAGAAAAAATTACTTGGGAATTTGGAAACATGTCCATGACCCTCTCAAGTCCTTCTTTCTTCGCAAATTGCAAAGAAATTCCAGACACATGTCCTAAACTGTTCCCTCCACAATGAATTATAATTATGTCAGGATGACGCCCTGTCTGCAAAGTAGCACAGAGAGGTACCAAGTCCGGCTACTTCATTCCACGCACTCCATCCCAGTACACTTCCACATGAGGGAATCCAAGATCTGCAGATACAACCCAACATTCTGCATTCACCTCCAACCAATGTATCCATGAGTCTCCCAAAATCCAGAAAATCTGTTTTCGAGAACACACAGCCATAGCTATCTATTCTTCTCTCAGGAAAAAGACGTCCTCACTAAGGGGCCGATTCATGGAACCAACGTGCGCCGAAAATCCTGTCGCAAGCATGCGCAAGCATGCCCAGGCGGAAAAAAACAGGCGCACGCGCACGCGTGCGATTCATGGAAGTCCCTGCGCGTGTTCACCGCGGGATGTGCGCCAAAGTCATGGCGCACAAGTCACTGCAACATCGCGAAAGGCGTGCGCGACGCGCACAGTGAAAGCGCACGACCCCAGCGCACACACCAGAAAGTGGGCGGGACATGGGGCATAACGCGCGGAATGGGGAACAACTCTCGAAAATAAGGGCGTAACTAGGGATGTACTGCAGGGAAGCAGACGGAACGCCCACACGCACTCGAACCACACGTATTCATGGAATCGAATAGGGCAAAGCCACGCACAGCCAAAGCCACGCACAAGCTGAAACACGGCCGCCACACGAAGGCAGGCGGTAGAGTTCCAGCGCATCAAAAAAGTGGCGCGCGGGAAGTTAAATACGCGATTGAGCGGGGTACGTGTATTTCGGGGGTGCGCGGGAAGTTACACACGCGATTGGCCTGGGTACGTGGATTCCAGGGGTGCGCGTGAAATTCTACACGCGATTGGCCTGGGTACGTGGATTTCAGGGGTGCGCAAGAAATTCTACACGCGTATGGCCTGGGTACGTGGATTCCAGGGGTGCGCGAGAAATTCTACACGCGATTGGCCTGGGTACGTGGATTTCAGGGGTGCGCGAGAAATTCTACACGCGATTGGCCTGGGTACGTGGATTCCAGGGGTGCGCGAGAAATTCTACACGCGATTGGCCTGGGTACGTGGATTTCAGGGGTGCGCGAGAAATCCCACACGCGATTGGCCTGGGTACGTGTATTTCAGGGGTGCGCGAGAAATTCTACATGCGATTGGCCTGGGTACGTGGATTCCAGGGTTGCGCGAGAAATTCTACACGCGATTGGCCTGGGTACGTGGATTTCAGGGGTGCGCGAGAAATTCCACACGCGATTGGCCTGGGTACGTGGATTTCAGGGGTGCGCGAGAAATCCTACACGCGATTGGCCTGGGTACGTGGATTTCAGGGGTGCGCGAGAAATTCTACACGCGATTGGCCTGGGTACGTGGATTTCAGGGTGCGCGAGAAATTCTACACGCGAATGGCCTGGGTACGTGGATTCCAGGGGTGTGCGAGAAATTCTACACGTGATTGGCCTGGGTACGTGGATTTCAGGGGTGCGCGAGAAATTCTACACGCGAATGGCCTGGGTACGTGGATTCCAGGGGTGCACGAGAAATTCTACACGCGATTGACCTGGGTACGTGGATTCCAGGGGTGCGCGAGAAATTCTACACGCGATTGGCCTGGGTACGTGGATTTCAGGGGTGCGCGAGAAATCCCACACGCGATTGGCCTGGGTACGTGTATTTCAGGGGTGCGCGAGAAATTCTACACGCGATTGGCCTGGGTACGTGGATTCCAGGGGTGCGTGAGAAATTCTACACGCGATTGGCCTGGGTACGTGGATTTCAGGGGTGCGCGAGAAATTCCACACGCGATTGGCCTGGGTACGTGGATTTCAGGGGTGCGCGAGAAATCCTACACGCGATTGGCCTGGGTACGTGGATTTCAGGGGTGCGCGAGAAATTCTACACGCGATTGGCCTGGGTACGTGGATTCCAGGGGTGCGCGAGAAATTCCACACGCGATTGGCCTGGGTACGTGGATTTCAGGGGTGCGCGAGAAATCCTACACGCGATTGGCCTTTGTACGTGGGTTTCAGGGGTGCGCGAGAAATTCTACACGCGATTGGGCCTGTGCGAGTCGGGCAGTGTATTACGTGGGTGTGCGGGAAGTCGAAGAGGTGAATTGCCAGTGTGGGTCCTCCCAGGTCTCCTCTCTACCCCCACCACGACCTCGGCAGGCAGCCCACACCACAGGGGACTACCCTGCACCCCTGGTCATGTCCCGCAGGCAGCCCTTCCACCATGGGCATGCCCCCCAGCCAAGCCATATGTCCCCTTGCACCCCCACCCCCCAGCACCGTGGGGCACCTGCCAGCAGGCCCCCAACCATGTCCCACTCATGTCCCCTTGCACCCCCACCCCCCAGCAGGCCCCCACTCATGTCCCCTTGCATCCCCACCCCCCAGCACTGTGGGGCACCTGCCAGCAGGCCCCCACTCATGTCCCACTCATGTCCCCTTGCACCCCCACCCCCCAGCAGGCCCACACTCATGTCCCCTTGCACCCCCACCCCCCAGCACTGTGGGGCACCTGCCAGCAGGCCCCCACCCATGTCCAACTCATGTCTCCCACCACCCCCAGCCCTCCAGTCACCAGGGGCAGCCTCCACCAGGCCCCCACCCATGTCTCCCACCACCCCCACCCCCCAGTCACCAGGGGCAGCCTCCACCAGGCCCCCACCCATGTCCCCCTGCACCCCCACCCCCCAGCACTGTGGGGCACCTGCCAGCAGGCCCCCACTCATGTCCCACTCATGTCCCCTTGCACCCCCACCCCCCAGCAGGCCCCCACCAGGGGCAGCCTCCAGCAGGCCCCCACTCATGTGTCCCACCACCCCCGTCCCCCAGCAGTGCAGGGTCACCCTCCACCAGGCCCCCACTCATGTGTCCCACCACCCCCGTCCCCCAGCAGTGCAGGGTCACCCTCCACCAGGCCCCCACTCATGTCTCCCACCACCCCCACCCCCCAGCCACCAGGGGCAGCCTCCAGCAGGCCCCCACTCATGTGTCCCACCACCCCCGTCCCCCAGCAGTGCAGGGTCACCCTCCACCAGGCCCCCACTCATGTCTCCCACCACCCCCACCCCCCAGCCACCAGGGGCAGCCTCCAGCAGGCCCCCACTCATGTCTCCCACCACCCCCGTCCCCCAGCAGTGCAGGGTCACCCTCCACCAGGCCCCCACTCATGTCTCCCACCACCCCCACCCCCCAGCCACCAGGGGCAGCCTCCAGCAGGCCCCCACTCATGTCTCCCACCACCCCCACCCCCCAGCCACCAGGGGCAGCCTCCAGCAGGCCCCCACTCATGTCCCCCTGCACCCCCGTCCCCCAGCAGTGCAGGGTCACCCTCCACCAGGCCCCCACTCATGTCTCCCACCACCCCCACCCCCCAGCCACCAGGGGCAGCCTCCAGCAGGCCCCCACTCATGTCTCCCACCACCCCCACTCCCCTGCTACCATGTCCACCCTCCACCAGGCCCCCACTCATGTCTCCCACCACCCCCACCCCCCTGCCACCATGTCCACCCTCCACCAGGCCCCCACTCATGTCTCCCACCACCCCCACCCCCCAGCCACCAGGGGCAGCCTCCAGCAGGCCCCCACTCATGTCTCCCACCACCCCCACCCCCCAGCCACCAGGGGCAGCCTCCAGCAGGCCCCCACTCATGTCCCCCTGCACCCCCACCCCCCAGCATCCAGGGTCACCCTCCACCAGGCCCCCACTCATGTCTCCCACCACCCCCACCCCCCAGCCACCAGGGGCAGCCTCCAGCAGGCCCCCACTCATGTCTCCCACCACCCCCACCCCCCTGCCACCATGTCCACCCTCCACCAGGCCCCCACTCATGTCTCCCACCACCCCCACCCCCCAGCCACCAGGGGCAGCCTCCAGCAGGCCCCCACTCATGTGTCCCACCACCCCCGTCCCCCAGCAGTGCAGGGTCACCCTCCACCATTCCCCCACTCATGTCTCCCACCATCCCCAAACCCAGCCACCAGGGGCAGCCTCCACCAGGCCCCCACCCATGTCCCCCTGCACCCCCACCCCCCAGCACTGTGGGGCACCTGCCAGCAGGCCCCCACTCATGTCCCCTTGCACCCCCACCCCCCAGCAGGCCCCCACTCATGTCCCCTTGCACCCCCACCCCCCAGCACTGTGGGGCACCTGCCAGCAGGCCCCCAACCATGTCCCACTCATGTCCCCTTGCACCCCCACCCCCCAGCAGGCCCCCACTCATGTCCCCTTGCACCCCCACCCCCCAGCACTGTGGGGCACCTGCCAGCAGGCCCCCACTCATGTCCCACTCATGTCCCCTTGCACCCCCACCCCCCAGCAGGCCCCCAACCATGTCTCCCACCACCCCCACCCCCCTGCCACCATGTCCACCCTCCACCAGACCTCCACTCATGTCTCCCACCACCCCCACCCCCCAGCCACCAGGGGCAGCCTCCAGCAGGCCCCCACTCATGTCTCCCACCACCCCCACCCCCCAGCCACCAGGGGCAGCCTCCAGCAGGCCCCCACTCATGTCCCCCTGCACCCCCGTCCCCCAGCAGTGCAGGGTCACCCTCCACCAGGCCCCCACTCATGTCTCCCACCACCCCCACCCCCCAGCCACCAGGGGCAGCCTCCAGCAGGCCCCCACTCATGTCTCCCACCACCCCCACCCCCCTACCACCATGTCCACGCTCCACCAGGCCCCCACTCATGTCTCCCACCACCCCCACCCCCCAGCCACCAGGGGCAGCCTCCAGCAAGCCCCCACTCATGTGTCCCACCACCCCCGTCCCCCAGCAGTGCAGGGTCACCCTCCACCAGGCCCCCACTCATGTCTCCCACCACCCCCACCCCCCAGCCACCAGGGGAAGCCTCCAGCAGGCCCCCACTCATGTGTCCCACCACCCCCGTCCCCCAGCAGTGCAGGGTCACCCTCCACCAGGCCCCTACTCATGTCTCCCACCACCCCCACCCCCCAGCCACCAGGGGCAGCCTCCAGCAGGCCCCCACTCATGTCTCCCACTACCCCCACCCCCCAGCCACCAGGGGCAGCCTCCAGCAGGCCCCCACTCATGTGTCCCACCACCCCCGTCCCCCAGCAGTGCAGGGTCACCCTCCACCAGGCCCCCACTCATGTCTCCCACCACCCCCACCCCCCAGCCACCAGGGGCAGCCTCCAGCAGGCCCCCACTCATGTCTCCCACCACCCCCGTCCCCCAGCAGTGCAGGGTCACCCTCCACCAGGCCCCCACTCATGTCTCCCACCACTCCCACCCCCCAGCCACCAGGGGCAGCCTCCAGCAGGCCCCCACTCATGTCTCCCACCACCCCCACCCCCCAGCCACCAGGGGCAGCCTCCAGCAGGCCCCCACTCATGTCCCACTGCACCCCCACCCCCCAGCATCCAGGGCCACCCTCCACCAGGCCCCCACTCATGTGTCCCACCACCCCCACCCCCCAGCACTGTGGGGCACCTGCCAGCAGGCAGTCAGGCAGCAGCAGATGGCAGGTGGGAGCGTGCTCGGGGCTCTGGGGGGCAGTAGTTCGGCCTTCTGGGCAGGATCGTGGTCTCCCGTGTCCTTACGCGTGGCCAGCCTGATACGGAGTGATTTGGCACGTGAAAATTCTGCACGTCAACGTGTAATTCGAGGAAAGGCCCTTAGCGCGTTAGCGCGTCTGCACGCATACGCATTTTCATTGGACCAAAGGTCCTCAGCGCGTGAGCGCGTCTGTGACGTGACGTGCGAGGGTGTATCCCTCATTGCACGTGATGACAGAACACACGTGGATTCCAACCAATCGCGTGTGGAACTACCCGCGCACCCGGAAACACACGTACCCAGGCCAATCACGTGTACGCTCGCTCCCCTCCGATCACACGCGATGACACCCGAATACGGGAAACCAACGAGTCCGCCCACACGGAGGCGTCCCGCGCCCGCGCACAGCATAAAAGTGCGCACAAACAACAAACGCGTATATACAGCGACGATGAATGCCCCATTTGTTGCTGCACTGATTGTGGGACACCGCAGGAGGAGGAGAATAGCCAGGGCACGCATTTTTACACCACGGACCAGCCTTTTTGAGATGCCCGACGACCACGTCTATGGCAGGTATAGGTTTCCACCTCATGTCACCCTAGACCTCGTCAGGGAGTGGGAAGATGACCTCACATCACCCACACTCTGTTGCCAAGCATTGAGCCCCTTGGAAAAGGTGCTCAATGTCCTGCATTTCTTGGCCACTGGGTCATTTCAGCGGACAACTGCCATAGTGGGGGGGTCTCACAGGCCACGCAGTCACGCTGCCTACACCAGGTCTTGAACATCATCACTGCGCGCCCCTCCGTCCGCAGGCACATATACATGCCCAGAACACCTGCAGAAAGGCAGGCCGTGCTCCAGGACTTTTACAGGGTGGCACACTTCCCTAAAGTGCTTGGTGCCATAGATTGCACCCATGTGGCCCTGCGTCCACCTAGGGCAATGGAGCACATCTATCGGAACCGCAAGCACTGGCATTCCATCAACGTGCAGGTTGTATGCGATGCTAAAGGAATCATCACCTCCGTCTATGCAAACTACCCTGGCTCCAGTTATGACAGCTTCATATACCGAATGTCCGCCCTGAGCCGGGCCCTGGAAGCTGGTCAGCATGGCGACACATGGCTCCTAGGTGAGTACAAAAGCCTGTGCACATGCATGCATGTCACACACTGCCAAATACCAAAACCCTAATAATCACAACTATCATCACCTCCCCAAGGGACAGTGCCTACCCTCTGAGCAACCACATGATGACGCCAATCCGGAACCCCACCACCCCACCCCAGGTAAGGTACAACGAAGCCCACATTGCAACCAGGGGCATAGTGGAGCGCACATTCGGAGTGATAAAGTCACGCTTCCGCTCCCTTGACCGCTCTGTTGGCCAGCTACTATATGCACCCCCAGTAGTGTGCAGGATCATTGTGGCAGCATGTGTCCTGCACAATGTTGCAACACGGCAGGGTGTACCAGTGGACATGGTGGTGCCCCCACATCCCCAACCACATGCACAGGCGCTGCCCGTGGGTGGGGACAGGGCGCGTGGCGAGGCAGCCCGGACCCAGCTTGTGGCCACATACTTCACCTAAACTCCCACCCCTGCGGAGTGCACACAGGGCTGGCACATACCAGGTGACAATCGATGATGACAAAGAGACAGTCAACTGTCACAACCTAAACACCCTGAGAATGTTGCCACGGAAGTGCCACATTGTGTGCATCCCTAGCTACTCAAACAGAACCAATCCTGTGTGACCAAAAAAGGAACCAATGGAAGGTGCGTATCACCCCCCCCCCAACAGGCCATGACAATCCCTGGAATGTCCCACACACCCTCCCAACCCACATCACCTTGACCATCAGAACACCCACCTCTGGGGCATGCAGCCTTCTCCCCGCAAGGCCACTTTCCAACAGGATGCCCCTACCCCTTGCTCACCATGTCACAGCTTGCGTGTAAATAGGGCTCAGCCCCCTCAGAGGCCACATTTACTGTTACAAATACAAAATTGCAGAGAACTACAAGGAGGCAAACCCCCCAAAAATGCAAATATCTTGTAGGCGTAAAAAAAAACATGATGACTCTCCAATAGACGACTCGAAGTAGCAGGAAATGTCCAAGCACATGCACAAGCACAATGATCGAACTACCAAGGTAGCACTGTTCAGCAATGTTCAAACAGGAAGGGCAACATATACCATCCTCAACATACAATGATGATGCAACAACTGATGGCCAGTGTCACAGCTCTGCTGTCCACGCGCAGGAGTGGCACAAAACAAGCACCCCCTCCGTGGTCTGTGTGCCTGCAAGGTCAAACCTACACAGGCCACAGAGAACCTTGCGTGGAAGCAGGCACTGGGATACGTAGCATGGACAGGCATTGTCAACCAGGAGAACCAGAAAGAGGGGCAGGAGAGCGGATGTGGATTAGCAAAAGAAAGTATGCAAATTACAAGTATCCACAAAAACACATACCCAATTATACTAAACATGTACATCATGCACACTTCACCAGAAATGTCACATGCAAGCCAAAGAGACACTTATCCCTGGGGTGAGTGCTGGCCTCCTGCCTGCGCACTCTCTGGTCCGGTAACAGGAGCACTCCAATGCTGAAAAGAGAGCGTGAGTTACTAATCTGAATGTGTCATCACAACACCCCCCCCCATCCATGGGCCAAAGCAAGTGACTCCGCCACAAGCAACCATCCCTGTCTGCTGCTGTGCACCCATACGTTAGCCTGTCCCACCGATGGTGCACACACTGTCAATGCAGTAAGGCAGGCGCATGTGGCCGTGCGGAAACCGAAGACCAATGGGACAAGATTCGCACATGATACAATGGTCCCTGGCTGAGCTGCTCGACGTACATATCAAGGTGCAACTGCAGTACAAGTTGTGCACTGGCAGCCGCAGATCACAATAGCCAGTGCACCTGCCAACTAGCACATGCTAACAACATGCCCTGGCCACGAATCTGTGCCTCACTGGGTGTCCCTGTGCGTCGTATCAGGACATGGCTAGGAATGCCACTACACCAATAAGTATGCCTCAATGGACCGGGGATCACTCCTGGAAATGTCTCATGGCCCCAGCATGTGCCACTGACAACATGTAAAGCCACTTGCCATTTGGCCCTCAACGTATGCCAGCTGTACTGTGTGCATATCCAACAATGCCTGGCAAAGCACCACAGCACTGGTGCCACTCAGCATGCATGTGCAAGTGTCCTGGTGGAAGGTTGGCTGCGGTGTGGGCCCTTGTGCTGCTCACCTTGGCTGGAGAACCTGGAAACACGTCTGCTACTGTTGGACGTTTCTGCACAAGCCCTGTGCCCCTGCTTGCGCACACATCCACACATCTGCACCACCGAATTTGACCAGTCCTCTGCATCAGTCGTCCCCGTGTCTGCTGGCAAAGGCAGTCTGGAGCCTCAATCACCTGCAGGAAGTGCATGGAAGAAAAAATCAAGACATGAAAGTCCCCTGTGTGTGTCTACATGCTGTCTGTCACTGGGCCAGGTCACAGAGCTACATCCAAACACCTCCCACCATCATCCACAGGCCAAGGGTGCAGGCTACTGTGCACAGCATGAAGTGCATCAAGCACACTTACATGCAAGAACAAGACATATATGACAATCCACAACAATTAATGCATAAATCAATCACACAATCACCCAAAATAACTACAGACATCGGGTGGATGAAACGCAAACAATCCCCACTAGGGGTGTGAACACAAGTATCACAGCAGTAGACAGGCCACAGTCATGAGGCAAGTCCAATGCCCTTGTGTAAGATGTTGTTACACCGAACCATCATAGCGAGCCCATGGATAAGGGAAGCAGGAGTGGCCTATGTGAGTCAGGACCCAAGCTGCAAACACATACACAAGACAAGCTCGAAGGGCCCTGCTGGAACAGACAGTGGATGCTTTCAAAAACCACAAAGCACCACACCGTCACATGAATGCACAATAGACAAACAATATTAAACTATATTAACTAATTAAACAAAAAACAAAATTAAACTAGATAAAATGATTAAACTAAATACAATATTAAACTAAATTAACTAATTAAACTAAAAACAATACTAAACTATTTTAACAAATTAAACTAACTAACCTAAAAGGAAAAATCAAAAATGGCCACATACGACCCGGGGGGGGTGGGAAGGCACCCAGGAGGGGGGAGGTACAGGGTGCATCTCAACACCCACATGCAATGATGTTGAGGAAAAAAAAGATACCTCCATGGGCTCAACGCCGGCACACCACGACCTGTGTGGAAGATAAGTCATCGTCCGAGTCTGCTTCTTCCTCTAAAGGAGGACGTGGGCCAGGAGCCTGACCACGCCTAGGCGCAGCTTGCCCCTCGTCGGCAGCAAGTCTGCCGGACGGGTGAGCCTGGTTCTGTGCAGCAATTACACGCAGGTCTGCATGCAGTACCTCCCGTGATACACGTGCTTCTTCTTGCAAGGCAACACGTGTAGCACGGAGTTCTTCCTGCGTGGTCTGGCTGGACAACTGATGCACCTCCCGGCAAGCACGTAGCTCAGCCGAGATGGTACGCTCAAGCTGCTCAAACCTCTCCTATGCCCGCACCATCTGGGACATCAAGAGGACACCCAGAGTGGATCTGAGGGAGGCATACTCCTCCTTCAGGGCCTTCATGTGTGCCTCTGCGTGAGCATCAATAGCTTGACGCAGAGACAACATTCCAGCCTGGCGTGCCCTGTCAGAGGCCGCCATGCCCAGCCTGAGCGAGCGGGCCGTGGACCGTGCCTCCTGCTGCTGGAGTAGCACCTGCCTAGCAGGGGGGAGCACGGAATGGGCCACACGTTCCATGCTCGCAGCGATGGTATCAAGTGCTGCCCCCTGACGTTCGGAATTGGCAGACATGTCTTGCTCCCACTCAGTTAACCTCGGTGGCACGCGGCCACCGCGTTGCCGGGCCTGACACCTGCGGGACCCAAGGACCAGGCGTCCTTGTGGGGTTGGCACCGCCCGGGGCTGCATGACTACATGCCCCCGTCTACGTGATGCCCCAGGCACATCAGAGACTGTTGTGGAGGGTGACCCTGCGTCCCGACCCACCACAGGCGGAGGTCCCACCCCTGACTGGCCCCTCAATGCAGGTGTCGCGGACAGAGGAGTGTCCACATCAGAATCACTCACCGCAGATGTATGGACCTGATGCACATCCAACTCAACATGGCTGTCAGAGTGGTCATCTGAGCTGGAATCATAGCCAGACATACCCAAGATGGACTGAAGCACATGTGGGTTCTCGTGGACTACCACCCCACGTCCCCCACTTGTGCCGGGTCGTGCATGTGATACCAACCCTGTGTCAGGCATGACAACACCATCCTCTGGCTCCATTGCGTCATCATCTGAAAGGTGGAGAGAAATGAATACATCAGGACACATGTCAGGAGTACATTACACACATCACACAGACAGCCAACACATGATGCAGACATGTCACACACAAAAGATTACCGGGCATGCATGCATGGTCAATGTGACATTGCATCAGTGTGTAGGCATGTAGAACACTGTAACATGGCTCAGAAGTGTGTTCCTGCAGTGGCGAACATGCATATGTCATTCACTATCTACATGAACAAGTACTCCATGATGTGTATCACATATATGGAAGTCAGTGGAAGGGCACGTTAAGGCATCACGTGACATGTGCATGCAATGGGTTGCATGGCTAGAAGCAAAGGGCCACCACCCCCCATTCAATTTGCTGGGATGGCTTGCGTGGTAGCAAAAGTCAGAACTGAGACATATGCCTTTGCAGACAGTGTTGACTGGCATCTATGGCATCATCTGAGTCAACTGTCAACACAGCAGATGATGATGGGACAGTAAGCAGGACCCATGAGGAACCCTCAGTAGTGCACCCGAGTGTGCAAAAGCCACTGCAGCAGATGGACAGATTCAGTGGCCCTGAAAGTGGGGGAGGACTGTGCCCCACAGAGACTGTGACACCCTAAAGATGTGTGGGATGCAGGACAGGGCCAGAGTGTGCATGGGATAGCCAAACAAATTCCATTAAATGTAGCACATACAAGACACGTACCACAATCATCATCCAGGCAAGGTCACATAGATATGATCTGATAATGCATAACTAACACGCCCATTCAGAAGTGTTCCAAGGGGCGATGAGGCAGGTAGGGGTGAGCAAAGGGAAGACGGCCAACGATCCTACCAGGCCTGTTGACATTCACATTGCGCAAGTGCATGGGTAGGGTGGAGGGATATGTGCAAGGGGAAAGTGAGGGCTAGAAGTGCAGTCCAGGGTAGAGGGAAATATGATGAATGTGCCAGATGCTGGCAAGTGCAAGGTCAGTGCAGACAAGTGCTGGCAAGGGGGCTGTAGGGATACAGAGACAGTCCCGTAGTGCAGGGGTCGACTGGGAGTCTATGCAAGTTGAGGTTGCCCGGGCCAAGGTCCTAAATAGTCGAATTGGCACACTTGTAGATTCAGTGCAGTGCCAGGCAACAATCAGAAGAGGAGAGGGGGAGGGAAAGCAGAAGCAAAGAGGAAGGTTTTGAGGTGCATCTGGAACGCGAGATGGATCTACTCAAGTTTCAGGGAGGCATGGAGGCGACTCCAGGGGGATGCCCCTGCCGCGGAGAGCGAACCTCCCCCAACTCGGTGCCAGAAGAAGTGGAGGCAGAGTGTAGAGGCAGGCAGTATGAGAAACAGGCAGTTACAGTACTCCATCTTTGCAATAACCAGGGCTTGGGAGACAGTGAGCTTCTGTGTGAAGGAGTTGAAAGGAAGAACACCTCTGAGGAGGTGCAGCTTGTAGTGTGAGTACTCATAGTAGTCAGATATGTGAGGAGACAAGGAGGGCGTAGAGTCGAAGCTGACCACAAGGTTTGTTGCCTTGCAGGCAGGGGCAGGAAGAGGGCCAAGATTGGGCGACCAGAGAGATGCAGTGGAGGAGGGAGGGGGTGTGCCAATGAGTAGAATCTCCGTCTCACTGGCATTGAGGCAGAGGTCACTGTCAGCACACCATTCCTGGATTGCAGACAAACAGTCAGAGATGAGGGAAGGAGAGGAGGAGTCCGAGGTTAGAGGGAATATGAGCAGGAGTAACATCCGCATAGCACGGAAAGTGGCATGCATGTAGAGCACATGGAGCATGAATGGGCACCCATGTCCCTGTGGAGCATCTGCCAACTGCCCAGTCCAAGTGTGACACCCTGCATGTAGGGCAGAGGACACTTGCACGTGAGTCATGCAATGACATAGTTCCAGTGCTGAGTGGAAAACACCCTGGGCTACATACAGGAGGGCCAGCAAGCAGGAACATGGACTGGAGGGCCGTCTGGGTGACTAGCAAGTGGCTCTGGGGCAAGTGTGGTGATGAGGACAGTCCCCTTCCGCTCTACATGTAAACCACCCTGCACATCAAGCATGCATCTTTGATGCGTTGCAGGACAAACACATGAGAACCATGTACACATACCATGTAGTGCCAGTCAAGCACAACACATTACACAGGCAAACCATACACGGGCTGCACATACACGCAACAACACTCACTGGACTGTGCATCAAAGTCCTGCATCTCTCCCACACCTTCGACCAATCCAGCTGGAATGAACTCCGCAACGAGTGTCTCCTACGGAGTGAGGACCACCTCCTCAGGTGCTGGCCCACCGCCAGTCACCTGGGTCATGCTGTAATTAGAGGCACGCTTGGCCTTAGCGCTGCGTTTGAGGTCATCCCAACGCTTCTTGCACTCGGCACCTGTGCGCACCTCATGGCCGATTGCACTCAAATCATCCGCAACATGGTTCCAGTGGGTATTCCGCTGGGCAGGTGTACTTTGTGAATCGGGCCCCACTATCATGTCCGGATGTCCCTTCACGTAGCCCACAATGAAGTCCAGTTCCTCCTTTGAGAAAGGCTTCTTCCTTGACGTGAAGGAGGCCGTGGCTGTGTCTGGGGTCTCAGCCTGTGCTGCAGATGCAACCTTCCTCCTCTTGGATGATGGCGCAGACCCTGGCTGGCGATAGCCGCCCTGATCACCATGGCCAGTGGGACCGGTGGATTGGACCAAGGGAGTGGCAGGTTGTAGGACGACCGAAGGGCTGACATGCGTCTGTGGCTGCGGGGTGCCCTGGAATGGGCCCTGCGCAGCTACATCTGCCGTGCCAGGGTCATTGACCGCAACTGTCCCGAGTGGTAGAGTCACAACCGGGGTGCTGTTGGCTGCACCTGCCCCTGCAGTTGTCAACACCCGGCTGGACGGGGCAGCAGATGACATTGCTGCCCCAGGGACACATGTCTTGGTCAGGCCAGCCCTGCGTGCACCTCCGGTCTTACTCCTGACCTGCTGGAAATCGTCAAGGGATCCTTCGAGTGCCAACGCAGACTGCGCTGGCAGACCCTGAGCCTGGGTGGTGGTGTTCACAGCAGCACCTGCAGCCACCACTACCCTTTGGGCCCTGGCAGTCGATGGAATGGACTGCCGGGTCACATGGGCGCCAGTGCCAGGTGCAAGAACTGCATCACCTGCAGGCGCAGGGGGAATGGCTGCACCAACACGTGGCACATCATTGTGCTCAAGTGGCGCACCCCTGCCTCTGGCCCCTCTGCGTTCGCCCTGGACACCCTGGAGTCCCCCTACTCCCTCGTCACCCCGGCCACGTCCCTGGCCACGTCCGCCACGAGGAGTACGCCAAGCTGAGGCGCCCTCACCTTTCTTGGCCTCCCAGCCATGGCACAGATGGAGTTGTGCCGGCACAGATGGAGTAGTGCCAATTGGAGGTGTAGACCACAATTGTCCTGGGCAATTGGGGTGAAGGGGGTGGGATGCAAGTTGTTAACAGCACCCCTGCACCTGCAAGGCTGTGTGTGACCCCGGTGATGTAGGGACGGGTCACGCAACGCTCAGGCACCCCAAAACTGCAGTCAAACCGTGCATGCAACCCCTGCAGCCTACGTGCGTGGAATTAACCTCCCGCAGTACGCGGTGGCACCCAGGAACACGAAAAACGCGTACGCGTGGGACACGCAGGCTACTATGACCTCGAAAACGGGTGCGATACACAGGGGCACCCACAGTGGGAAAATAGCGTGCGCAACTCACCGTCTGACTAGCGCGATGTAGAAAAACACGCGTAGCCAATACCCCCGCCAAAAGAAGAGATACGTCCTAGGGATACGTCCTAGATGTGAAGTTGAGATGGTGGTGAAACAACACGGAGCAGCAACACACACGTCGGTCTCCACGAAAGGCACGTACACCGAAACGGCGGACACGCTCACCTTTAACCCGTGCAGGGGGAAACGCCCGTGCGCGTCACGTCACTTACATGACATGCATTCACACGGCTACGTGCGATATTCACACGTGCTGGATCACGATGCGCACCCACAGTGAAATGCCCGCGCGCGTCACGTCACTTACATGACATGCATTCACACGGCTACGTGGGATATTCACACGTGCTGGATCACGATGCGCACCCACTGGGAAACACCCGCGCGCGTCACGTCACTTACATGACATGCATTCACACGGCTATGTGCGATATTCACACGTGCTGGATCACGATGCGCACCCACAGGGAAACGCCCGCGCGCGTCACGTCACAGACGCGCTTACGCGCTAAGGGCCTTTGGTCCAATGAAATCGCGTACGCGTGCTGACGTGCTTACACGCTAAGGCCCTTTCCTCGAATTACACGCTGACGTGCAGATTTTTCACGTGGAAATTCACTCCGTATCAAGCTGGCCACGCGTAAGCACATGGAAGACCACGCTCCTGCCCAGAAGGCCGAATTACTGCCCCCCATAGCCCGGAGCAGCCTCCCACGAGCCATCTGCTGCTGCTGCCTGCCTGCCTGCCTGCCTGCTGCCACATTGCCCTGCCATTTGGTGCCTGCACATCAGCCATCTGCAGGGGTCCAGTTGCTGTGTCCACCCCTGCTGGAACAGTAGACTCCCAACTGGGATACCATCGCTCCACAGCCCAGCCCCAGGACCCAGTAGCCCACCCACGCCTGCCTCGGGGGTCGCCATGTCGGGGCAAGCACCATCTGAGACCAGTGGCGACCCCCAGCCACAGAGGCAGAGGGCCACCAGCTTCAGTGAGGAGGAAGTTGGTGTCCTGGTGGAGCATGTCCTGGGGCATTATGATGCCCTCTTCGGAAGACCACGCGCCGACAAGGAAGGACGGGAGAGGATCTGGGACGATGTAGTGGTTGCCATCAACGCGGAGGGGGTGGCAACCCGCGACATCAAGCACACCAAGAAGCGCTGGGAGGACTTGAGGTCCAGGACCCTCAATAAGGCCCGGCGCCTCGCGGAGGGGGGCCGGGCACGCCTGACTGTCATCTAGATGAGGGTCCTGGAACGCGTAGACCCAGCGCTCCATGCCCAGATCCTTCAGAGGCAGACCCGTCTGGAGTTGAGCGGTAAGTGGCCAGGCATTGCTGTGTGAGACAGGGCATGTTGCAGTGTGCTGGTTGTCTGATACATGCCTGTATGTGTGACATAGGCCATGTACGTATGTGTGTGTGCAGGGACATCATGTCAGGCATGTGAGTACAGTGATGTGTGAACCACATGGTTGGTGCATGTGTACAATTGCAACATGGGGGGCTCTGCGCGGAATGGACACATGGAAGCATGGCAGTCTCTGTTCCTGGACATGGGTGGGGGTGAGGGATGGGTGCTGGTCCCATGTACACGTATGGTGTCCATGTGTGTGTGTCTGACCTGCGTGTCTGTGACTTGTAAATGCCATGGATGCTTGTCACATGTCTGTGACAATGTTCAGATTCACTGATGCAGCCTAGTCATCCTTGTATCCACTGCGTCTGTGGTGTGCGAGGCCGGATGGATGGAACTACGGTGAGGTGTGTATGCATGTAATGGCAAGGCCCATGATGCATGTGAGTTCAAAACCAACATTGTATGATTCATGAGTCCCTTGGTCATGTAAGCCAATGTCCATGGCATGCGCCATGCCTGTTACTGCATGTGTTTTGCCTGCACTGACCCATGTGTTGTGGAGGGACATGATGGAAGTGATGCATGACAGTGCCACTCATCTGCTATTGCTTCCTGTCTAGGGGACCATTGTACAGTACCCTGATGCTTGTGTTCTATGTCTCCCTCTACACAGTGGCAAGTGAAGAAGAGGGCGGAGAAGGCGCTGTGGAGCAGAGCGGCGGGGATGCCGCCATGGCTGCAGCGGAAGGGGTGGGTGAGCCCCCACAGGGGCTTGCAACGGCGGAAGACGGCGTGGAGACATCCAGGTTGGTGGTTTCCACAGAGGGGGAGGAGGCCGCTACTGAGCCACACATGGGGCCTGGTGGGGGCATCCCCGCTGGTGCAAGTGGTGCAGTCCAGGGCCAGGGGCAGGAGGCAGCACAGGTCGCCGTGGAGGGGCCTGTGCATGTCACTGTCCCTGACACTGTGACTGCACCACCATGCACCAGCAGGGATGCCCCATCCCAGGCCCGTCCGCAGGTAGGGGAGTTGTCCATGCCATCTGACACTCCTCTACCTGCGGACGTGGGGACCCCTGGCCGTGTGGAGAGGGTCCTGATTGGTGTCGCGTTGCGCACGGCTGGCATTCGTGATGAGGTGCATGCTTCCCGGGAGGAGCATGCACATCATCACGAAGAGCACCGTGCGTACGTGAACCATTTGGGAGCCGCCATGGTCGGGGGTTTCCTACATGTGTGTGGCCTTCTGGCGACCCTCTCCTCCTCTGTGGAGGCTATGCGCCAGTCGTGCTCCATGCCGTCTTCCGGCCCAGATGCCACCAGGGCCCCCTGTGGACCTGCCCCGACCAACGCAGCCAGCTCAGTGGGGACCCCATCCCTGCCACAGTCGGGAGTCGAAGGTCCAGCAGGGGTGGACACACCAGCAACTGTCCCCCTGCAGATGGAGGATGTGCCGGCATCATCTGGCAGGGCACGTGCACGACGGCATCGGTGGATACCATCAGCCTGGATGCCGTCGTGCTGGCAGAGGCAGTGGCGTCGGAGGCAGCAGCAGGCTCGACGTGGGAGGCATCATGGCTCGGGGCCATCAAGATCAGAGGGGCAGGCATCGGCTGGAGGGCAGGAGAACCCTGGGATGGCAGTGTCTTCCGTGTGGGAGCAGTTGGTCCAGCGGATAGGTGCGGAGCGGCAGCGGGCGGAAGAGGAGCGGCTCTCCATGGTCAGGGCGGAGTTCTCCATGCGTCGGGCGTTGAGGCGGGGTGAGTGCCTCGAGGAAGCTCGCAGGGAGTTTGAGTTGAACACGGGGTTGTCCCTGCGAGACCTCGGGGCCAGGACAGAGTCCCGCCTCCGGGACATCGACATGGAGTTCGATGATGCCCTGGCCGGCAACATCACGGAGTGAGCCGCAGGACTTGCCCGCTGCCATTGTATATAGTTCTTTAGTTAGTTAGTGATAGGTTTCCTTTATTTTTTCATTTTTCTTTGGACCGCTCGGACAATGGCCACTTTTCTGTATATATTTTTTGTGTTAGGTAGTAGTAGGTTTCATTAATGGTGTTGGGCTCATGGACCCTGGGATATTCTTTTTGCATCGGTTTTTTTTGGATTTATATGTGTGTTCTCCATGAGTCAATGGTTTTTCCTTATTTTTTTCACCCATTTTTTTCCTTTGGACTACATTAGTTTTTGAATTCCTTTGTTTTTTGATTTTTTCTATTAGTTCTCGGACATGGACCATTTGTTTTGTCATCCCCATTGTTGTGTGTTTCATTTCTTTAGTTCTTTTTCATCTTTAATACATATTTATATTACTTTCATTTGTGGTATTTTCTCATTGGTTTCATGCATTTCATGATATGGGTTTTGACATTCACTTGCACCCATTGTGTATGTGTGTGTGACGGACATGTGTTCATTTACATACTTGCCATTGGGGTTGTATCATGTAATTGCATCTACTATGTGGGTGGATGCGATCCTTGGCTGGCTGTTTGTGCTGGGTGTGCTGCCCATTACTGCCATGATTGAGTTTCGTCAGGACCTGGGGGCAGGGGGACATGAGTGGGGGCCTGGTGGAGGCTGCCCCTGGGGGGTGGGGGGTGGGGGTGGTGGGGAACATGAGTTGGACATGGGTGGGAGCCTGCTGGCAGGTGCCCCACAGTGCTGGGGGGTGGGGGTGCTGGGAGACATGAGTTGGACATGGGTGGGGGCCTGCTGGCAGGTGCCCCACAGTGCTGGGGGGTGGGGGTGCTGGGAGACATGGGTTGGACATGGGTGGGGGCCTGCTGGCAGGTGCCCCACAGTGCTGGGGGGTGGGGGTGCAAGGGTACATGTGGCTTGGCTTGGGGGCATGCCCATGGTGGATGGGCTGCCTGCGGGACATGACCAGGGGTGCAGGGTAGTCCCCTGTGGTGTGGGCTGCCTGCAGGAGTCGTGGAGGGGGTAGGGGGGAGTCCTGGGGGGACCCACACTGGCAATTCACCTCTTCAACTTACCGCACACCCACGTAATACACTGCCCCACTCGCACAGGCCCATTCGCGTGTGGCATTTCTCGCGCACCCCTGAAATCCACGTACCCAGGCCCATCGCGTGTAGAATTTCTCGCGCACCCCTGGAATCCACGTACCCAGGCCAATCGCGTGTGATGACACCAGCACACCCCTGGAATACACGCTCCCCGCTCTGCGTTTGCTGCTGCCCTTTGCGCTGGATTGGGGATTTTGATGGCTTTTACCTGCGCGAGGGGCGTTCTTGGGGGCGTTACTGGCGCTGCTGCAGGGTCGCTGCGCCACTCTGCGCCACGGCTGGTTGTGGTTGTTGGAATCCATGAATACGCTGTGCGCCTGAATGTGTTTTGGTGCACGCGGCTGGCGCAGACTACCGCACGCGCACACTGTGCGCCAGCCGCGTGCGCCACTTGTGCGCCGGATTCTATGAATTACCTATCTCTCTGTGCACAGCACACCAACAAAACTTTACTGACCAATCCCTAGCTCTGCTCATTCTCATTTGCATGCCTCTCCTTTCCAGAATCCCTGTATGTAATACGCGCTGTCTGCAGACTACCGCCATGTCCGAGGACATGTAGAACATCTGACCGCGGCGAATGTAAATTTAAATAGTGTTCCCCATTTCCCCTTTAAGGTGGGCTCTGCAAAGAGACATTTTTTTTGGTTTTTTTGCAGATGCCTGACAGACACCTGTTATTTTGTATTTTTGGGGGGTTATTTTCTTCTTATTTTACAACTACAATCTTCACATAACCTGTTCCAAAGCAACCCTTACATTCCAAAATAACATGGCATTTCCCAAAAAAGATTTAAAATAACACCATCTGCTTCAAAATAAGCCGCATTACTCGAAACAATATTCTTGTTAAAGAAAAACATACCAGCCCCTATCATGAAAGCACGCATGCCTCGATTGATTGCACACCTAGCAATGTTTTGGTGAGGACATATTGTCCCATATTGCTCTAGGTACTAATGCAGAATAATTTACTTTTACATTTGGAAGGATGTTGATTACTGCTTGAACCAACTGTTCCAAATCTGCAAACAAAGTAGGGGAACTTACGTAGCCCAAATGGAAAGCACCATAGTGCAAAACTACCAGATGGGGATTGTTCATCCTATGCATATCTCTACAAACATGTAGAATTGCCTCTACATTGCAGTCACCCGCAGCGCTCCACACCACCTCCACTCCTCTAACATCAAAATTGTTTGCCACATGCCTGCATTGAGAATACTGCTGTAAACCATGGTCAAACATATCTCCGAGCACCAACACCCTGACTTTCTCCACCTCTGCCATCTTCACTACACACTCTCTTTCTACACAAATCAACAACCTCAGCATCTGATTGGCTGATCCCTACAGTCCCCTTTCCATGCTGGATTTGTTAGAAAACCCCATATGTGGCATGCCCTACCCACGGACAGCCGCAGTGTCTGCGCGGCATGTAACTCTTAGCCAGCCCTTCTACCCTTTCCACATCACTCTCTGTGCCATTCCCTCATTGGATACAGCTAAGCAGTCACACAACCATCCACCAATCACATCCAAGACCCCTTCATCTAACTCCATCATCAGAGTTCCGCACTTCAAATGTACTGTTGATCACTCTGAATGCAAGTCTCATATCATTGGAATGCACCTACTACAAAGGCTACGCTACAAGTCTCGAAGATTTCTACTTACAGCTCCATGCATATCCACATGCATGATTACAAAGTACAGGTATGCATATTTTATTATTAGTACATGTACAACTCTTATAATTCCATATAAACAGAGTAATTGCACTAAATCTGCATTGGCAATACATACATGCTAATGCTCCCGATTTAAGCGCGACACTCCCGATTTTTCATTGAAAAATCACACTATTTTTTACTGTCTCCCGCATAAGCTATACATACATGCCAACCCTCCCGATTTACGTGCGAGACTCGATGTTTCATTGAAAAAAGTCACAATTTTTCAACTGTCTCCTGCCTAAAATAATGCTAATCCGAATGCAATCGTATGCGAAAAATAAATGTTCCCGATTGCTGTGGTGTGGTGTCTAGTTACAATATGAAATTATTAACATTTTTCCCATCTACTATAATGAACTATCACTTCCAATCCTCTCTGCTATATACAACACAGCTGTAAAAAAAGAAGTGAATTTCATGACCTTAAAATTCTACTCATTTGCGAAGCATGTTGAACTAACATACTGTAAATAACATATAAAGGCTGCACATAGTCAAATAATGCATGCAAATACTATGTTCAGATATCAAACAAGAATACTACCACAAAAACATAAAAATGAACGTGTACATTAACATCAGTGCTATAAACACACAGAATTACTAACCTCTTCCTTTTAAAATTGCAGTGAAGACCACTCTACTGAAAATCAGCAGCGTCTAAACAACAAACAACATATCCGAAGAAACCTGCTCATTCCACCAGAAAAAGTAAGTACAATACTACCTTTATATTCATACTGTTCCTCAAAGACACTGTGTGCTTCATTCATGTAATTTGCGCACCAATAAAAACATTAATTTCTGAACCATTCTGTCCACAAATCCCCATTTATTAAACAGAGATTAGCAGGCAGAATGGCACACAAATCCCTGTTTTTTTGGAACACAAATAACATACTCACACCTTAAAATGTTAGTACTACAAAACAAAGAACTGTTACAATTTTATACCATTACGTTTATTATTAATATTTCTCCTCACCACTAGCGCACTTTCTACTCTCATCTGAACCGCAGTGTAGTAAAATACAAACAGAAGATTAGCCTTCCCAACTCATTGTAACTGCCTAATTCACATTCCCACACCACCACATACATCTTCCCCATCAAACTCATACACACATTCACACAGCACACATACATTGCAAAACAGACCAACCCATACCTTCTTTTTTTTTCAACAGACCCCAAAAAATGCCTACCAAAAAGCAAGTCTGTAGAAAACAACGCAGAAATAGAGCAAATGAAAATAAAAGTGTCCAAAATAAGTATCCATCTCTACCAGAGTTTGTACAAAACGTTCAAACAAAACAGCTAATGCAGTCAGCAAAAATGTTCCGCCACAGAGTCCTTCAGAATCTTATAAAAACAGGAGCGAAATCATGCACAACCCTTAAAACCTACCGTAGAAAATTAATCCTAGAGGCTCTCGTAGACAGTGCAATCCTTCTCAAAAGGAAGTTATTTATTTAAGTTTTAAACAGGATGAAACCACTAACAAAACTAAGTACTAAACTATAAAAAAACTTCTCAATAAACAAAATGTCAACAAAAATAACTTCTTAAAAATCTGTGGAGGTGAATGAAGTCACACCACGACCACAGAACCATATTTTAATGAAGAAGCATACAAACAAAACCAAACAAACACAATTGCCACCCAAAGCAGTGGAAGAGGTTATGAAAAAATTAATAATACCATCAAGGAACAAGAAAACTGCTTACAAAAATATCCCCAGAAAACTCAGAATTACCTCTCCATTCGACTGAACCAGAATGTCCAGTATACAAATGGCCGTGCACGTCAATGTGTAACATTCCCAACAAATCTTTCAAATCTTTAGGCCAGTTCCTCAATCAGTATGAGAAAGGTAAAGACAAAATCAAAATGAAAGTGCTTCAAAATATGGATACCTGTCCAGTCCAGTGCGCAAATACACAGGAATACAAGGGCATTCATTAGCCTGCATTTCAGGACATATTTGCAAAAGCACCTTCCATGATATCAAAATGATATCAACACATCATTCAAATGTAAGAAATCTAGTGTATAAACTGTACTATGCTAAAGGTCCTGCTTTAGAACTAGCCAATTTAAATAACACTCTTCTACATGGTACACCCAAATACCTACAAGAAGAAATCAACCATATCCAGAGAAAATATTTTGGAAGTGAAAGCCACTTATAAAATACTATGAGTAGCAACAATGCTGCACATGACAACCTTCTACTACACACATACAACAAAGAAATACTAAAATTTAAAAGTACATCCGCTGAAATACCAAACCATGTGTGTGTGTGTTGCCGCAGAACTTTTTACAAAAGTAACACAAAAACTATAGACATAACATACATAATAGAAGTCAATGATGATTCCAAATGGTTTGAATTAGCTCTCTACCTTTTAGCAGAGAACAAATACGAAATAAGGGACCCCTTAATAGTTTGCAGTTACTGCACTACAAAACTTGACAACAACGAAACTCGTTCACGTGCTATCACAAATAACTCCCTGCAGCAACTCAATTTGTATGAGAGCATCATAATTCAAACAGTACACCCATTTCAAGCAATAATACGCCTTCAACCAAAAACAGCAAAATGACCTCCCTCTGAATTGGTGAAAGGCATTCGTGGCAAAGTAGTTTATTTACCATTAGATCTGACAGAAAATGTGCACACTCTAGGAGTACAATGTCCAATAGAGCAAAATTTAATTGTCTTAGTAAATGGTGTACCAACAAAAGACAAACAAATTTGGCAACAACTGGTGGACTTACATAAAGTTAGACATGCCTTGCAATATCTGAAAGACAATAATGAATTCTACAAATAAATAAATATTGAAGAAAACTTAAGGGAAACAACTGAAATAATTCAAGAGTCACCAGAAACTGGTCAATTTGAACTTCTGGATCCTGCTGCAGTATCCAATATTTTAGACCATTATACAATTCATCCATTGCACTCTAATGACAGCATAGATGATGCACTAGAGACGTACCAAATGCGACAAACCAAAGGTTCACCAATGAGCATATGGGGAAAAAGTATAGAAGCACGTGCTTTTCATGTACTATTTCCTACTGGCAAAGGAGGAAGGTACAATGATAGACCCACTCAGATAACAGCATCAGAATACCGCTCATTAAAAATGTATTCCCAGATTTAGACAAAATGTGGAATACATATTCCACCTACTCTTTGAAAGTGAACTGGCAACTCTATGTTACGGAGTTGCACACATATTGAGATTGGGAACCCACTTTCAAAATATTTCAGCTACGCAATTAATACAAAAAGTGCAAGAAAAATATGAGGTTTTACAATCAAGCATAACAAATCTGTTTGCAAACATGTGTGGTATGAGAGAATACTGGTTCCGACGTCACTGAGATGTACGTTGTATGATCAGAAACCTTAGACCACCCACTTGGTTTGTTACATTAAGTTGTGCAGAATATGCATGGGAAGATTTACATGATTTCCTACGCATATCAAAAAACAACAAAACAAACATAGATATACTAACACCTGGAGAACTTTGACGCCAGATACTGTTAATGTTTCAAGATATTTCCACCATTGTTTCATTGTTATGATACCCTTTTTTTTTATAGATAAAACTGCTCCTTCCCTCGGAGAAGTGCAACACTTCTTTTGGAGAAAAGAATACCAAGCCAGAGGAGCACCACATATCCACATGCTTTTATGGATTAAAGATGCTCCTATATTTGGTCAGGACAGTGATGGCACTGTTTTCTAGTTCATTCAAAAATATGTCACTTGTGAAATCCCTTCACGAACGACACATATTGACCTTCATGAACAAATTGTGCAATTTCAAAGACGCAAATGTGGCAAATATTGTTGTCGTAAATACAAAAATGAAGGTAAATACTACACCAAATACAGCTTTGGTTTCCCTAGACCAGTTACAGAAACAGGTCAAGTGAACAACTTCATGTCTTCAGTTAGACATAGTGTCAAAGGTAAATCACCTAATAACACATGTTACATAAAAAGAACAGAAGAATCAAAATATATCAATGATTACAATGCAATCATTGCCCTCTTATGGAATGCAAACATAGATGTGCAGTACATTGCAGACAACTCCATAGCAGTTGCAAAATATGTTACAGCCTAATTAACAAAAGCAGAAAAAACAGAGCTTCAAGACCTCTGGAATGACCTATCATCAGACAAAACACTATCTCGGAAATTGTACATCTTAGGCATAAAAATGCTCTCTCATAGAGAATGTGGCTCCTATGAAGCTGCAGATCGTTTAACCGGTACTGCTTTGTATGGAAAATCTGAAAATATAGTATGGCTAAGTCTTGGTCCTGCTAAATCTAGAAAAAGAGTTTTAAAATCATATGAGGACATAGACCAATAGCCAAAAATGATCCCAACAGCCAAGACATTTTGAAAAACAATTTACTAGACACATACTACCCGAACAGAAGTACCACTTTGGAAACCATGTGTCTATACCACATAGCCCAAAACTTTGCATACAAAATTAATATAAAAGCAGATGAAAACAAAGGTAGATATAGAGTGACAGATTGTGATTTCAGCTCAGTGAAACTTACCAAACGAAGCTTAATTAATCATATCAAATTGTCATTAAAAACTCCTCAACAGAAAGAACTATATTACATGTCCCTGCTACAACTTTTTAAATCGTGGAGAAAAGAAGAAGAGATACTAGATAACTATGACTGCTATGAAGACGCTTCCAAAGCAAATGAAAGCACTATCACCGATGTAAGCATTACGCAGTACAAAACAATGTTGCACAATGAACAACAACACAAATAAGATCTACAAGCCCAACTAGATAAGGACACTTCTGACAGTAGTCAACCTTCTGTAACAGGAATCCAAGAACCACTGGGACAGCCACTACTAGCAAATGAGGCAGAAGTAGCTATGACAGAAGTAGAAAACACCATGTGTCACTATGAAGAAAATACAGAACACTTAACAGTACTACAATCAAAACTTAACAAAGACCAGCACACCATTTTTGAAGAAGTAACAAAAGAAATTGCACATGGTGTACAACACGAAAATAAAGAATGCACCTGCCAAAATTACAAACATATACACCTGTACGTCAGTGGTGAAGCTGGTTCAGGCAAAACATTCTTAATCAAAATCATCAGCAAGTTCCTTCAACAATTGACAAACAACAAATTGTCAGCTATTGTAACTGCCCCCACAGGTTGAGCTACCTACAACATAGGCGGTGTCACGTTACAACGATTACTACTCCTTCCATTTGAACACCAAAACAAATTAGACTATTACAAACTT
Source organism: Ambystoma mexicanum (assembly GCF_040938575.1). Taxonomy (NCBI): domain Eukaryota; kingdom Metazoa; phylum Chordata; class Amphibia; order Caudata; family Ambystomatidae; genus Ambystoma; species Ambystoma mexicanum. The sequence goes on along the minus strand of NC_090933.1, from coordinate 572,165,785 downwards.
TCTACAGAAGCTGCAATGGAACTACACAGAGTATTAACACAAATGAAAATGCTACTAATAGATGAAGTGAACATGGTCTCCAACCTAATGTTGGCTTTCATTCACCTCAGATTGCAAGAAGTACTTAAAACAAACTATGAGGAACTCTTTGGAAGAAAACACATTATTGTTTTCGGAGATCTTCTTCAATTAACACCGGTGAAAGGTGAACCTATTTTTAAAACGTTAGGACACAAACTCTGCTGTAAAACTGTTGGCAGCATAAGAAATGTCAACTTTTGGCAACATTTCCAATACAGAGAATTAACAGAAAACATGCACCAATCTGCAGACCTCATTTACGCCAACATTTTAAAAAGTATTAGAGTTGGTGTACTATCTCAAGAAGCACAAGCAATATTAAGAACCTGGCACATCCATGCACTTTATTGCGATAACTCATGTGCTACTGATGTTATGGAAACATTAGCGCAAAAAAATGTCAATTGTATGGCCTTAATGCCAACTCTTGCAAGCTGTTCCAAATTCAATGAAGCAATGTTGAAAAAAGAAATGCAACCAATAATTGAAATTTCCTCCACAGACAAACTGGATGTACATGGTATTACACTACCCATGTGTCAACAAGCCACAACAAGATTAAATACCTTAGAACATTCTATCTCCAACACAGCTTGTTTGGAGAAAATATTAAAATTATCTGTAAACTGTAGAGTAATGCTTAAACGTAACCTTGCCATGGTGCAAGGACTAGTTAATGGAGCACTGGGTACAGTTGTTGGCTTTCAAACATACCCACGTGAAAACATTCAGTTTGTCAATATTCTCTTTGACAAACTTTCAGAAGTAAAAAGGATAGGGCACTCAACAGCTCGATTCCTTCTCTTCAAAGACAAGTATGTACGCAGAGAACAATTTTCTCTAACACTTGCATATGCAGTCACCATTCATTACCCTAGACAAAGCATTGATAGATATTGGTAACACAGTCTTTAAAGAAGACATGAGCTATGTAGCCCTATCACGCTTACGAACACTTGAAGGTCTATTTCTAATGAACTTTGATGCAAGTAAAGTAAACGCTGATATTCCTTGCATTTTAGAATACAATAGACTACGTTCACTATACACCCCCATCTAATATCATATCCTGTTCCACAAAAAGGAAAACGTTGCAAAAGAAAAGTAATTCAAACTGAAATGCAACAGGATCTGACTGAAAATCCTCCAAAGAGAGTAAAAGAAGCTAATACATCATCAACTACCACAACCAAAGAAGAACCTATTACTCAAAGTATCTCAGGTACTTCTTCAAAGAAGCAACACACACTCCGAAAAAATGACTTGGACAAAGAATTATATGGTCCATTCAAATTTTCAAATGTAATTGGTGTAAATTGCTACACAAATGTAGCAATCAATATTCTATTTCAATTGCCACCAATTGGTGACAACATTTACTTACACAGTACAGACCAATTGTGTTTGCAAATGTTAGTCCCTCATAGAAACGCAACAAACAATCCTGACAACACGTATAGTGTTCAGGGAAGTAGACAAGAATTGGACTACTGTGCTGGAATGGTCAAATTCAGTATACACTCACAAGACGATTCACAAGAATTTCTAATGTACTTACTACAAGTACTGGCAAACAAAAACATACCTATAAACGAAATCTTCCAGATTTCATACATGTGGAAACATACATGCACTCTCTGCAACAATGTGACATAGGAAGAAATCCCTAATGAGCGCTTCTTCTATGTATCCATACCTAATTGTGAATCTATTCCATTTCAGCAACGTGTACAAAATGCAAACCATGGCAGATTATGTACTACCTGCAATTCAGATAATCGCTCCACCTTACTAATACAAACACATAGTAACTACATAATACTAATGCTTCTATGTTACAATGCAGATGGTACCAAAAACAACTGCAAGCTGACTGGATTCACACACGGTGAAGTATCATTTGGTAAGAAAACTTTCACAACAATAGGTATAATCTACCACGCAGGAGACACAACCAATGCAGGTCATTACACGGCATATATTAAAAAGAAATGTGGATGGTTCGAATGTATTGATAGTACCATTACTCTAAAGCAGAGATTACCAGCAAATCTTACAAACGCTTATTTTATCTTCTTAAAACCAAAATTAAATAATCTGTACTTCAACATTAACAAAAATTCAATTAAAAAACTATAAACAGTTAGAATACGCCAACAGTTATCTAACTGACCCAAGATTCTACAACAACCAAACAGATAAATGAATAGCACTAAATTGTAACAAAAAATAGACAGAATACGCCAACAGGTATCTAACTGCTTCAGAAATCTGCAACAAGCCTACAGATAGACCATTAACCAGAAACAACAAGTGGACACTGAAAGGAAACAAACAAATAGACTGAAGTATAACAAAGAAAGTTTTTTTTTAGTCCGACAAGGTTTTGTTTTTTTCCACAGACCCAAAGATTTGAAAAACAAACACAGAAACTGAGCAAAATGCACAGTACCCTGGTTTGTAAACCAAATATGAGGGTCCAAAAAAAAGCTGAAATGCCTATTATGCAATGTAATAAGTCTTTGTAGAATGCATACACTAACATGCTCTTTTCTTTTATCACAGAAATTGAAAAAAGAATATTTCCTCCAGGTACCAAACTCATGTAAAAAATATATTGAATCTGACAAATCAAACTGTAAGTATAAATTCGAATCTATAGGTCTTATTTATGGCTGTAATTTGGTGCAGTGGTTGTGGCCAGGGCCTAGAGTCTTGGGTGTATAGCCCACAGCCAACGGCCTTCGGCCATGCACCCAAGACTCTAGGTCCTGCCCACAACCACCGCAGCATATGACACCCATTGTGGCTTATAACTTCAGTGCGTATAACTTCAGTCTTGCGTGCATGGCCTTTGGCCATGCACTCAAGACTACAGGTCCTAGTCACAACCACCACACTATATGAAACCCATGTTGCCTTATAACTTTAGTACTTATAACATTGGTCTTGGGTGCATGGCCTTTGGCCATGCACCCAAGACTCTAGGTCCTGGACACAACCACCGCAGTATATGCAACCCATGGTGGCTTATAACTTCAGTGCTTATAACTTCGGTCTTGGGTGCATGGCCTTTGGCCATGCACCCAAAACTCTAGGCCCTGCTCACAACTACTTGATACAATTTGATTCTGTGTTTGTTTCTATGAGTGTGATATGCAGCGGTGGTTTTGGCCAGAGCCTAGAGTTTGGGTATATGGCCTACGACCTACGGCGCACCCAAGACTCTAGACCCTGGCCACAACCACCGCAGCATATAACAACCATGGTGGCTTATAACTCAGTATCACACCCATAGATTGAAAAATGTTAACTGCGGCATACGCTCAATTTTAAAGTCTGCTGATGCCACGCGTGTCCTTACAACAGTTTCAACTTGCCTGCGCACAGCACGGACGGTAATACTATCCTTAGGACACCCCTCATTTTCAGTAATTACGAACATCCCGGACAGTGCGGGCATGGCTTACACATCAGCCACCTAAACAAATGCAGTATTTCAACCATCTCGACCTCCCTAAACCTCCCTAAGTACTCTTGCACACCAAAACACTCCCCAAAACTGCATTTTGCCTCTGTTCACTGCCGCGCAGTCGGCGGATAAAAGATGGCGGGCGCATCAGAACAATCTGACGCACATCACGCCTCACTCCAGCCAATCAGCGGACACGTCGCTTGTCCGCGGACATGACGCAAGACCATTAGCCAATCGGTGTCCTTTCCGCGGAGTGAACAGGGAAGTGTCTCCGCGGAGCGGACATAGATATCACACATTTTTTTAGCCCTACTTTTTGGTCATTTTAAATAAAACTACTGGACGGATTTTCACCAAATTTACAAAAGCACGCTTTCGGGTCCAAGCCCCTGCTCCTGCGGCAAATTTGGTGAAAATCCGTCCAGCGGTTTGGGCTGTAGGCGTGTGCAAAGTGTTTCCCCCATTCACTCTATGGGAAAAAAGAAGTTTTGGGACCCCCCTATAATTTTCCCCCCCTGGACCAAACCTCAACAAACTCAGAGTGGCCCATATACTTTTTTTGCAAAGTTTGGTGTGGGTTCATCCAGGGGGAGCAACGTTATAAGCCGCCTAAAAAGTGCTCTTCCTATGGAAACAGCAACTTAACCATAACTACACGGCCACTACTGTGGCCGTGTAATACTTGTTTGCCCATTGTCAAATGGCTGGAAACTAGAAACGGGGATCTTGGGAGTATGATGCATTTTCTGGGAATAGAAGTGGGTCTGAATCAAAAGATTGGCACTACAAACATTGTCCATAAAGGCCCTTTTGATATAATAATACATAGGGAGAAAAGGCCTATCGTCGATCTATTGCCCAGATTAAAAAGAATAGTATTATTCCTAATGAAAAAAAGGCACAAATATTGGCTAGGATTTCCACTCAATATAAGAACTGACTCAGGGCATACCAATATTCTAGCACAAATGCCAATTGGAAGTTACTTTATACATTGATTAGAGGTAATGATAATAAGACATTTTGGCCATTAATTAGACATTTTACCAGGCCCATCCTCCTTGTGAACTACATTCATTACTGGACACTGTTTGGATCAGAGCCATCACATAGTTATATTATGATCCTAAACTCCCTCATTTGGTAACTGAAAAGTGCCCCCCTCAACGGAATGAAATTAGCGACGTTTTTGTACATCATTAAAAAATTCAAGCGCTCAGCTCAAGGGCCCCTGGGCCAAATGGCATTTCAAGCGTTATGATGAAGGAAAATCCCACTTTCTAGGCATATGTCCTGGATCGCCTCTTTCGTGAGATTATGCTAACTGGTACGATCCAGAGGAGCTGGTGGGAGTCCATTCTAGTGACAGTTTTTAAGAAAGTGAAGGTGTGTGATCCAGCTAATTATAGGTTACTTGCAATGCTTGGCACTAGCCAAAAGATATTTTCAACTTTATTACTAAAACAACTGAATAGTCTGAAGAGGCCGAGAGGAAAGGCCTCTTACACAAGCTCCAGAAGGGATTTTGAAAAAATCACAGCACTCTGCATAATATCTGTGCCATGCACTGTGCCATGGCCGAGACTGTTGGTATTAGACTTAATAAATTTGATCTATGCCTTGTGGATTTCTCCAAATCTTTTGATACAGTCTTGCTCCCATTACTATGACATAAATTGCACCAGTGGGCAATTGATGCCAGATTATTAGATGTGCTTAAAGCTGTGTACTCTGAAACATCGGTCACTCTTTCGCGCTCTGAAACACTTTTGTATGATACAAAAACTTCATTTTTTCCCATAGACTGAATGGGGGAAAAACTTTGCGCATGGCTACTGATCAAACCGCCGGACGGATTTTCACCAAATGTGTGGCTGGAGCAGCGGTTTTGTCCCAAAAGCATGCTTTTATAAATTTAGTGAAAATCTGTCATTTGTTTTTTTTTTAAACGATGAAAAAGTAGGTCTCAAAAAATTAGTGATATATATATGTCCGCTCCGCGGACACACTTCCCTGTTCGCTCCGTGAGCAGGACACCGATTGGGTCATCGGGCGCATCATGTCCTTGGACATGTGACGCGTTGTCTCATTGTATGGTGAAGGACGTCAAGTGCATCAGATTGTTCCGATGCGCCCACCATCTTTGATCTGTGTTTTGGTGTCCGCGGACATTGCAGCAAAAACATATAAAAAACCACAACATTGCACTTGTTAAACTTATCAAATACTGTCTGGGGAGGTGAGGGTTGATGAGGATGGGACGGATGTGGCAGCAAGAAGCAAAAAAGTGTTTTCTTTTTTCACGAAAGTCATACGGTATATTTGGAGGTAGGGTGAGCAACTGTCCTGTAATTTAAAAACCACAACATTGCACTTGTTAAACTTATCAAATACTGTCTGGGGAGGTGAGGGTTGATGAGGATGGGATGGGATGTGGCAGCAAGAACCAAAAAAGTGGTACTTTTTTGTCACGAGTCATACAGTATATTTGGAGGTAGGATGAGCAACTGTCCCGTAATTTGCGGATGGTCCCGCAATTGGCCCCTGTGTTGCATAGTTTGCCGATGGTCTCTGGGGGATGCGGGTTGTCCCAACTTGCTCTGTTCGAGCACAATTTGTGATCTAACAGAGTAAGTTAGGAGTCACAATTCGTCATGCTTGGGGTTGGGGCCGAGCAGGGAGAGGGACATATACATACATTTCATGCGAATAGGAATAACAGTGGCTGGCAAATGGCAGCTAATCTGTAAATAAGAGTCCTATTGTATTGCATTGCAACCGCAGCTACTGATGTGACAGGCTTGCAGGCTGGTCATGTCAGTAACTTCGGGCGCAATGCATTCATTCTGTCAGGTGAGTGAAGCCATCATCAACTTTTGTCCCGCAAAGAGATGTGACAAAGTTGGCCGCCCCAATTTGGAGGTATTAGTCAATATATTGTGCGTAAAGCACTGGTGAAGGAGTAATGTGTCTGTGTTACAATGTATGTAAAATAATATTGCAGTCAGATTTGTGCCCCATAGAGTTTGGGATCTGAGGCAGCCACCTGCAGTATTTGATGGAAACAGCTGCCGTGCACGTGTATGACAATACGAGTTTTCATGGGTGCTTTGAGCCGTGTTGTTTCAAAGTGACAATGTATTTAGATTCTGAGTGAAGGTCAGCCACTTTGATTTTTTGATTGCAAGCAGAGGCACCCCATGCATGGGACAGAAAGTAGAAGGGTCAATTGTTTTTTGACCTTGAGTGAAAGGGATTTTTTCTTGAAGAGTCAGTGAGAGGAGGTTTGTAATAAAGAACATTTGATAAGGTTATGCATTCCAAAAGTGTGTACGGAACATGTGAATTCAGTTCATGAAGATTCTTTCATGCAAGCGGATTGAGCATTACGGACACATTTTCGCAAATACAATGGAGACGGTGAATATTATGTAGGTTTGGTTTTGACGATTGCATACTGGAACGAGCTTTAACATATTAATCTCTGAAAATTAATTTTGGCAATGTAACTCAAGTACTACTTTTCTGTGTGGTTGTTTTTTTTATGTGGTTATGGGAAGTGCAGAATGTAGGCATTTGTTGACTATAACTAGATTCACCCAGGTTCAATGCTAATATTTCTTTAAAATGTCATGTATGCCTATATGGAAATGTGTATCAGTTTCTAGGTTCTTTTTGTATTTTTTTAGATTGTTTGATGTGTGTGCTAATCGTTAGTTTAAACTCTATACAGAATTAAGAAAATAATACACATATTGCAATAAAGTGTAATAAAAGTCGGGTATTGATACATATTTTCTGTTATGTTCTCCAAATAGCTACATGCTGCCTTACTGTGATTGCCATGGATTCCAGATGCCAACTGATGGGTTCTTCATTTGTCAGGTCCATGTAGTCGTGAGCAGGTGGATTAATGTGACTTTTTTTGGGACGATTGCCAAGGGCCGATGTGTCAGTACGCTGCACTAGCGATTAGGAGTAACATAACATCTTTTATGGTGGTCTAGGCGTAAATTGATGCAGACGCCCTGGAATTCACTGTGGGACCCAAGCGGTTCCTTCATCAAAAATGAACACTTTGTCTCACAATTAACATTTTCGATCACGAGCGAAGAAATAAATTTGAAATTTGATTGAATATGGGAATAGTTGGATGTTCTCAAGAGTTTATTGTGAAATAAAAGTACTTTTTTTATTTTTTTTTATTGTGCAGTAGCCAAAAAAATTGACTTTTAACACATTTAAGCACAACTATACACAAAGATAAAACAGAATAAAATTCATCAACGATCACAATACAAACTCTGAATACAAAATGAAACAAAACATTCATCACGAGAATTCAGAAAAGAAAACAAAAGAGAAAGTGGAAAAAATGTAAGTTCAAAACAACCCTGATAACTCAGTCTGTTATTAATTCTAGTTCTGTAAAACTCTTCCCACCTCAATCGACAGAGCCATCTCATTACCAGAGGATAATCTCGCCCAGAAATCGCCAGTATTAAGACTAGACTCGTCATGAACAAATCTGCGAAAGTGCGCAGCCCTCATAGTCCAAGTCCCAGAACAGTTGGATAATAGATGTTTGATAGTCTGGACTTCGTTAATAGGACACTTGTCACAGATTGGTAGAGTCCCCCCTCCCTTATCTCTAGTAGCTAGTATTTCTAGAGTGGGAGAAGGTTTAACCGAAATCTCAAAAAAGAAGATCTGAACCTTGGGCTTGGGGATTTTTTTAGATAGGCCGGAACAAACGACAGAGCTTTATCCAACATTGTCAAGGAGGCTGATCTTTTAGCTTTTCGCATATTATCAATCGTGCCTATCCAATCACCCAATTTCAGTTTTTCTTTCACCTTAAGTGAGTTCTGAAGAAGTAACAACATCACATTCACATCCGGTCAAAATATCCAAACATTTTTGCCCAAGTCTAGACAGAAAACCATTATTACCCAATTGCAACTCCAAAGCTGTTTCCTCAAAAAGGTAATTCTTTGGAGGGTCTAAGATTGATCTATAAAGAGCCAACCACTTCCATTCCAACCATGATCTAAGTGATGGAAGACCGAGTTCATATCTCAAAGAAACAATAGGTAAACAATCTGGTAAACCCAAAGTACGTTTCCAAATCCTAGCTTCTGTTATATCCCAGTCTATCTCCATAGCTTTTGGGTTATAGTCCAAGCCATATAAGATAATGGGTACTACCTTTCCTATATAAAATCTTAAGAGTGGGAGAATAGAAAATGTACCAAACTTGGAATTGATTTTTTTTCATCTGTGCACCTAATTTCACTAGCTTTAGATCAATAGATAACAGCAAGCTATTCTGTTGGAAAAGATCTTAATGTGGCTCCCAAATAAGTTAATTCTGAGACAACCTCTACTAATGAATGATCCATGTTCCAGGCATAGGTCTTCACTATTTTATTTGGTCTCTTAAATAATAAGATCCTGGACTTTGTGGGATTAATGGTTAAGTGGTTAGCCCTCGCATAGGATTCTAATGTGGACAACAGACGTTGCAGCCCAACCTGCGAGTAATCTAGGACTACTACGTCATCCGCATAGGCTAACCAATTTACTTTTGCATTGCCAATAGGTGGAGATATTAGGAGAATATCCTGCAGCCAAATGGCTAAATCTGCCATAAAGAGAATGAAAAGCAGAGGGGCTAATAGACATCCTTGTCGTACCCCTCTAGCTATCCTGATTGAGTTTAAAAGCTAGCCCGATCTACCAAGTCTGACCCGCATAGAATTGTTGGAATGCAACTCTCTCAGGATAGAAAGTAAACTAGGGGGGATTCCCCAGGCATCAAGTTTTTTCCACAGTAGGTTCCTATCAACCGTATCAAATGCCTGGGATAAGTCAATCCAGGCTCCAAAAAGGACCGGACCTCCCTTGATGAACGACTTTGCAGCAAGGCAGTTCAAAACTAGCCCATTCAATGAAGTAGATTGGCCCTTTATAAAGCCTGATTGCTGCTTTGGGATAATTCCCTTGGCTTTAGCCCAGGCTTCTATTCCCCTAAAATGATGCCCAAAAAGATTTTACTATCGGCATCTAACAGGGAAATTGGGCGATAGTTTGAAGCCAGCCAATAACCTATCGCCCTTTTTGTAGATAGGTATAACTATGGATTGTTTCCAAGAGTCTGGGATTCTCTTCTGAAAAATGATGTTATCAAAAAGCTGTTTTAAAACCTTCGCCCAGGTGAGTGGATCCAATTTAAGAATTGAATTACTCAAGCCATTCGGGCCGGATGCTCTTGATTCTGAGGATTTCTTAATTAGCAATTCAAGGTCCAGGATACTGAATTCAAGAGACCAGCTGGGCATTATATCCACAGCTGAACATAATGCAACCTCAGGGTCATAGACCTTGGAAAAATGATCAATCCAGACCCACTCCTGGATAATAGAATCCTGTTTCTGGTGACGAGATACCCCATTCGTTCCCACCAATGACCAGAAATTTTGAGAATTCCTAAGAGATAGGGCATTAAGCATTCTCTCGCCATCGTACAGAAGAACCAAATGCCTATGGGCGTGAAGCCAGTTACTATAGTTGTTTTTTAGGTTTAAGACTTCATCCCCATAGGCCTTAGCACTTAGATGTAATCTCTTTAACTTAGAACTCTGGAGCCTCAATTCATTCTTTTGAGTTATAATTTGTTCATTAAACGAATGTTTATGAATCTTGTGAGATTTTTTTGATAAGTGCTCATGGGAGCCAAATCAGACAAAAAATGGAGGAAGACCCCAGGAGAACAGCACTCAGACAATTGCTGCACAGGTAAACGATTCACCCTATTTCTCAATTCCTCAATTAACAATTTTCCCCCATTGGCAAACTTTCTAATAACATTGCCTGCAGTGTTAATAGAAAGCTCTTGACCATAGCACAGAGCCACTAGACCACAATCATAGGACATATCCACCTTTAACATTGCGTGATCATCATTATTACCATCCACCACAACCAAACTGCAGCAATTCTCAAAGATGTTTCTTGAAGCAAAGAGGTAGCCAATCGTTGAGAAAGAGGTACCTCTGTGCCACGAGGGGGCACTCGGGATATCCCCCCGGATATTCCCATTCAGCATAAGGAGATTCCATTCCCTCATGAAGTCTACCCACATTTTGCCATTGCTGGACTTCTGTTTGAAATTTCCCGACCTTAAGTCCCGCGTCGGAATACATTGAGAATTAAGATCCCCGGCAATAAGGGTTTTCATCTGTTGGAAATCGCAAGGAACATTCAAGTAGACCATCTGAGAGGGCATGCAAGAAGTCACATAACGAAATAACACTTGGATTCCAGTACAAGTTTACTACTATCCAATTCGAGCACTCTTTAGCACTTCATCTTGACAGTCTCACCATAAGAATGCCCTGACTACCGCTTGAAATAATAGAGGAGGTATTAAACACTTCATTGCTGGAGGCCACCAACAGGCCCCCCATTGGTCTTCCTACCCCTGAACCCAAAGCCAACTGTTGATAAATCAAAAACCCATCCATACCCACTACACAGGTTAACCAAGTTTCTTGGAAGAGAATTAAGTCAAATGTTTTAAAAATGTCTGATCTTCTGGGTTCCTCAGAAAAGGATGCATAACCACGATATTACATTGACCTGCTTATACCATAGAGCTTTGGTTGGGTCATACCCATTTTAAGAAAGACTTGTGAGATTACTTCTGTGAGCATATTCCACACATTCGGTTGGCTTGCTGTAGGTGCATCCTTTTTGTTGCTCCCCATTAATGATCTTGGTTCACTGGCTGCCGAGAGGGAGCAGAGACTGGTAATGGACAAGTCAAAGAAATCTTCAAGCCCCTCTGATCCCATGCCCCAACCTCTCCCATAATTAAATCCAAACCCAGTCTTGACTTCAATAGTATTTCCGCCGTATTCATGTTGAGACCGAGCGGGAAGCTCACTGACTCAATATCTGTTGATGAAAAGTATTTAAGGGCTGGTATTATATTAACTTCATTTCCAATAGAATTGAGGATTGAATTAAAGGTGAGTCATTACGTGGGGATGTAGATTTTCTTGACAAGAAGACTCTCAAATCTAGATTCTGCTTGTGCAGATTAACTTTCCTCTGAAATCCTAATGGAGTATTACCATTAACAATCGGATCTCCTATACCATTAGAAACTCCAGTGTCAATGGCTGGCGAGAAACCTTTCTGTTGTTCTTGTAGAAGGCCCTCAGACCTATGAGGAGCGAGTCTTTCAATTGGACAATTGCTTGGTATAGCGATATTTACTTGGGGAGTTTCAGTACTAGAACTCTCGCCCTTCCTCAGAGGTCCTAATATCGCCCTCTCTGATTTTGTCAAGAAAATGGGTGCAATTTGTACCGGAGGATTAGACGGTATCCTTTTCTGTTTTGCCAGTAGAAAGATATGTGCAATTTTCTTTGGTTGTTCAATGGGATCAGTTTGACTTCCCACAGTTAATTTACCTCCCGGTACTTCAATGGGCTTTCAGTTTAGAAATGTTCTTCCACTTTTTAGGATTTGAAAGCTTCAAGACCTTTTCCTTTTGGGATTTTTCATGGTTCTTTAGGCCATCCTTTAGCTTTTGCAGATGTTGATTGGTTTCTGAAGCAAGTTGCTTTTTTTCCGATTACCCTGTTTAAACGGTATGGAGGGGGTTTCAAATGCTACTAACGCCTTTCTTTTTCTTTTCCTTTTAGACTTTCCATTAAGTTTCTTTCTCCGGGGAACTGCCAGCTCTAATTCTGAGGAAGAGATGTTAATAGGGAGCCTCTGATCCGGAGCCTCTGCATGCAGTTCATTATCCGCCATCAATGCCAATCTCAAAAACTCCTCCATCACAGATGCTGAGAGAGGGGTGTCATTCAAAATAGCGTCTGGTAAAATAAGAGCAGAAGAACCTAACGCTCCCTCCTGAGTCTGTACTTCATGACGTTCAGCTTTATCTAATAAGATCAGAGACACCTTTTTTAGGTCCCAACATAATTCAGTCAAGTGTTCCATTTTACGAGATTACTCCTTGACCTCATAGTGGAGATCATTTAGGAACCCTCCCATTGAATCATTAATTGCTGATTTTAGAGCCACCATGGTTATTTCACTTAACTCCATATCTTTTGTGATCTCCATTAATAGGCCTGTGTGCTGGTAGACTTCAGTTTTCAGATTTTCGAAGACCTTAACCAGGGAGGATAATACAAAATTTAAGGCCGTTATAGTTGGAGGGACAAGTTTCTCGGGTGTCTTCCGAGTTCGATCACAGGGCCTCTCTTGTTCAGACGATTAGTTTTGAAGATCATAAGACTTCCCATTGCCCCTCTCTTCGTTCATTCTGAGTGCAGGTCCAGGGATGGATGCCGAAATTGCTGATTTTAGCTCCAACATGTCATCATCTCTAGGCTCACCAAGGCCCACACAAGAGTGTGTCATCAGAGCCTCTGAATGAGCTGAGCCCTCTCCTGGAATTATCAGACCAGCCGTAGTATCATTCAGAACTAGCTCACTCGTGGGTACTAGGTGGTTTGAAATCACATTTTTCATGGTAGTAGTCATCAGGGTAAAATCAAGATTACCTTGAAAGAGGGCACGAATAGGGTGATTTATAGGCGTTGATTCATCCCCATTCACCCTCATCTGTGGTGATAAATCCCCACATCCCAACCCTGTTGGTGACTGGTTGTCCGTTGGGTAGACACTAGGAGGAGGAAGGAAAATACCCCCTCCTGATTTATAGGGTTTGAACAATGATGCTCTGCCCCTTCCCTTCTCAATGCGCTGTGTCTTTTTGCCTACTTCCACAGGCAGAGTTTGCATTGTCCCACATGCTTCTGAAGCTAAAGCTTTTCTGCGAAGGTCATACATGTATCCCTTTTATATTAAGGTGATTTTAAAATAAAAAAGAACTCTTACAATTTGCTTAACAGAGAATAGTGCACTTACGCAATAAACGGTTTATTTCTGCCGTGGCAAAATCTCGAGTCAAAGGCAATAAAAGCCCACAGTCCCTGAGACCCACTCCGAAGGCAGGTGGAACAGGTGGCCCAAACCTTCGCCGGGTATAATATCAAATACAGTACAAGGGCTAGAACCCCGGACTGCCACAAAAGGCGATGGAAGGCCAGAAAAAGAGAGCCACAGAGCCCGTTGTCAGCCTTGTCAATGTCAGTTTCAAGTTAACTGAACCTATATTGACATGCACCAAGCAAAGAATAGGAAATGAAAATAATAAAAATGTCGGTGTAATCAGAAGCGAGACAGAGTTTTAGTAATCCAATGCCTAATACTTCTTTCCATAAAAATTTGCCACAAAAAATTCCATAGAGTTAGCCAGAATGAAAACCCCTTCATTCCTGTATGTTTGCTTTTGCATCTCTGCCTAAAGTACAGAGTGCAGAAAAACAAAAGGTGAGTGCTGGACCTCTCCCCGACCCACGCAAACTTACCCACTCCTGCACTGACAACTCTAACTGATTTCAGTCAGAGGCAGGGGGCAAGGAGCAAGGAGTAGAGGAGTCAGGGAGCCAGCCCGTGGATGACTGGATGACTGAAGGGAGTCTCAGCGGTGTAGCCGTGTAGAGAGCTCCAAACCTCCGCTGTCACATCCACGGCTCGGCTTTTTAGTCGGCTCTTACTTTTGCTATGGGTGCGGCAAGATAATTTCTGCTGTGCTCTGCTTTCTGCTTTCCGCTCTGCCACTGCAATCTTCCGAATCGAATTAGGGTCAGGAGTCAGTCAGCCGGTACCACAATTTGCGGTACCGTTATTAGCGCCTTCCCCATTCCCATTGAGCCCTATGGGGGCTCAAATGGGAATGGGGAATGGCTTTTTCAATGGGGTCTTACCGGTCCCGCAAAGGTCGGACTACACCGGTAAGTCCCCATTGAACCATACCATGTCGGACCCGTTATTGGAGGCAGTCATGGCGCAAATAGCACCATGACCACCTCCAATTTCGGAATCTGGCCCATGCTCTCTTTTTGATAATCCTAAAGCGGCTCTAAGGGCGTTATTCTGTAAGGTTTGGATTTTTTGCAACGTGTGTTTATTAGACCCTATATAAAGTGCATTACAATAGTCCAATTTGGATAATACCAGGGCTCTTTCTAGGGTGAGACAGCTGGTAGTGGACAGGAATGGTTTTGCTGCTTTAATCAGCTTGCAGGTGTATGCAGTGCTAGAGGCCATCACACTCACCTGCTTTGTTAGAGAGAGGCAAGTGTTAAGGTAAAAACCTAATATTTTTACTTCGTTTGCTACTTTAATGGTATTGACAACTATAACGAATGATGAATAGTCATTGTTCAGTTTTTTGATATTTTGTGCATTCCCCAAAATGATGAGTTCCGTTTTTTCATCATTCAGACGTAGGCCGTGACGGGCCGTCCATGCCTGAATGATGAGGTATATCTTGTTCACCAAGGCCAAATCCTGTTCATAATCCCCCGAAAGTGGGATGAGGATCTGAGTGTCATCTGCCTAGTTCATGTAGCTGACACCCAGAAAGTCCAGATCATCGAACAGGGGCTTCATGAAAATATTATACATGGTAGGGGAGATGCAGGAGCCCTGGGGAACGCCACATGTGATGGGTACTGGGTCAGCCGCTGAGGAGGCAGAGAAAACCCTCATAGTTCTACCACTTAAGAACGATTTAATCCATGCAATGGAATGCGTGGAGAAGTGGGCTGCAGATTCCAAGTGAGTACAGAGCACATCATGATCTACCAAGTCAAAAGCCGCTGATAGATCCAGTAGGAGGGGTAATGCTTTTTTTCCAAGGTCGCTCAGCTCATTGACCTGGGTTTTGAGATCGATGAGCGCGGTTTCTGTACCGTGCTGAGGCCTGAAACCTGATTGTCTGGTGCCTAATAGTTGATGCAGCTCCAAGTATTTTTGGATCTGTACGTAAGCCACTCAGTCTAGTATTTTTAGCAGGAATGGTACTGTTGTAATTGGCCTATAGTTAGTCGGGTTGGACGGGTCCAAGGTTTGCTTTTTAAGGAGAGGGAGGACCCATGATTGTTTGTGGTTGTCTGGTATCATGCCTGATGCAAAGGAAGCATTAATGAGGTGGTATGACCAGAAACCTGCCCTCATCAATTTATCCCCACTTAGCAAGCCCTGATCATGAATCCTATAAGGCCTAGAGCCTTACAGGACACATGGTCATGTCCTTACACAGTAGTGGAGTCACTGGGTGAGGTCAACTGTTTAGTGGACCTTGGAAGGGCATGTCAAGATCCAAAAGAGTTCCACCCATCACTCTAGCAACCAAACTGGCTCTCTTACATCCACCAGGCAATACTCCCCCCAGCTTCATTCCTTCTTTCCCAATATCCAACCTAGAAAGGCGAGCACTACGATTCCAGTTGACGCAACAGTGACACCTGTTGTGAGCCCAAGCAGTGCCCCCTTACAGTTGGAAGGGTGTTCGGCTGGTACGGTAGTAGCTGCTATTCCTTCAGCACCTCCCGTTGCGGTAGTTGAAGATCGGGCTTGTCCTGCTCTCCAACCAGAAGCGCCCGTGATTTTGGCGTCCCCGGTACGGCCTCCTAGTGTGGAGGTTGTGCACTCCCCGCAAACATTTGTTGGAAAACCCATTCCTGATGCCTTGTCCTTCACGCACACACCAAAGGATATGAAACTAATCCTTGGTTGGACTAGTAATCCGGAGATAAATGGCCCAGCTCGCATAAACAGGTCATTCTTAATGAACTCGTTCTTCCAGATTCCAGCTCTTAGGAATCTTTCATCTAAGGACCTCGACTGGGTCAAACTGGCAACTCACAATAACCACAGAGCCCTCTGCAGAGTCCAATCGCAGATTATAACCAAAATGCTATTGGAGTTTGCTGAGGATTTTTACTCTATTGGTCTCACACCATGCCTATTTCCGGATATGGATAGTGCATGGGCTTTTCTTGACTGGGTTCCTCCCACTTTACCAGTATGTTCAGTGGGTCCAGGCATAGATTCGTCCGACTCCCAGGTTAACCAACTATCACTCCAACTGGCATCGCTAACCCAAGCACTGAGTGGGCTAGCTTGGCTGGAACCCCTGATAAAAACAGCTGCAGCCATAAAAGGGCCCATTCCGGGCTCATAATTGGCCAGTTTGACTATTTTGTCTTGGAATTGTTGTGGCCTAGGCAACCTGGTAGGATGGCATAAGCGGGTTGTCCCTGATAAGAAACCAGACATCTTATTTCTTCAGGAAACGATGACCCTAAATGAGATTACTCTCGATGGTTACTCCAGCTTTTCTGTTCCAGCAAGCCGTATACTTGCAGGCCGACCTTCCGGGGGTATTGCTGTTCTTATTAAAAATGGTCTAAAAGTAGTGGCCTCTATACTGGATACCTCGGTATCATGCATCTTAGTGGAGCTGTCGTTCGAACACTCTAAGGTCTCGCCTTTGCTTCTAATGTCGCTGTATTGGAATCCTAAGTCAGTTTCTCTTACTCTTCTTTTGGAGGATCTGGACCGGATTTTGGGCCATGCTTCTGTCTCGTGCCCCAATCATGAAATTGTGATCGGAGGTGATCTAAATTCATATCTCCAGTTTTCTAATTCACTACGCTCTTCTACTTCTTCCTCTTTTTATGCACAACAAGCCTCTCATAGAAGGCAACAATTGATAAATTTCTTTGAAACATGGGGCATTTACCCAATTCACTTGGCGCCTCACTCTCTACATACTTCATGGTCTCGGGGCAATGCCTCATCCCTCATCGACTATTTACTTGCATCCAAAGTGTGTTCTGGTTTGCTTGAACCAGTCTCAATCTTAGACTTGGGTCTGAGCGATCACCACATGCTGTGCTCGTTACTCCACATGGGGTGTGATGCCTATATGCCTTCAGCTTCTGCCTGTTTGGCGGTTTGTGACAGAAATACCATCTCTGTCAATTGGAATCCCTCCGTGTGTAGGAAACTGGTGTTCCTGGTGAATAGGGATCTCATACTATGTCATGATGACTCCCTATCGCTGGGAAATATCGAAAAAATCAACTAAATAAATACCAATATGAGTCACACACACCTCTTATCCTTAGTGAAGGACGCCTTGTGTAAGGGTATCCCTTTGGATGCCCATCTAAACTTGAATCAGATTGCAACCTTAAAAAAGCAAAAAAATCACGAATTGGCTAACCTAAGAAAAAAGTCATTCAGCCCTCTTATCTATCATCGTGAAAAAAACGACATCATTACGCGCTCTAAGCAGCAAATAAAGTTTCTTCGCCAGACTGCCTATACCCTCGCCAATCAACGTATGATTGGCCTGCTCTGTAAAAAAAAAACGCGAGAGATATGGGCCATTTTAAGAAATCCGTCTGGTAAGGCGGATATCCGCTTTGTGGCGACCATCTCGGGACCGGAATGGGAGAAGTTTTTTTCCCAAAAATATGCTCTACCAACTATGCACGCCAAATTAGAAAGTAGTAATATGCAGTTGTCCTTTCCGCTGGTTTGTCCCTGGGATATAAAAGATATTATATGGGCAATCTCCCAATTGAAGTTTTCTAAAGCAGCCGGTCCGGATGGGTTGCCCCCTTGCGTCCTAAAAGACGATCCTTATTTCTGGGCTAGGTACCTCCTTCCTCGCTATCAGCTGATCTACAAAACTGGCAGTATTCCTAAATCATGGCTGACGGCCATAATTATTCCGATACACAAAAAGGGTGCCTTAAGCAATCCTTTAAACTTTAGGCCTATCGCCCTTATAGACACAGCTGGGAAAATCTTTGCACGATTGATCCTGTCAGAATTGGAAGTCCATATTCATGACTTAAAAATTCTCTCAAAAGCCCAGGTCGGATTTCGGAGAGCAATGGGCACACAACTAAATGCCTCAATTTTAGCCCATCTCCTTTGGAATGCACACTCCAAGTCAAATGGCACCATATACATGGCAGCATTGGACCTTTCGGCTGCATTTGACAATGTACTTCGCAGTCGGCTTTGGCAAAAGATGCTGGCATATGGTATACCATCTCCACTGGTAGCTCTAATTGCGGCATTACACCAAAATACATCTTACCGGGTCCGCATCAACGCTGAAGGGCTATTAACTGACAACATACCTACGTACATAGGTGTCAAACAGGCCTGCAATTTGGCTGCGGTCCTATTCAACCTTTACCTCGCCGATATTGACAAGATCTGGCAGGGCTCAAATTCTTTTCCGGCAATATTGGGTTCCATGCGGCTCCACTGGCTAGCATTTGCTGATGATGTCATAATATTCGATAGAGTGCCTTTTGGACTCCAAAATAAATTAAACCTGTTTTGTGAATATTGTACACTGAATAATATGACCATTAATTCAGCCAAATCACACATATTGGTCTTCACCGCCAAAAAAAAGCTTCTGAGATTTAACTTTACAATAAATGCCCAGCCCATCTTGAGAAAAGAAGAGATTACGTATTTGGGCTATCATCTATCGGATGGGACGTCTATCAGCAAGTGGCGCACAGTGTTGAACGCGAAGTTTAACCCACTACTGGCCCAAATGAGAATCATTTTCATCAAATATTGTTGTTATTCCCTGCTGCCCCTTATACAATACTATACCATGAAAATAGAGCCCATCCTCCTGTATGCAGTTGATATGTGCCTTCTGAATTTGGGGCCCCTCTTAAATCTCCTACAAGGTAAACTTTGGAAGAAAATTTTGGGGCTTCCTAGATATCTACCCAACGCTATCATTATACATGAATTGGGCTTATATCCATTAGCGGACAAATATCTCTGGCGGATTGTAACTGCATTCTCTAAAATGATTTCTCCACCTCCAAACTCACTCTATGAGGACTTCCAGGAAATGTTTGCTGGAAAGTGTCCAATTTCGATCTCTGAAGTGAAAGATATGACACTTGCGATCTTAATATCATTGAATATGACGCAGGAGGATTTGATAAATACCCCTGCTAAAGTTAAAAGGCGCTTCTTCAAAAATTCCTGGGCTCACAACTCCGATCAGATTGGAGGTTATCCTTCATTTGCCATCTATGCCACTTTTAGGCATGCAGTTACACCTCGGCTGCCATATATCTTATGTTTCCCAGACAAAGCAGCAAGAAGGTCTTACATGCGCTTCCGCTTGGACCTTATCCAGACGGGTGCCCGTATTAGGAATTGGGACTGTTATAGGGATCTGGCAAAATGGGAGGGATGCAGATTTTGCCTCAATACATCTGAGCCCGAAACTTTGGAACATCTCTTCATGTACTGTAATTTCTTTTTTAAGCATAGGCAATGTTGCTTAGACGCATACCTTACCTCCTATTCCTTGTTTGAATGTCACCTAGTATGGCTGAGATGTATGCAGGGAAACTCAAACTCCATCATATTAGCAACTGTCAGACTTGTTGCAATAATTGAGGAGCAGCTGTTGTCACTCAATAGGACCTTTTGGAGTGGGTAATTTTGGGTGTCTGAGATTTTGCCTTTCTTAAGATTGATTGCACTAGCCAATTGTCTGTGTCTTGTGGGAGTATTTAAGTTGGTGGAGGGCTGTGATGCCATATTATTATTGTCATGTTATGTTAGGTATGCTATCTGATGTTGTAGATTTCCATTTGCGATTTTTGATGATGTATTGGAAATATGTTTAAGTGTTTTATCATGTTTTAGTTGTTCAGGTATTGATCAACTTCGATCGAGTTTTTATGATTTTATATGAATTTTATGTGATATGTATCATTTGTAAAGGTGTAAATTAATTTTTGCTACCAAAACAAATAAATAAATAAATAAAAACTCCCCCCAATTTAGCAGCCAGCCCATCAGCTGCAACCACTACGCAACCAATGTTCGAATCCTTTAGTCCAATATCACCAGAGCAATTTCTCAAACTTTTATCTGCCCGCAAACCATCTGGCTCCCTGCTGGACCCTTGCCCGGCCACAACCCTCAAAGAAATTTTCGCTTCCACCTGCGCAGGAGAACACGCAAGATCCATCATAAATGCCTCCCTTTCCTCTGGTATCTTTCCCGACGCATTCAAAACAGTTCATGTCAAACCGCTAATTAAAAAACCTTCCCTCAACCCTCTCCAGCCCAAAAACTACCGCCCCATCTCAAACACCAGATTCCTTGCAAAACTCATTGACCGAACCGCCTACTCCCAACTAAATGCCTTTGTCGAAGCCAAGAATTTCCTAGCCCCTGCACAATCAGGTTTCAGAGGCCGTCACAGAACCGAAACCACCCTAACCTCAATCTGGGATGACTTTAAAATGACGGCAGACTCCGTGGGATGCGCGGCACTAATCCTTTTTGTCCTATCCGCCGCCTTTGACACAATCAATCACTCAATCCTCCTAAACTGACTCCACTCCCTAGGAATTCGTGGAACTGCTCTTAAATGGATACTTTTATCCCTCAAAGATAGGTACCAAATAACGATACTCTCCACCTATACCTCCCAAGCCCGACCAGTTGACACAGGAGTCCCACAAGGAGCATGCCTATCTGCCCTCCTGTTCAATCTCTACTTGATCACCCTCCCTCCAATAGTTCATTCACACAACATCCTGTGCTACAACTATGCTGACGACACTCAACTAATTCTAAAACTAATTAACTCAAATCCCAACTTCCGACCTGACCTGGCATCCTGCCTCCTCAACATAGAACACTGGATGACCCAAAGCCACCTCTTGTAAAACCCCTCCAAAACTGAAATCATGGTATGTGGCAACTCTGAGCTTCTTCCGCAACCACTACCCTGGCCACCCGCCATGGGCAGCTCACCGAGCCCCTGCAAATGAGTGAAAAATCTTGGATGCATCCTTGACTCTGACCTAACACTCTCGCGCCATGTCAACAACGTCTCAAAATCCTGCCACTACCACCTTAAAACCCTTAGGCGCATCTTTCCATATCTCTCCTTTCCTAACAGACTCTCCGCGGTCCAATCAATCGTTATGTCAAGACTGGACTATGGAAACCCCCTTTACCTCGGAATCCACGCGTACCAACTGAATAAACCCCAAAGGGCACAAAACGCGGAAGCCAAATTGCTACTTGCGCTCGGCCCAAGCGACCACATCTCCCCAGCCCTTAAGACGCTGCACTGGCTTCCAGTAGTCCGAAGGGCGACTTTCAAAACCTTATACATCTCCCATCGAGCACTGCATAAAACCGAACCTCAATATCTTCAAAACAAACTAAAACCCTATCACCCCCTCGCACCTTAAGATCAAGCTCAGCTGGCCTCCTAGTCATACCTAAGACAAACTCAGTCAGATTAGGCGGATCATCATTCTCAGCCTTGGCCCCCACCCTGTGGAACTCACTCCCACCCCACATCCGCCAAACTGAGGATTTAACATCTTTCCGCAAACTGCTGAAAACCTGGCTCTTCCCCTAAAACCAACCGGTAACCAAACTAACCCAAATAGACAAAAAGCATCTCAACGACACCAACCCAACAAACTACCTTAGGCGAGAAATGGACAGCTAATAACCCTGAATATAAACTAGAAAGACAAACAGAATTAAACGAGTAAAGTAGATCAAAACAGTGAAGCGGATAATAAGAATAAATCATAGGGAAACAGTAAGGAGATGTAAACTGCTGAAATGCACGTAATGCATGAGGAAGGAACGAAGTGAATGGCGTTGATGAAATAGTTAGAATGGATGAAGCATTTTGAACATATGCATGCACTGAATGAAAGAATGCATGAGTGGAAGAACAGATGACTATATAGATTGAATAAGTGTGTAAATCGAATGAGTACGTACATCGGATAAGTGTATAGAATGGATGAACACGGATGCACAGAGGCAATCGTACCGAGAGAAAGGAACATCTTTGAATCCACAAGAATCTACACACAAGGGAAAAAAAGAAAAAAGAAAAAAAGAAAAAAGGGAAAAAGAACAAAAGGAAGACAAATAGAGAGCTGATGAGAGAGAAAATTGAATACCAATCAATACTGAATCAGAATTATGAGAAACATGACAAGGAATCTCCCCTGAGGAACCGTGGCTAAAGTCATGGGGAAACACGTGTTAACCTATACTGAATAAACAAATTGGATTTAACATAACCAAGTGATTGAGTAATTCTTCCCAAGGAGCGCACTAAAGGGTACCAACTTTATTTCTCGGAATTGTACATGTATTGCTGCAGCCACAATACAGGCACCCCTGGTGCAGACCCTTGGCCATCTGAGAAAGGAACCAGAGAGGCACAAAGACTTCGCTCTAGATAGGAACTCAAGCCGACATTGGCTGCAACATCTGTTTTTTTCAAAAAGAATGGATGAACATGTTAAGCGGCTGAGTGTGTAGAGTTGTTGAGTGTAAACAGTTGAATGCACTGAGCGGAAGAATGCATGAGTGGAGGAACAGATGACTACATAGATCGAATGAGTGTAAATCGAATGAGTATGTAGATCGGATGAAGGTATAGAATGGATGAACATGTCAAGCGGATGAGCGTGTAGAGTGATTGGGTATGTAGATCGGACGAGCGCGTATGGCGGATGAGGGCATAAATACAGAGAAGCAAATGTAGAACTGATGATTGTACAGAACGTATGAGCGTGTAGAGTGGAGGAGCGTGTAGAGTGGAGGAGCATGTAGCGTGGAGGAGCGTGTAGCGTGGAGGAGCGGATGAGTATGTAGAGCGGATGAGTACGTAGAACGGATGAGTATGTAGAGCGGATGAGGTTATAGAGCGCATGAGGTTATAGAGCGCATGAGGTTATAGAGCGGATGAGGTTATAGAGCGGATGAATTTATAGAACAGGATCACTGCGTATTAGCGAATGACTCTAAGGGGCTGATGAGTGCATATTAATGTTGAATGCGGGGAAAGCATGAGTGCATAGAGCGGATAAATGTGTGGAGTGGATGAGTGCGGGGAGCGGATGAGTTGAATGCGTGGAAAGCACGAGTGCATTGAGCGGATGAGTACGGGGAGTGGGTGAATACGGTGAGTGGGTGAGTACGGGGAGCGGGTGAGTATTGCGAGCGGACGAGTACCGCTAGCGGATGAGTACGAAGAACTGTTGAGCGCAGGGAGCGGATGAGTGAAGCGAGCGAATGAGCGCAGGAGCGGACAATTTGAATGCGTAGAAAACATGAGTGCATAGAGCGGATGAGTGCATAGAGCAGAGGAGTGCATAGAGCGGGTGAGTGTGGGGAACGGGTGAGTGCAGGGAGCTGGTGAGTGCGGGGAGCGGGTGAATGTGTACGGTGGGTGAATGTGAAATACAGGCGCAGACATGCGTGGGGCAGTCAGGAGCGTGCGAGGCGGACTGGAATGCATGAATGCGTCGAGTAGACCGGAGTGTGTATCGTTGACGGGGATGCATGGAATGAATAAAAGTCCATAGAACGGACTGGAGTGCATAGTGCTGCGTGATGTACATGGTATGTTCTGGAATGCAGGGAACATTTGAAAGAGCATGTAACTCATCATATCTCACCCCACGCTTACTCTCTTCGTTATACCACCACTCAACTAGAACACAGAGATACTATGACACCATTCAGTATAACTGTTCTCATACCAACACCTCCCGCTCACTCCCCATCACTCTAAGTAAACACTGCTGGTTACACACCCCCCAGCCAGGCATTCTCCTCAGGCCTAACTCAGCCACAGTCGGTCTGGTTAAATCCTGCCAGAACGAACACATACCCCTGATCTCAACCACCACACCTACCGCTAAGAAGCAGCTATTTCACAAATACCACGAATACTGCACCAGCTGCACACATACCCGATGCGCACACGTGCCGTTGACTCTCCCTACTCTCTCTACTGACCTGACCTGAACTTCGGTTCCCAAGGGCGTTCAACCTACCAGCACCTTCAGACCATACCAATGGTATATAAGGCGCTATATAAGTGCAAAATAACATAACATAACATGTGAATAGGCTGAAGTCTTTCATCCCAAGAGTTGAAATTACTGCACTGCTGCTAGCTTCAGATGTTGTAGAGGAGTCAGAACCACTTCCTGACCTGTTCCAGCGCAGTCCTTCAGATAGCTCCATTGAGGGTGTCCAACTGACTTTTGATCAACAGGTGGAGGTTAACAGTTTGCTGAGGCAATTTTCCCCCTTGTTCTCACAAACTCCTGGTTTGACACCTTGGTGCAAACATGACATTAACACATGTTTTCCCTGTGTTCCTCACCAAGGATGGATGTGCCTTCATCCCCAGGTGCACATCTAATGCAGTCCCCATTGATTGGAAACAGACGCCGGAGTGTCTAAGATGGACGCCGCTGTTTCGCTTTGTTTTGGAGCTGCCTGCTGGTTAGAGGCACCTCCTTGCCTCCTGCCACCTGATTGGCCTGCTGCAACAACAAATGCAGAGGCCTGGCTGAGCCGTGAGGTGGAGCCGGGCCCAGCAATCGAAGGCCAGCTTCCAAGGCCTTATCCTGTCTTTTCCCTGTGTTCCTCACCAAGGATGGATGTGCCTTCATCCCCAGATGCGCCCCTAACACAGTCCCCATTGATTGGAAACAGACGCCGGAGAGTCTAAGGTGACTGCCGCAATTTTGCTTTGTTTTGGAGCTACCTGCTGGTAAGGGGCACCTCCTCATCCCCTGCCACCTGATTGGCCTGCTGCAACAACAAATGCAGAGCACCGGCCAAGCTGTGAGGTGCAGCCGGACACAGCATTCGAAGGCCAGCTTCCAATGCCTTATCCTGTTTTTTCCTTGTCCTTTCCCGGGCCTTGATCTTACTGCAAATACCTGCTTGTGGCCTAATACAACTGCCTACTTGCCTCTATTGATCATCCTGTAAGAGACGTCCACACACAGTGTTAGAGTCTCCTGCCACCTTCCCCTCACTACGCCTGTAATGTTCACTCCTTCATCATCCAGCATTATGAGATCATTATACTCTTAACCCAGAAGCCATAACCTGTTGCATTAACCTTGCATACTTTATGCCTCTCTCTTTGCAAAGTTTTATCCCGCATTGCCCTCTGCCCGTACCCGTGACTATACATCACTGAAACTCTCTGAACTTTCACTGACCTGTGCTTCAAACTAAGCGTGGTCTTAAATCTACTCCAATTCTGCATCTTTTTTATTCAAACTGATCATTACCATGCTCTTCTTTACGAAAGTATCTGCAGATCTGACTCTTCTTATCTTGCTGCAGTACATAATTTTACCATTCAGTTGCTGTTACTAACCGGCATTGACTGCAACTTAACTTTTTCATACCCATGTAAAGTATCATGTCTGTCTATCCCCATTTGCCATGTTGCATCTACATTTGTCCTTTGTTGCCTGCTCATGTTTTGCATTCCCTACCGTTCTGCCCACACCTACAAACTGCCTATACGTTATAAGCACAGCTTGCCTCCAGTCCACAATCTGCAATCACTGTTTTACCATCACTGTTGTTAACTCTCTGCTTCCTATGCCATACCTTTCAGATCCTGATTTGACCTATGTAAGAGGTTTTGTCTTTGGGACTATTAACTAAATTGGTGGTACTTTGGTATTGTGGTATGTTGGTGGTAAATTGGCATTGCCTCATTTTGGTGGTAATTTAGTGTTAAGTGTACTTTTTATAGCACTGCCCCGTGATAAGACAAGCCCTCCCCCTTTATAATTATTATATACTTTGGGCATCCACCCTGGCTTAGCACATTAGTAGGGAACCCAGTAAGATCATAAATCATGTCAACTATTGCATATGGATTGTGCCAATGGTTTATCTACACCAAAGATCTATACCCTTGGAGGGCGCTGTTCCCCGTTTAGCATGCAGGGTGGAACACATTCATACCAACACACAAACTTTCTATCTTTCACATATATTTCCCCTTTTGCAGTAAATAAATTGGTAAATATTTTATCACTGCGGTGCAAACACCAGAGCCTCCTAGTTACTTTCCCCCACTGAAATAGTGACCATCAGACGTACAAAGTGAAACAGAAAACACTAAACATCAGCATGGTTTCTGCTATAGCAGTTATTATTTTTTTAAAGGGCAGCAATATATAACAAGAAACAAAACATTACATTTCATGATAACACAGTTATAGTCTCGTACCAACAGGCTGGCACAGCTGCGATTCTCTGAGCAACAAAATACAAATGCATTGCAAGAACTATTCGTTCTTTTTGTTAGTTCCCTGTGTGCGAAACAACCCACAATTACCTATTTAAAAAGAATGTGTTATTCTTGTCTAGACAGTCACAGAGAAAATTGGCAGTCATTCATGCTTTCCTCAATTCCACAAATACTTACATAAGGACTGGAAGTAGCTGTAATTTATCATTGGGACCCCTCCTTGCTCCTGCATGCTATGAAGTCTTCCCCAGCCACACAATTCCTGGCACTTCTTAGATGGCCTTGAGTTTCCAGGCAGATATGACTGCAACCCCTTTGCAGTCAGCAGCAAAAAATCCAGTACCCAACAGTGGCGCAGGAAAGAACAGAAAGTGCCCATCCTTTTGGTTCCGCTCTCTATTTAGTCAATCTTCACATCACTCAAAAGTAGCACAGCCTCCCCTTTGATGTATCTGTCACCTCCTAGAGTTCTGACTCCACTGTCCAGTCAAACCCGAGAGCATGTATGTATCTATTTCTTTCCAGTGCAAACAAAAGAGGGTTCAGAACGCACACATGAAGACAGCTATTCATTTCTTATTGGTTTTTTTTTTCTGATTCACATTTCTCTTTCATGGAGAAATACTAAGACAGAATTTCCATCCTTGTTTACTGAAATTGCATTGCAATGTTAATCAGGAGAACTAATTAGTTATTGGTGTTTTGTTAATAGGGAGGTTAGTGTATTATACATGGTATTTTCGATTGCAGTTCTTCACGGATAGGAATGCTCATAATGTTGTATGTGTGTGCTGTACATTGAATTCACTGTCTTTTTCTGCATTCGGCTTTGTCACGTAAAACCGAATGTGGCATTTCACCTGCTTCATGTAATTTCCCATCTCTTCTCTGCATATAAGCCAACCCCACTAGAAAATGCTGACCTGTATCCCTGATCTGCTAAAGGGTTTGCACCCATTTTGCTGGCTGCATCTGCACACGTTTTGTTGGGTGCTTTTTAAAGTGAGCACCCATTTTACTGGCTGCTACTAAAAACATTGTCATCTGCACACATTTTGTAGTGGCTGCTTTTATAAACACTGCCATATATCCCTACATATATTATATGAACTAGACCATCAACTAAAAATGTTGTGTCACAGGATATCTCAACATTGTTGCCAGATGAATAATGGTTGGAATACCATCATATTATTGAAAATGACCATATACATATTTCTAATGAATAGTTGCTTAAGTGTACAGCAAAATGAAACAGAATAAATATAGTGTGTATATCAGTCCTCACAAGTATGTGCATGTGTGATAGAATAACATACGTGCACACTCCTGACTGAAGTTTACACATCCAACAGTTCATATGTACATGGATTGTTCAAACTCCATGACATTTCTGAATTATAGTCTCTATCTATGTATTTTATGGAGTAACCATTTTTAAGCGTGTACGCACAAAAATGAAATAATAAAATAAAACAACAAAATAAAAATCAAAATAAAATATACAATTTCCATTGTCCCCAGTTCAAGTTCCAACTGGTAAAACACAGCACAGTAATATGCTCCACAAGCAATAACTGTGAAAACAAAATCAACCACACCAGATAAACTGCATGTCAATTATGTTGAATTTCTGGCACCCACAATCCTCAGGACCATGCACCCGGGATGTCCTGTCCCTCAGACTTCCATAACAGCATCCTTCTCAGCGGATTCTCGCCAGTCCGGCACTCAATGGATTTCACAGAATTCATCTCTTTTGGCATCTCAGGCTTTTTATCTCCACCCCCATACTTCGGTCCAGAGGCTTTCCTGGGGTTTCTTCCCATGGTCTCCAATCACATGGCCTCCAATGGTCCATCATCTCAAGAAACTGGCCCTACCAGGACAATAGGTTAATGATATCTAAATTGTATAAAAAAGAAACAGGTTGAGTAGATAGCATAGAAGAATTGTCTATCCCTCTTTCACTACAATTAACTGTTGGCTAGCATCATAGCTCCCTGGACTTGCCCCTTTTGGACACCATGCAATTAAACACACATTATAGAGAAACAAACACTATTTTATACTTTGCATCACTACTCATCACAGTCATTCTCAACTAAATACCCTTCTATAATATTCTACATCTCCATTCCTTTCCACCATGTTTCTTTGTCTATTGGAGGCCCATGCAGAATAATCTTACCATACCATATTAGAATAGCTCAGTCTGATTCAGCGTCTTTTATGAAAACATGGCATCATTTTCAAATGCTAGATGTGGCATTTTTGTTTGCTCTTGCTTACTCACCAGACCACATTTCTCATTATTCATGGAGTGAAATATATACCACCTTGTTCCTGCTCTCATGTTATTAAGTTATATGCATTATGCAACAGTCACTCTTCAATACATCCGCCAACAGATAAACTTACTGTGCTTTTATCATTAGCCCTTACTGTCAGCTTTATTTTCATTGCAATCAGTACATTTAACGGGTCTCCACCTTTTCAAGACTCTTGATCTCATGCTTTTGGTGGCAGGGCTTAATTTGGTTGACATGAACAAATTGTTCTGTCACCATCTTACCTTCTTTTCTCATTATTTTATATTCAACAGGGGATATTGTATCTACAATCTCAAACGGGCCTTGCCATGCCGTGAGAAATTTAGAATGTTTATGTTTATTCTTTCCAAAATTGTATTATATACCCGAACACCTATCTTATATTCTTTCACAGATGTCTTTTTTTATCATAAAAGGTATTTGCACTTTCAGCAGCGCTTTCCACATTTTGCTGTGCAAATGCAAATGCATGTTGCAAGTGCTTCCTCAATTCTTCCAGATATTTGTGAACTGTGGATGCACTCACAAGTGTTTGCTCATGTGTCTCGTACAATAAATGCTGTGACAGCACCATTGTTCTTCCTGTCAATACTTCATGAGGGCTGATGCCAGTTGCTTTGGCAGGAGTCGATCCAATGGCCATTACTACTAAAGGTAACCATAGATCCCAACTGGAACCTGCCTCTGCTACAAATGTCTTTAATATCTCTGCTATAGATCTGTTACTTCTTTCCACATTCTCAGAAGAAAAAGGCCTATAGGAGATATGCAATTTCCTTTTTACCCCCAATATCTGCCACACCTTGCTCATCAAGGTGCTAGTAAAAATGACTCCCCCTGTCTGATTCTATCCTTTGGGGTAACCCGAACGTTGAAAATGTGTGATTTACCAACAATGTGGCTGCTGTTTGTGCACTACAGTCTGGTGCAGGAATGCATTCTACCCACTTCGGCACTAGACATACCACCGTTAATAAATATCTATTTCCTCTGGGTGATCTTTTCAGAGGCCCAACATAGCTGATTTGCAAATCTGACCATGGAAGTGTGAAACCTCTTTTCATCAATGGAGCTCTATGCATTGGTGAAGCAGGTTTACATTTTGCACATACCAGACACCCCCCTGGTGTATAATTCCACATCCTGGGACATATGTGGCCAGTAAGCATAGTCCTTCAATATTTCTAAAGTTTTTTTGTGAACCCATGTGTCCTCTCGTTATTGCGTCATGCGCATGGTGTAACATTAGCCCTCTGAATGAAAGAGGCACCACCCACTGTATCTGACCTGTCAATTCTCGTTTTGTTCTTTAACAACATTCTCAGCTCTTCCTTTCCTTTGCAATTGTCTTCATCTATGGGATTCTGTTCGGTGTCTATGAAATGATTATAAAAACACCCAATACTAGGTCTTCTTTTTGTGCCTTAATGAGTTCCTGATCTTGCGTATCATAACTCCACTGCACCACAGGTTGTTCAAGATTTGGAGCGTGTAACTGCATCCACCTGTATTTCACCAATTAGGTGTTCAATGGGCAATAATTCTCCCATGACAGCCCCAATTGTGGCTACTTGAACACCTTTGTCATTTACCTCCTTATCCTCTCCTGGTGTCTTTAAATGTCCACAAATGTTCCTCCAATGTATTATTAAACCATTCTCTGACACTAATTTATCTGTATCTTGGATCATTTTCCCACGTTTGAGGGACTTTTTGTTATATGTGAGCATACCCTTTTCTTTCCAGCCAGGTGAATACTCTACGAAGCTGTTTTGGGCATAATCAGAATCAGTTACTAGGACCATTTCTTTGAATTTGTTTTCAACTGCGGTAGCAATTGCCTTATAAATGGCAGCTAACTGCTATTTGGCTACTCCTGGCTCCAATTCTCATCCCTATACTAGGAATGGCTTGACAGCTTAATCACACATTTCCTATTCCTGCCACCAGCTGTTTATCACTATCATTTTCAATATGATAAGCACATCCATCTACATACACGGTTGGTAAATCTTTGCACACATTGTCATTAAAAGCTTTGTGTGATGATTGTTTAAATTCATTCAAACTGGGCTCTACTTCTATTTCATCTGAAACACATTCAGCTGCACAGTCATGCAGATCTGCTATCCCTTGAGCAATTGGGCTCTTTTTGTTCTGTCCACATCTTACCTCCACAGGGAATCCCTGCAAGGCCAATGTCCAGGAAGCAATTCTGGACTGGGCTAGGTTGCCTGATCTAATCCGTTTACTTTGTAAAAATTGTAACGGTTGATGACTTGTTTCAATAATTACTTTTTCTCCCTGAATAATGGGACGGAAATATTGTAACGCCCAGACAGTGGTCAGGAGAGCCTTTTCACATTCACTGAGTTTAGTTTCAACCTGAGATAACGGCTTGCTTGCATAGGCGATAGTTTTATGATTCAAATCATGTTTTTGAGATAACACAGCTGACATACACTGTTCAGTGAATCCTATTTCTACAAAGAGATCTTTATTCTTTATGGTAAAGGCTAAGCATGGTGACTTCATGAGACATTCTGGCCAAGCACATGTCGAATCTCATCAAAACGACTTCTCAGGCTTTCATTTTTAATTAGAACATAATCTACATAAACTATGG
This sequence comes from Ambystoma mexicanum, assembly GCF_040938575.1. Classification (NCBI taxonomy): domain Eukaryota; kingdom Metazoa; phylum Chordata; class Amphibia; order Caudata; family Ambystomatidae; genus Ambystoma; species Ambystoma mexicanum. The sequence goes on along the minus strand of NC_090933.1, from coordinate 572,134,184 downwards.
TTCGCCTTTCTGCCGCATCTGGAAGTGCTTTTCTAAAGAATATGCCATATTCACTCCCACCATTAACATACCAAAATGGTGTTCTGGAACAAGCGTATTGCGTTTTATCAAATGAAAATGCAAACAAATTTTGAATGTCTTCAGCCAATGGCACACACCAGTACCCATTTGTAAGATCTAACGTGAGAAACACCTTTCACCCATGCACCTGAGTGAGGCCTTGATCAATAAATGCAAGTGGTCATCTAGATACTGGTACCCTTTTATTTAATTCTCTCAAGTCTGCACATAATTTAATACTCCCAAAATGGGAGTGTTTAAGGTACTATGAATGGGTATGATAATTCCTCTGGATTCTAAATTCTTAATTATCTCTGCCAGTGACTCCAAGCATGCCAGTGGCAACCGATATTGGTGCACAAATACCAGGATTTCTACCATATCTCTCTGGTAATGTGGCAACATGCAAATCAGTGAGGCCACAATCATATGCATCGTTGGCAAAAACCTCCTTAAACTTAAATTCCTTAAATATGTTTCTCAATTCACTCCTATCCTCTTCACTGTCACATGCATCTGCTGGCAGAATCTGCTCTTCTACCATTTTTGAAAATTCTGGAAAATCCTCCAGTGGAGGAATTTCTGTGCTTTCTTCTAACTCTCTTTGTAGAGTTGTCACTTTTAAATATTTTGGAATATCATATTATATCAGCCTCCGTTTCAATAGACCCATTTTCTGTTTCTAGAAATAACTGGAGGGAAATCAGGTAAAACTAAAGGTTTCAAGGGAGCAAACCTGACATGTCTTGAGCAAGAACAAAAAAAAACAAGGCTCCCACGCCTATACTAGGTTTGGTAAACAGCTCACTGGATAGTTCCACATTCTCTGGATATATCACATTTACAAGACAGTTCAAGCATTGACAGTGGAAGTTCACAGAAAATACAACCTGACTTCATTGGTAGTTCTGCTAAAATTGATAATTGTTAATAAAAATGTAATGTTTAAAAAATGATACATAAAAGCTAACATCTAAATACTAACAAACTGACTAGTGCTCAAAAAAGTGCTAAGTGTTAATCACCAAACAATTGTCAATGTGCAAAATACGCAATAGATCTGTATCTCTCGCTTAGATACTCTGATCACATCAAGTGTACATATATTTATATAAATGACTTCAGGCTATTTATACCTTGATTCTTTGGTAGAATAAACCGCACAATATACAAAATCAGAGACCTTCATTATAAAATGACTCTAATCTAGATGCCTTAGTCGAAAAATACCAAAAGTGCACCTTTCAAAGTTTTTCTAATACTTGTTAAGATACTTCACATTAGTATTTAAAGTTGCCCTACATGTTTCGTTCCTATGATCCTTAGGGTTCGATTTCAGGAACTTCTTCAGAGGAGTATGCAGATTGGTGAGGACGAACGTCCACAACCCAATTCGTGGTGGGCTCTAGATGAAACTTGAACAGAAGCTGTTGTTGCAGTGTGAAGGCTTAGGTAATGTTTCCCAGTGGACAATTCAATAAAGTAAAAGTCTACAAACTCATGTCTTTAGTACAAGGGAGTAAATCCAGGACAAACCGTCTCTTAGTGTCGGCAAACAGTCCTACGGGGCTGCATTGAATCTCAGTGTAGCAGTCCCTGGGGATCCTTCACGTGCAACTCGAAGTTGAATAGACAAGTCGTCTTCTTCGTGTACGATAATGTCGTTAAGGGTACAGGTGAGCTGGACTGTGAATAGAGTCCTGGGTGACTCAGACGAGTCGGACGCTGTTAGAGTGAGGCTTCTTCCGCGGTCTGCAGAATGTCTGTTTCACCTTCATTTAAATCAAATAATATGCAATTCTCCTGGTGACAGCACACTGCCTCATTGGAATCATAAGGCTACACAGACTGAACTTTGAATGTCCCTTTAGGTTGAATGTCCATTGACTCTGGCAGCACGCCCTCTGCATCTACATACCTCTCAGGGATGGTCCCAATCACTGTATTGTTGAAATCTGCAGTGTAATGTGATTTTTTTATTGCCATTTCTAACACAGAATTTTCCTCCAAATAAATTTCTTGGCTCCGTTTGCTATCTACCATGATTTTGACAGGTCCATCCCCAATCTCCGACAATGGTGTATATTCACATTCCATCCCTTGCTGCTTCATGGATTCATGTAAGGACACAAATGCATCAGAATCCTTATTTGCTGCCCATTTCTATTCTTTAGTGTTATAGTGACTTGTCTGGTGAATGCAGGAATGGTAACTTTCTTTTTTACAATTGCATATGGCACCAAATGCGCACAATGATAAGTCTCTAGTCTTCAAATTCAGGTGCAGGTCCTCCCAGCCGGGTCCACATTTTTTGGTTAAGGAAATCCAACGCCATACACATTCTGTGCATAATGTAATTTCCCAAATAAAAATCATTTTGCATCCCACTCACTATCCACACATTGTGCTATATGTTTTTTTGGCCAATGTTAATTTTTAGCATGCATCTTCCTGCAATTCTATTTTCAAAGTCTGGATTGTCCAACCCAGACATGTATTGGTTTTTAATTCTGAATTTTGGGATCTCCTCCCTTTCCATTTTTCTTTGAAGTAGTTTCTCATTAATAAAACTCCTTTCCTGTTCAAGTGCTAATGTGGCTTTAATCATTTCAGAATGGCCATTCATACCAATATTGATCCATGGCTGCCCATCTCCGAAATGTATTTCAGCAAGGGTTGTGATATGTTTTTATGTGGTTCCCTCAGGGATAGTATTTTGCTTGCAATTCTCTTCTTTTAAGTAAAAGCACAATGTATGTTCATCTATTTCAGTCTGCAATTTTTTCCTAGGATCCGCATAAATCTGCATAGATTGTATCTCTTTGTCACTTTGCATTTTATCCTGACACATCAGGATAACAGTGACACTAGGCACACAGCCATTTTGATGATACACCTCCACCACATCATTTGATTTATCAACAGTATCGTATTTGTTTAAACTGCTGTTTTGTGACTTTACCTTCTTAGGCCTTAATGGTTTTTTCGTTAGAGACCAGAGAACACCATTTACCCCATCAATGAGCGGCAACAACCTTTTCAGGCAATCTGTTTCCATCGAAAATGGAATTTCACTGATAGATGTGATCAATACTTCCTGTCTCATTCTGTGTTTTCCTATCTTTATGTCAATCTCTGTGACACTTTTGATAGGTACCTCCTCAACATTGAAATTATGTACTGAGCCTTCATTTTGTCTCACTCTGATCTGATTTTGTGGGATCTCCCTTCATTGATACTTTTTACCAACTCGTTGATAGTGGCCTGTACACCTGTGTCAACCATTGTAAATGTATTGCACTTCTCTTCTACAGTAATGGGAACATAATACCTGTCCACAACTTCTTCCAATACACACAAAGAGTGTGAATTTCTGCTTATTTCAGGACTCACTTTCCTCAAACCCTTTTCACTTTTTGCCAGAAACAGAGGCAAGTGAAAGGATATCTTTCCCTCATTTTTGCCCATCTCATCTCGGGAATCTTGGTCTGTCTTGTCACGTTCAGAGGTCTTCTGGAGTGTAGCCACTGTGCGCCCCTCTGTTCGGGAACCATCAGCATTCACACTGAAGTCCTTTAACTGAACATGCTCATATACATCACATGGTAACTTGTCATTTTCTGACTCTGAGCACCTATTTGCATCTGGCACAGCATCAGCCTTTTAAGTCTCTTGAAAGATATGTGGCTTAAAGAACTCTTCAGTTGACTGGACTGTACCCTCCTTTTTAGTATCCATTTTTCCTGTTTGCATTTTATAGGCGTTTTGAGTAGCTAGGGAGAATGTTTCAACAGTTAAACCTACTTCTCCAGCAGTGATTTTATAAGGGCATATGATGCCTTTTGTGAATCTGTCTCTTTGCTCTTTTGGAGCTTGATGTTTATTTTCATGTTTCTCCTTTTCATGTGCACATACTGCAATAGTTCGATTCAACGGCAGATTAAACCAAACTTCCTTTTTATGTGTGGTTGCAATCCATGCCTCATTCTCATTTGCGGGCATCTTCATGTTTAAATCAGCAAGCAATTTAGGACTGTTACCCAAAACTGGTTTATGGGACTCAGTATTTTTATCATTGCAGGTGCCATTAGCATTTAGTCACTTATTATCAGAAGACACCAGAATGCTTCTGCAACCTCCCGCCCCTCATTTGATGACTGTATTTGAACTTCACAGAGTTTCCCTATCTGTTCAGGTAATATTTTTACTTGGGCCTCAAGACATTGAAATTTATCAATTTCCCTAGAATCCTCTCCTTTCGATCTAGACCGGTACTGGTTACATTCACCACGGTTAAATCTTTTCTCGTATCTCTCAGGAGATTGATTTCTATTTCAGTTGTTTCTAAACTCTTGATTCATGGAAGGTGGGGAACAAGGTGTGATCATTCTTGGGTTGTGATCCACTGGTGGTGGTGATTGATTATAATGGCGCGGGGCATAGTTCATATTTTGTCTTTCATTTTGTGGGAATTGTCCCCTATGCTGATTTCCAGTTTCAATGAACCGATCCACATATCGTGGTCTGTCCTGATTACCATATAAAATGGTATTGGGGTCAAACATGCTCTGCGCTCCCAATGTCTGGTAGGGACTATTGTTTCTTTGATCTTTATTTTGTCTCTGATTGTTATTCATGCCTGACATATCGGGCCGGTATCCCACCCTGGGTCTGTCTCCCATGTACCTAGCACTAATGTAACTCTCTCTATTGCTCAGATCATGTGACTAAAACATCAGCATTTGGGATGGCAGTCTCTTTGGTGCGCCTCTCTGATCTGATTTCATATTATTTCTAACCGGAATTTGAGCTGCTTCAAGTGACATTTTAGCAGATCTTATCTCCAGTACCATTGGTAAGGAGTCTTTAGATCTTGACTTTGTTTCTTTAATTCTATCTCCCTCTCCACTTTGACAAAATATGACTTCATATAATTTAGTGCCTTGATCTACAATCCATTCAAGGGACTTTTCGCTGTCAAACTTGCAAATTAACTGTGATATAATATCTTTTTGTAAGCAATAAAAGTAGGCAGTCTTATACTCATTTGAATTAGGACTAAAGGTTGCATCAAAGTGGGAGAAGGTTCTTTTTAATTCTTGGAGAAACTGGTGAGGTGACACATTTGGCTTGGCTGTCATGGTATATGCAGCTTTTTTTGCATCCTGCAGTGACTTATATGGTGAGAAATGGTGTCTAACCTCCTTTTCAAATTCTGCCATGACATATTTTCTTTTTCATTCAATCCTCAGATGATGCTCGCAGTGGCCGCATCAAGAGTTAAGTTAAAATATTGTCTATATTGTTCCTTGGGTATTTTTAGGGCTTTAAATATATGTTTATGTTTATGGTTATTGAATTTATATAGCGCTCTACACCAAAGCGCTTTACAGTATAACAACAACAATACAAAAGAAAGAAGCATATTTACAAACTTGAAACAAACCAGTGGTACAGTACATAGAACAATTTACCCAAAAGGAGAGGGGGGTGTTCCCAGATGGTCTTGACACGCACGGTTGGTTACAGCATCCAATATAAGGGCATCGGGAGGAGGGGAAGGGAGAGGGTTGAAGGGGGGAGCTTGGGGGAAGAGGTAGGGAAGGAGAGTCAGGGGGGGAGTGGAGAAGAAGGGCTTTCAGGGAGGAGCGGAAAGATGGGTATCATGCTCTGCTTCCAGATGATCCTCTATACAACACTCACCACACTTTTTGAATGGCTTAATCAATGCCTTGATTGATTTAATTATTTTGATAGGGCTACTTGGCGCTATATTTGGAGTTGCATTATTCTGTTGTTCATTCCTCTTCTTAGGTTTATGGGGCTGGTGGCAACCACCAGTAGGTGAGTCAAAACCCCTAACTGCGTTACAACAAGGCCCAGCCAGCAGTACAGCCATTGGTATATTATTCCCATGTATAGAGATGGGGCTAATCTCAATTCCATTGAATGTGGTGCCTTGTTGTTTTTACTGAGTTTTAAAATGACATATTTGCTGATCCAAATCTTTGCACTTTTTATGGAGTCGGTATGCCTCCTGATACAAATAAGTATTCTCATCACCCATATTATTTATTACATTCTGCTTCTCACTCATCTTCATTTGCCATTGATTAAACTCTTTGTCCCTTCTGTCCCTTTCCTGGAACATTTGAGCTATTTCTTGTTCAATAGCTTGGAGCTCTGCTTCTTTCTCCACACTGTCTCTCTCGAAAGTTTGCATCTCTAACATAACCTCCTCTTTGTCTTGTCTGATGTTGCTTACCAACCCTTTCAGGTGTTTTAGTTCTTGCTCACTGTCTGCAAAATGCTTCCTTCTCTGAGACAGTTGGATGTTGAATTCATTGCATTTTGATTGCATTTCTTTTTGATATAACTCGAGTTCTGATCTTAACTTTTTCCTGCTCATAAGCTCCATCTAATTCAATGTTTAGTCTGCTAATTAACTCAGCATAATTTTCCTGCATTCTTAAAGATCTATTCAAAATGAACCAGATCTTGGCACAGAGCCTTATCAAGCAGTCGCTCTCAGAATGTTTGTCGGTAGCTCTAAATAATCTCAGAAGACACACCTGAATTATACTGCTCTCTTCGATAATATTGTTCAGTGGTTCTTTCTGCACTTCTCCACAAATGTGGCCATGCTACTGTATGGCATTTTCTGACCACCAGTTCTGGAAATGTGGCCTCAATTTGAGACATATTGATATAATGAACAGCGCTGTTCTAATCTCACAGAATTGATTCCCTTTAATGCATGAATGACGGTGTGGAACACACTTGCCACGCCCAGTAGCTGCTTTACAGTCTGTTCCCACAGGGCCAACGCACCATAAATATGTAAGAGGTTTTGTCTTTGGGACTATTACCTAACTTGGTGGTATGTTGGTATTGTGGTATTTTGGTGGTAAATTGGCATTACCTCATTTTGGTGGTAATTTGGTCGTGAGCGTACCTTTTATAACACTGCCCTGTGATAAGACAAAACCTCCCACTTTATAATTATGATACACTTCGAGTTGACTGTAAATATCCACGTAGGCTTACTACATTAGTAGGGAACCCAGTAAGATCATATAGATTGTACCAATAGTTTATCTACACCAAAGACCTATACCCTTGGAGGGCGCTGTTCCCTCTTTTAGCATGCAGGGTAGAACACATTCATACCAACACACAAACTTGCTATCTTTCATATATGTTTCCCCTTTTTCTCTGAGTTTTGCCTCTTGTGGTAATTAAAGTGGTAAATATTTCATCACTGTGGTGCGAACACCAGAGCCTCCTAGTTACTTTCCCCCACTGAAATAGTTACTATCAGACATATGAAGTGAAACAGAAAACACTAAACACCGGCATAGTTTCTGCTATGGCAGTTAATTTTTTTTAAAGCAGCAATATATAACAAGAAACAAAACATTACATTTCATGATAACACACTTATAATATCTTACCAACAGGCTGGCACAGCTGCGATTCTCTGAGAAACAAAATACAAATGCATTGCAAGAACTTTTCTTTTCTTTTTGTTAGTTCCCTGTGTGCGAAACAACCCACAATGACCTATTTAAAAAGAATGCCCTATTCTTGTCTCAACAGTCCGGGCTGCCCAGGTATGGAATTCACTACCCCATACTATACGCGAGTCGAAATCATACTCGAAATTCAGATCCAATTACATTAACCATCTGAAATAACTGGTCTGCTAGCTAGCAATATGTACCCCCCACTATCCTGATGATATACTTCCTGCAAACTGTTTATTATCTTGTATATAATTCACTGTACTAGCGATACAAATTGTATAGATTGTTAACTAATTATATGTGTAACTACGTAACTATTTAACCTATACCTCGCATATCCTGTACTGCTGTGCCCTATTACCCTCGGGTCTGGTGCGCATTATAAATTAAAAAAACAAACAAACAAACAAACAGTCACAGAGAAAATTGGCAGTCATTCATGCTTTCCTCAATTCCACAAATACTTACATAAGGACTGGAAGTAGCTGTAGTTTATCATTGTGACCCCTCCTTGCTCCTACCTGCTGTGAAGGCTTCCCCAGCCACACGATCCCTGGCACTTCCTAGATGGCCTTGTGTTTCCAGGTAGATATGACTGTAACCCCTCTGCAGTCGGCAGCGAAAAATCCATCACGCAGAAGTGGGGCAGGAAAGAACAGAAAGCCTTTGGGTTCCACTCTCTATTTAATCAATCTTCCCATCAATCAAAAGTAGCACAGCCTCCCCTTTGATGTATCTGACACCTCCTAGACTTCTGACTCCACTGTTCAATCACACCCGGGAGCATGTATGTATCTATTTCTTTCCAGTGCAAACAAAAGAGGTTTCAGAACGCACAAGAAGACAGCTATTCATTTCGTATTGTTTTTTTTTTTCTGATTCATATTTCTCTTTCATGGAGAAATACTAAGACAGAATTTCCATCTGTGTTTACTGAAATTGCATTGCAATGTTAATCAGGAGAACTAATTAGTTATTGGTGTTTTGTTAATAGGAAAGTTAGTTTGTTATATATGTTACTTTCCAATGCAGTTCTTCAGTTCTCCACAAATAGGAATGTTCACAATTATGTATGTCTGTACTGTACATTGAATTCACTGTCTTTTTCTGTATTCTACTTTTTCATGTAAGACCTAATGTGGCATTGCACCTGCTTCATTAAATTTCCCATCTCTTCTCTGCATATAGACCAATCACACTAGAAAATGCTGACCTGTGTCCCTAATCTGCTAAAGGTTTTGCACCCATTTTAATTGCTGCATCTGCACACGTTTTGTTGGGTGCTTTTCAAAGTGAACACCAATTTCACTGACTGCTACTGAAAACATTGTCATCTGCACACATTTTGTAGTGGCTGCTTTTAAAAACACTGCCATATATCCCTACACCTATATATATTTGCTGAAGTTCCCTATAAGAGGTGAACACTCCATTTATATATTGTATCCACTGCCTGATTTGACCTATATGTATTTGCTGAAGTTCTCTATAAGAGGCGAACATTCCACTAATATATTTTGTCTATGGCCTGATTTGACCTACATGTATTTGCTGAAGTTCCCTATAAGAGGCGAACATTCCATTTATATAGTTTATCTACCACCTGATTTGACCCATATGTAACTGCTAAAATTTACTCAAAGATGTGAACATTCCAATATTACACAGCCACGGTAGTGGCTGTGTAGTTATAGTTAAGTTGCTGTTTCCATAGGAAGAGCACTTTTTGGGCGGCTTATAACTTCGCTCCCCCTGGACGAATCCTCACCAAACTTTGCAAAAAAAAGTATATGGGTCACTCTGAAAATTTGGTGATGTTTGGTCCAGGGGGGAAAAGTTATAGGGGGGGGTCCCAAAACATCTTTTCCCCCATAGAGTGAATGGGGAAAAACAATGCGCATGCCTACAGGCCAAACCGCTGGACGGATTTTCACCAAATTTGCGGCAGGAGGAGGACATTGGTCCCGAAATCGTGCTTTTGTAAATTTGGTGAAAATCCGTTCAGTAGTTTTCTTTAAAACGACCAAAAGTATGTCCAAAAAAATTAGTGATATCTATGTCCGCTCCGCGGTCACACTTCCATGTTCGCTCTGCGGACAACATGCCGATTGGCTAAGGGGCTCGCGTCATGACCGCAGGCACGCAACATGTCTGCCGATTGGCTGGAGTGAGGTGTGATGTGCGTCAGATTGTTTGTTGCGCCCGACATTTTGGATCCGCTGACAGCGTGGCGGCGAACAGAGGCAAAATGCTGTTTCGGAAAGTGATTTGGTGTGTCAGAGTACTTGGGGAGGTTCAAAGAGTAAGAGATGGGTGAAATACTGTATTTGTTTAGGCGGCAGGTGCTAATGATGTATTCGACATGCCCGCCCTGTCCGGGATATTTGTAATTACTGAAAATGAGGGGTCTCATAAGAATAGTACTTTCGTCAGTACTGTGCACAGGCAACTTGAAACTGTTCTAAGGACACACGTGGTGTTAGCGAATATTAAAATTGAGTACATGCCGTAGTTAAAATTTTTGTTTCTATGGGTGTGGTAGTGACTTATAAGCTGCCATGGGTGTGATATGCTGCGGTGGTTGTGGCCAGGGCCTAGAGTCTTGGGTGCATGGCCGTAGGCTGTAGGCCATACTCCCAAGACTATAGGCCCTGGCCACAACCACCGCAACATATCACAGCAATAGATACACCCGTAGTATCGCATATCGATCAGGTGGTTGTGGGGAGGGCCTAGAGTCTTGGGTGCATGGCTGAATGCCATGCACCAAGACCAAATTTATACGTAGAGAAGTTATAAGCCACAATGGGTGTGATATGCTGTGGTGTTGTGGGCAGGACCAAGAGTCTTGGGTGCATGGCCAAAGGCCATGCACCCAAGAACAAAGTTATAAGCACTGCAGTTATAAGGCACCATAGGTTTTATATAGTGCAGTGGTTGTGGGCAGGACGTAGAGATTTGGGTGCATGGCTGCAGGCCGTAGGCCATACACCAAAGACTCTAGGCCCAGCCCACAACCACTGCAGCATATCACATTCATACATCACACCCATACAATCAAATATCTATCTGGTAGGTGTGGGCAGGGCGTAGAGTCCTTGGTGCAAATTGAGTATATGCTGCAGTTAAAATGTTTCATTCTATGGGTGTGCTAATGATTTAAAAGCCACCATGCGTGTGATATGCTGCGGTGGTTGTGGCCAGGGCCTATAGTCTTGGGTGCATGGCCGTAGGCCGTAGTCCATACTCCCAAGACTCTAGGCCCTGGCCACAACCACCGCAGCATATCACATCAATAGATACACCCGTAGTATCGCATATCGATCAGGTGGTTGTGGGGAGGGCCTAGAGTATTGGGTGCATGGTCAAAGGCCATGCACCCAAGAACAAAGTTATAAGCACTGGAGTTATAAGCCACCATGGGTGTAATATGCTGTGGTGGCTGTGGCCAGGACCTAGAGTCTTGCACCCAAGACTGAAGTTATAAGCACTGAAATTAAAAGTCATCAAGGGTGTGATGTGGTGCAGTGGTTGTGTGCACGACCTAGATTCTTAGGTGCAGCCATGCACCCAAGACCAAAGTTATAAGCAGTGAAGTTATAAGCCACCATGGTTTTGATATGCTGCGGTGGTTGTGGGTAGGACCTAAAGTCTTGGTGCATGGCCGCAGGGTGTAGGCCGTAGGTCATACATCCAAGACTCTAGGCCCTGCCTACAGCCACTGCACCATATTACTGCCATAGATCAGACGAATAGTTTTGATTATGTATGAAATGTGTGGAATTATACTTAATATTTAATTTGTTGAGATCAGGGGCGTTGCTGGGGGGGGCTAAGGGGGCTATAGCCTCTGATCTTTTGGTTGTAGCCCCGGATAGAATCTCAGGAGCTACAGCCAAAAGACTAGCTAGCCCCCAGTCCCAAACGTTCCAACATCAGCTTAGCCCCGGGTCTTTTCCAGACCTAGAAACACCCCTGGTTGAGATTCAATATATTTCTTACATGACTTTAGTACTTGGATGAAATATTCTTTTTCAATTTCTGTGATAAAAGAAAAGAGCATGTTAGTGTTTGTATTTTATAAAGACTTATTACATTGTATAATAGACATTTCAGCTTTTTTTAATCCTCATATTTAGTTTACAAACCAGTGCACTGTGCATTTTGCTCAGATTCTCTGTTTGTTTTTCAAATCATTGGGTCTGGGGGAAGAAAATCCTTGTCGGATTTAAAAAAAACCTTTCTATGCTATACTACAAACTATTTCTTTATTTCCTTTGAGTGTTCACTTGTTGTTTCTGATTAATGTTCTGTATGTTGGCTGGTTGCAGATTTTTTAAACAGTTAGATACCTGTTGGCGTATTCTAATTGTGTATTTTTTGTTATAAATCAGTGGTATTCATTTATCTATGTGGTTGTTATACAATCTTGGGCAGTTATATACCTGTTGGCGTATTCTGTTTATAGTCTTTTAATTGAATTTTTGTCAATGTTGAAGTAAACATGAGTTATTAAATTTTGGCTTAAAGAAGATCAAATATGCGTTTGTAAGATTTGCTGGTAATCTCTGCTTTAGAGTAATGGTACTACCATTACATTCGAACCATCCACATTTCTTTTTAATATATGCAGAGTAGTGACCTGCATTCGTTGTGGCTCGTGCGTGGTAGATTATATCTATTGTTGTGAAGGTTTTCTTACCAAGTGTGTGAATCCAGTCAGCTTGCAGTTGTTTATGTTACCATGTGCATTGTAACGTAGAAGCATTAGTATTATGTAGTTACTATGTGTTTGTATCAGTAAGGTGGTTCGATTATCTGAATTGCAGATAGTACTTAATCTGCCATGGTTTGCATGTTGTAGAAGTTGCTGAAATGGAATGGATTCACAATTAGGTATGGATACATACACAAATCGCTCATTAGGGATTTGTTCCTGTGTCACATTGTTACAGAGAGTGCATGTATGTTTCCACATGTATGAAATCTGGAATATTTCATTTATAGGTATGTTTTTGTTTTCGAGTACTTGTAGTAAGTATATTAGAAATTCTTGTGGATCTTCGTGTGAGTTTATAGTGAATCTCACCATTCCAGCAGAGTAGTCCAATTCTTGTCTTATTCCGTGAACACTATACGTGTTGTCAGGATTGTTTGTTGCGTTTCTATGAAGGACTAACATTTGCAAACACAATTGGTCTGTACTGTGTAAGTAAATGTTGTTAACAATTGGTGGCAATTGAAATAGAATATTCATTGCTACATTTGCGTAGCAAATTACACCAGTTTCATTTGAAAATTTGAATGGACCAGATAGTTCTGTGTCCGATTGATTTTTTCGGATTTCTGTTCCTTCTTTGAAGAAGTACTTGATTTACTTTCACTGAAAGGTTTTTCTTTGCTTGTGGTAATTGATGAAGTATTATCTTATTTTGTTTTCTTTGACGGATTTGCAGTCAGATCCTGTTGCATTTCTGTTTGAATTAGTTTTCTTTTACAACGTTTTCCTTTTTCTGGAACAGGATATGATTTCAGATGGGGGGTGTACAGTGAACGCAGTCTATTGTATTGTAAAATGCAAGGAATATCAGCGTTTACTTTACTTGCATCAAAGTTGATTAGAAATAGACTGTCAAGTGTATGTAAGCGTGAAAGTGCTGCGAAGCTCATGCCTTCTTTAAAGATGGTGCTTCCAATATCTATCAATGCTTTGTCTAGGGTAAGACCTTGGGATTTATGGATGGTTACTGCATATGCAAGAGTTAGAGAAAATTGTTCTCTGTGTACATACATGTCTTTGAAGAGAAGGAATCGAGTTGTTGAGCACCCTATCCTTTTTACTTCTGAAAGTTTGTCAAAGAGAATATTGACAAACTGAATGTTGTTGTCACGTGGGCATGTTTGAAAGCCAACAACTGTACCTAGTGCTCCATTAACTAGTCCTTGCTCTGCGTCAAGGTTACTTTTAAGCATTACTCTACAGTTTAAGGATAATTTTAATATTTTCTCCAAACCAGCCATGTTGGAGATAGAGGTTTATAAGGTATTTAGTCTTGTTGTGGCTTGTTGACACATGGGTAGTGTCATACCATGTATGTCCAGTTTGTCTGTGGAGCAAATTTCAATTATTGGTTGCATTTCTTTTTTCAACATGATTTTGTTGAATTTGGAACAGCTTGCAAGAGTTGGCATTATGGACATACAATTGACATTTTTATGTGCTAATTGTTCCATAACATCAGTAGCACATGAGTTATGGCCATAAAGTGCATGGATGTGCCGGGTTTTTAATATTGCTTGTGCTTCTTGAGATAGTACACCAACTGTAATACTTTTTAAAATGTTGGCATAGGTAAGGTCTGCAGATTGTTGCATGTTTTCTGTTAATTCTCTGTATTGGAAATGTTGCCAAAGGTTGACATTTCGTATGCTGCCAATACTTTTACGGCAGAGTTTGTGTCCTAAGGTTTTAAAAATAGGTTCACCTTTCACTGGGGTCAATTGAAGAAGATCTCCGAAAACAATGATGTGTTTTCCTCGAAAGAGCTCTTCGTAGTTTGTTTTAAGTACTTCTTGTAATCTGAGGTGAATCAAAGCCAACATTAGGTTGGAGACCATGCTCACTTCATCTATTAGTAGCATTTTCATTTATTTTAACACTCTGCGTAGTTCCATTACCGCTTCTGTAGAAAGTTTGTAATAATCTAATTTGTGTTCTACTGGCAGGAGTAGTAATCAGTGTAAAGTGACACCACCTATGTTGTAGGCAGCTAAACCTGTGGAGGCAGTTTCAATAGCTGACAGTTTGCTTTTTGTCAATTGTTGAAGGAACTTGCTGATGATTTTGATTAAGAATGTTTTGCCTGAACCAGCTTCACCACTGACGTATAGTAATATAGGTTTGTAAATTTGGCAGGTACATTCTTTTTTTTCATGTTGTACACCATGTGCAATTTCTTTTGTTACTTCTTGAAAAATGCTACGCTGCTAATTGTTTAGTTTTGATTGTAGTATCGTTAAGTCTTTTGTATCTTCATACTGACACATGGTGTTTTCTACTTCTGTCACAGCTAATTCTGCCTCATTTTCTATTAGTGGCTGTCCCAGTGGTTCTCGGCTTCCTATTACAGAAGGTTGACTACTGACAGGAGTGTCCTTCTCTAGTTGGGCTTGGAGTTCTTCTTCGTGTTGCTGCTCATTGTGCAACATTGTTTTGTACTGTGTAAAGTTTATATCGGTGATAGTGCTTTCGTTTGCTTTGAAAGCATCTTCACAGGAATCATAGTTATCCAGCATTTCTTCTTCTTTTCTCCATGGTTTAAAGAGTTGTAGCAGGGACATGAAATATAGTTCTTTATGTTGAGGCGTTTTTAATGACAATTTGATATGAATAATTAAACTTGGTTTGGTAAGATTTACTAAGCTGCCTTCCCAATTTGTCACTCTGTAGCTACCTTTTTTTTTCATCAGGTTTTATATAATTTTTGTAGACACATGGTTTCCAAAGTAGTACTTCTGTTTGTGTAGTATGTGTCTAGTAAATTGTTTTTCAAAATTTCTTGGCTGTTGGGATCATTTTTGGCTATTGTGTCTATGTCGTCGCATGATTTGAGAACTCTTTTTCTAGATTTAGCAGGACCAAGACTTCGCCATACTATATTTTCAGATTTTCCACACAAAGCAGTACCGGTAAATGATCTGCAGCTTCATAGCAGCCACATTCTCTATGCGAGAGCATTTTTACGCCAAAGCTGTACAATTTCTGAGACAGTGTTTTGTCTGATGACAGATCATTCCAGAGGTCTTGAAGCTCTGTTTTTTCTGCTTTGGTTAAGTAGGCTGTAACATATTGTGTAACTGCAGTGGAATTGTCTTCAATGTTCTGCACATCTATTTTAGCATTCCACAATAGGGCAATGATTGCATTGTAATCATTGATATATTTTGCTTTTTCTGTTCTTTTTATGTAATATGTATTTTTAGGTGATTTACCTTTAACACTATGTCTAACTGAAGACATGAAGTTGTTCACTTCATCTGTTTCTGTAACTGGTCTAGGGAAAACAAAGCGGCATTTGGTGTAGTATTTCCCTTTTTTTTTGTATTTGCGACAACATATTTGCCAAATTTGTGTCTTTGAAATTGTAAAATTTGTGCATAAAGATCACTATTTGTTGCTTCTGATGGAATTTCACAAGTGACATATTTTTCGATAAAATGTAACACAGTGGCATCACTGTCTTGACCAAATTTAGGAGTATCTTTAATCCATAAAAGCATGTGGATGTCTGGTGCTCTTCTGGCTTGGTATTCTTTTCTCCAAAAGAAGTGTTGCACTTCTCTGAGGGGAGGAACAGTTTTATTGCAAATAAAGTGTAGCATAGTATTGAAGCGATGATGGAAATATCTTGAAACATTAACAGGATGTAGAGAGCAAAGTTCTCCAGGTGTTAGTATCTCTATGTTTGTTATGTTTTTGTTTCATATGCGTAGGAAAACATGCAGATCTTCCCACGCATATTCTGCACAACTTAATGTAACAAATCAAGTGGGTGGGCCATGGTTTCTTATGATACAATGTACATCTCTGTGACATCGGAACCAGTACTCTTTCGTTCCACGCATGTTTGCTAACAAATTTGTAATGTTTGATTGTAAAACCTCATCTTTTTCTTGCACTTTTTGTAGTAACTGCGTAGCTGACATATTTTGAAAATGGGTTCCTGATTTTAATGTGTGTGCAACTCCGTAACATAGAGTTGCTAGTTCATTTTCAAACAATAGGTGGAATATGTATTCCACATTTTGTCTAAATCTGGGGTCTTCAGAATACATCTGTAACGAGCGGCATTCTGATGCTGTTATTGGAATAGGTCTATTATCGTACCTTCTTCCTTTGCCATTAGGAAAGAGTAAAGGAAAAGCATGTGCTTCTATACTTTTTTCCCATATGCTGATTGGTGATCCTTTCATTTGTCGCATTTGGTACATTTCTAGTGCATCTTCTATGGTGGCATTAGAGTGTAATGGATGAATTGTAACATGCTCTAAAATATTGGATACTGTAGCAGGATCTAGAAGTTCAAATTGACCAGTTTCTGGTGACTCTTGAATTATTTCAGTTGTTTCCCTTAAGTTTTCTTTAATATTTATTTCTTTGTAGTATTCATTATTGTCTTTTAGATATTGCAAGGCTTGTCTAACTTTATGTAAGTCTATCAGTTGTTGCCAATTTTTTTTGTCTTTTGTAGGTACACCATTTACTAAGACAATTAAACATTTCTCTATTGGACGTTGCAGTCCCAGAGTGTGCACATTTTCTTTTAGATCTAATGGTAAATATAGGACTTAGCCATGAATGCCTTTCACCAATTTAGAGGTGGTAATTTTGCTGTGTTTGGTTGAAGGCGTATTATTGCTTGAAATAGGTGCATTGTTTGAATTATGATGCTCTCATATAAATTGAGTTGTTGCAGGGGTTTTGGTAGTGGGAATAATTCCAAATTATTTGTGATAACACGTGAAGGAGTTTGATTGTTGTCAAGTTTTGAAGTGCAGTAAATACAAAGTATTAAGGGGTCAGTTATTTCGTATTTGTTTCTGCTATAAGGAGAGAGCTAATTGAAACCCTTTGGAATCTTCATTGTCTTCTATTTTGCATGTTATGTCTATAGATTTTGTGTTTTGTAAGGAGTATTTCTTGTTCCATTATGGTATTATTACGTTTTTCACAACCTCATCCATTGCTATGGATGGCAATTGTGTTTGTTTGATTTTGTATGTGTGCTTCTTCATTGAAATATGGTTCTGTGCTTGTGGTGTGACTCCATTTACCTCCACATATATTTAAGAAGTTATTTTTGTTGACATTCCGTTTATTTGTAATTTAGTACATAGTTTTGTTAGTGGTTTCATTCTGTTTAACACTAAAATAAATAACTTTCTTTTGAGAAGGATTGCACTGTCTATCAAAGCTTCTAAAATACATTTTCTACAGTAGTTTTAAGGGTTGTGCATGATTTGTCTCCTGTTTTTATAGGATTCTCAATGACTCTGTGGTGGAACATTTTATTTTTGCTAATATACTTTTTTTGGTATGGTTACTTCCTACTATATCAAGATTTATAGGAGCAGTTTTAGCAGTAGTGGTAGCTGCATTTTTGTTAATCATTTTCTGTTTTCTATTACATTTTGATAGAGGAGGCAAAGTTTCTGTACTGGAAGATTGTTTTGTTTTGCTAAATGACTGTATTAGCTGTTTTGTTTGAACTTTTTGTATAAACTCTGCTAGAGATGGATGCTTATTTTGGACATGTTTATTTTCATGTGCTCTATTTCTGTGTTGCTTTCTACGGATTTGCTTTCTGGTAGGCATCCTGTGTGGTCTATTGAAACAAAAAAATAGAAGGTATGGGTATGCAGTTTCATTTGACTATGTGCAGTCTCTATATTTTATTTATATTATGTTAGTTTAACATGCTTTGTAAATGAGTAGAATATTAATTGTATGAATCACTTGTTTTTTTAAAGCTGTGTTATAGAATGTAAGGAGAAAGAAGAAATAATGTTATATTTATTTTGCAATTTGTATTAGGTAAATGGCAGAAACTGTATAGAAAAGCATGGAATGTATGTATTTGTGAAGCCGTGGGTAATAAAGTAGAAGGATGTGATTTACAGGTGGTGGTGTTATTGCAGCTGCGAGCATTTCAATGAAAGTGTCTGTGTGTGTGAGTATATGAAAATGCATGAAATTTTACTGGCTGTGTGTAATTTTATGGTTTACTACTAAGTGTTTTTTCACAATTATATTGTCATTTCTTCCATCTTCTAATATTATAATTGTTTAGATAGTTGTGTGTGTAAAAAACAAAAATAGATAGCAGACTGGTTTGGAAGTGACAGTTGATTATAGCAGATGGAAAAAATGACAATGAGTTCATTTTATAGGTTATCCAAGTGGAAGTTACTCTGTTTATATGCATTGTTAAGAGTTGTATATGTACTGTGCAGGTAATATGCATACCTGTAGTTTGTATTCATGCATGTGGATATGCATGCAGCTGCAAGTAGAAATCTTGGAGACTTGTAGAGTACTTGTAGAGTACTTTTTGTAGTAGGTGCTTTCCAATGATATGACACTTGTACTCAGAGCGATCAACAGTACATTTGAAGTGTTAAACTCTGATGATATGAGTTAGATGTAGAGGTCTTGGATGTGATTGGTGGATGGTTGTGTGACTGATTAGCTATACCCAATGAGGGAATGGCACAGAAAGTGATGTGGAAAGGTCTGAAGGGCTGCCTAAGAGTTAAGCGGTCCGTGGACACAGCGGCTGTCCATGGACAGGGCGTGCCACATCTGGGGTTTTCCAGCAAATGCAGCATGGAAGGGGGACTGTAGGGATCAGCAAATCAGATGTTGAGGTTGTGGATTTGTCTTGAAAGAGACTGAGTGTAGTGAATATGGCAGAGGTGGAGAAAGTCAGGGTGTTGGTGCTTGGAGATATGTTAGTGCATGGTTTACAGCAGTATGCTCAATGCAGGCATGTGGCAAATAATTTGAAGTTGAAGGAGTGGAGGTGGTGTGGAGCACTGTGCCTGATTGCAATGAACAGGGAGTTGTAAAAGTTTGTAAAGATATGAGCAGGATGAACTGTCCCCATGTGGTAGTTTTGCATTATGGAGTTTTCTATTTGGGCTATGTCAGTGCCCCTACTTTGTTGGAAGATTTGGAAAACTTGGTTCAAGCAGTAATGAACATCCTTCCAAATTGCAAAGTAATTTTTTCTGGATTAGTACCTAGGGCAATATGGGACAATCGTTCTGTTTTTTGTCCTCGGCAAAACATTGCTAGGTGTGCAATCAACCAAGGCATGTTTGCTTTCATACTTAGAGCTGGTATGTTCTTCTGTAATAATGATAACATTGATTCCAGTAATACCGTTCATTTTGAAGAAGATGGTATTTGCTTATCTTTTTTGGGAAATGGAATTCTGTTTTGGAATGTAAGGTTTGCTTTGGCGAAGGTGAATATTAAGAAAAAGAAAAAAAAATACAAAATAACAGGTGTTTGTCAAGTATCTGCAAAAAAAACAAAAAAACAGCTCTTTTCAGTGCCAACCTCAAAAGGGAAATGTGGCACACTATTTAAATTTACATTCAGCATGCTCAAATTTTTTATATGTTGGCGGACATGGCAGTTGTCTGCGGACAGCGCGTATTACATACAGGGATTTTGGGGTGGAGAGGCATGCAAATGAGAATGAGCAGAGCAACTGATTGGTCAGTAAAGTTTAGTGAGTGTGTTGTGTAAGGAGAGAATTTGTCAGAAAGTCTTTTTCCCGAGAGAAGAACAGTTAGCTATGGCTGTGTGTTTCAGAAAACAGATTGTCTAGATTTTGGGAGACTCATGGATACTTTTTTTTGGCGGTGCATGCAGAAGGCTGTGGAGTAGCTGCAGATCTTCCCTCATGTGGAAGTGCACTGGCATGGAGTGCGTGTAATGAAGTGCCTGGAATTTGTACCTCTCTGTGCTAGTTTGGAGACAGAGCTTCATCCACACATAATTATAATTCATTGTGGAGGGAACAGTTTAGGACATGTGTCAGGAATTTCTTTGCAATTTGCGATGAAAGAAGGACTTGGAAGTTCATGGACATGTTTTCAAATTCCCAAGTAATTTTTTCTCGTATTGCGCAGAGACAAATGTGACTGCGTTCTTCTTCGTTTGGTCCACAAATGGAGAAAGCAAGGCGGAATGTTAATAAGGCTGTTTGTACCTTTCTAAGAGATGTTGGCATGTCCTCTTTCCACAATGAAAATATTACGTTTCGTAGCACATACATTTTTCGCAGAGATCCAGTTCATCTTACTTATGCTGTTTGAAACACAGATAAAAACACCAAAAGGCTCTTTTCAGATCCACCAGTTCCTCCCAGAGAAAAGTGCAATGGTTTTGATAGGGCAGCACCCCAAAATTTTAGATGTCTGCGGACTATCCGCAGACTTCTAAAAAATGCACAGGGCCCAGCTCTATTTATTTGTCACTTCTATTTTTAGACTGTGAAAGGCGTGAAAGGCGGCTCTGAAAAGAGACTTTTTTGGGGGGATTTTTGTTGTTTTATAGTTTTTTACGCACAACACACTAGAAGAGGAGGGGAAAGGAGGATAAGGAGAGATCCCAACCACAGGGATACGAAAGAGCAGGTGGAGAGAGGAAGATGTAGGGTGGGTCTTATTTAGGTAGTGGGCAGGTCTTCTCTAATCCGAGACCGCAGTCTCGAAAGTACTTCAAAGTCTCTCCGCCCTGCAGAGTACTGCGTCGCAGTACATACACAAAACTGTGACCCTCAAAAGGTAAGGGTCATCAGCATTGTGAATGGCCTGTGAGGCAGCTGGAGGGATGAGCTCTCCCACAGGTGTGTCTCTTGTGGTGAGAGGAGCGGAAACAGAGGATGTAGTAGAGGAGTTCAACCTACTACGTTCCTCACAAGGTACAACCTTGTGAACCCCCCCACTGTGGAACAACCTTAGGTGTCGCTTCATAGTTGTCGTACCAAAGCTGCACGAACCAGGCCTCCCGAGACTCAGCACCATATTGCACTGGTTGCAGGTGACCTTGTTCGCAAATAAATCACCGCCACACCCAAGACTCACGGCGAGTGCTGGTAGTAGGGGCTTCCACTACCTCATCCTCGTTTAACTCTCCATCCTCCTCCTCTACATCCTCACGCCTGTTCCCCTATTCAGGTCCTTGGGGAGGTGGTGGTGGTGGAGGGGGTGGGGGTGGTGCTGAGACAGATGTAGCACCAGCTGGAGCAGAAAGCATTGATGCCAGCAGGTCTTATGGAAAGCAGCAGCAAGAGCAGCAAAATACCAGCCAAAGTAGACAATGCTTTGTCAAATAGCCAAAAGCACAATGAGGATGAGCTCTGGAGTGTGGCCTTATATAGGGGTGCAGGTGTGCACTTCACGGACACCCGCGCTGTCCACAGACAGATCAAACACCCAAAAAAAGGCTCAAAAAGTTCCAAAAACTATGTAGAAAGTCAGGGGGCCTCATTACACGTTGTGTGGTAAGGGAATACCGGTACCAGTAACGAATTACCGGTACCGGTAATTTCCTAAGACAATCACGACCCGGACCCACCGCTATCAGCGCACCCGTTAATTACGGTGCCACTAATAGCGGCAAGGCCGCGGGCGCGCGACCCCCAGGCCGGAATTAGCGCCATGGCGCTAATACCAGCCCATCACAAGCCATGCGGACATGGCATTAGTGGCATGGAAAACACCCAAAAACCCCTTACCGGCATGGCGCTAATAACGGCATCGAAAAGCACCTGTTAAGATACCTGAGCAGTGTACCCATCTACCACAGGTGGACACAATCAGCACAGGTGCATGCAATGGAGACAGGCAGCACAAAAAAGCACAACACACCCCTACCCACACCCCTTCCCACACCAAGATGGTCCCAATAGCAGCAGCATGACATGACGGGCTTGACTACATGATAGCAGTGCAGCAGCAACAACAGCCCACACCAGAGATAACCATGGCATGTGTAGAGCATCAAAAAATGTGCATATGATGGAATGTGCCAATGCCACCTGAAATTGACATGCAACCACCAGAAGAGCATGATGTGGATGGGGATGAGTACGGGTGGAATGCCCCGGCAGGACATGCAAGAGGCAATGCCAAGGAGGCACACAATGTGCGTCAGCATCTGATTCTGAAATCCCATCAGGCACAAAGGTGAAATAGCATGGATGGAGACGGATATTGTTGCCCTGGTGCATGTTTAGAGTCCCACAAAGGACCCTGTCCAAGATAAATGACACATACGCAATGATGGAGACCACGCTTGGGTTTCAACTTCAGAACAGTGTGTAGTGAACAGAATGTGATAAGAAGTGCAACACCCCAAAACACCCAAATGCACCCTTACCCCCCTCCCCCCAAAACACCCAAATGCACCCTTACCACCCTCCCCCCAACACACCCAAATGCACCCTTATCCCCATACCCCCCAAAACACCCAAATGCACCCTTACCCCCCTCCCCCCCGAAACACCCAGGTGAGTCTTATGGTGTCTACGTTTCCTGCCCCACATGTGCCACCTGGTCCTTGGTGGACCTAAGCATCAGGCCTCCACCAACATTGGGTTGGTGTGTTGTGGGGCGCCTCAGGTTGCGCAGAGAGCGGCGCAGGGGGCTGGCCTGCTGGGAACTCTCTGAGGAGGAGGTTCCCGGTCGATCCTGTGTTGGGGGTTGGTAATGCTGCTCCATGATGTCCCCAATACGTAAAATGGCCTGGCGGAGTTGGCCCATCTCCTGGCATATCCTGTCAGTGCAGGCCTCAATGGCCTCCTTTGTTTGCCCTGCATATTTGTTGAGGTCATCCCTTAGACGGCCTGTCTCGGCCACATGCTGGGCGACCAGCGCAGTAATGTCTTCCTGCCTCCGGGTGATGGTTGCAAGGTCAGCCAGGGTGGCAGGTGCTGCTGGGCTGAACGGTGCACCCTGGTCCGTGCTTCCGGCATCTGGTGAGGACACCTGAGGGCTCCATGCACCTTCTACAGTGTGGGTGTCATGTGCTCCCTGGGTAGCAGATCCGGACGTTGCCCTTGGACTCCCCTCAGTGGACCATGTTGGGCTGGGGTTATGGATTAGTTGTAGGACGTCAATTGCGTCCTCCTCATCAGTGGCCGGTGCGGTGGCTGCTGCCTCCCCAGTTGAGCTGGTGGCTGCGGAGTGCGTGCCCTCCGTGCTCATCTCAGCAATGATGGGGCACACTGGCGTGGGTTCAGCTACAACAGGAGCCGTGCCCTCAGGCTGTGATGAAATGGTGCTCCTGCCGCCCTTGGCCCTCTGCAGATGGACTGTCCTCCCAGTTCCCCTGGAGGTGGTGGAGGTGTCACATTTCTCATGCATTCTGGCTTTTTTGGCTGCTGGGGGAGTACGTGCTGCAGTGCTTGTGTCTCCAGTGTCTGTCGGTGATCCTGTGGAGGACATAAATAGGGTACATCATCGTTAATGGGTCTAGGTGTCTCATGCAGAATGTTCACGTCATGCTGCTCTATGCATTGGGGCCTATTTATCAGTGATTCTTGTAATGGGGATGTCGGGTTGGTCATGCATTGATGGGTCTGTATTGCACGTGTATATGATGATGCATGCATGTATGTGTGTGGCTGGATCAATGGCCTGGTCATCGACACATGTTTGGGCTACCCCCAACCCTTCACTGTGCATTGTTTGACGTATACACTCACCTCCATCAGATGAGATGGCCACACCATGCTCGATATCTCCGACCCCCTCTATGGCTTCGACTCCTATTGTGGAGGCACATGTCTCCTCCCACTCCTTCATCTTCAGAGATGATTCTGCGCCACCTCCTGTGGCCATTGCAAGGTTGCGGTTGACAGATAGGATATTCCGCACACGTAGCCGGAGGTCGTCCCACCTCTTGCGGCAGTCCTTCACACTGCGTGTGGTAGTGCCCACCGCACTAACTTTGCGGGCAACTTCGTCCCAGATGGCCTTTTTCTTGATGATAGCCTCCCGGCGCATATCATTGGCCAAGACGACTTCGGCATTGGCTGCAAGTGTGCTAGTCAGCATTATGGGCTCCTCTGCTGTAAATTTCTCTTTCTGCTGACGATCAGAGGTTTTTTTTAGGGCCTTTGACATCTTCAGGCAGTCCTGGATGGTTTTTGGTCGGAGTTCTCCGGAAAGATGTCCTGGATGCAGAGGATGGCAATGGATTGTGTTTTTAAAGATGGCCGCCGTTCTCTTTCACGTTCCTGTGCGATGACGCTATTTCCGGTTCCGCTTTTTAACGGTGTCCGCTAATAGCGGTGACCGCTATTTGCATGTTGGTGAGGGAGGAGGTGCTATCAGCACTTTGGTCCAGGCCGGTAATGGGCATTTTGTGGACTTTTGCGGCATGGCGGTAAAGTCATTTACGGCATGGCGCTATGCTCATGTCCGCAAACTCATAATGGGACGCTATTAGCAGTCTTTTGCGAGGGTGGACACGCTAATAGCGCCATGCCGTAAAATTCTGATTTTTACCGCACAACGTGTAATGAGGCCCAGGGTTATTGTCTGGGACATGTGCTATGGTGAAGTTTTACTATAAAATACTGTGGAATGCCTGAAAAGGTACTTTTAAAATGTTCGGGGACCCAGACATTGTCTGCATTTCAGGACACACGCTCAGAGTGGGTGCGGTCACATGATGGCGTCGCAACCATGTCCGCGAAGGGAACGGGTGTCCACAAGACACCAAATGCACGGGAACAGGGTGCGCATGTGCGCGGGTGTTCCACGGACAGTGTTTGGGTCCTGAAACTAATTAAAAGTGCGACACAAGTGAGATGAACAGTTACGGACAGCCGCGATGTTCGTAGAACTTATAGGTCTAGTGCGCATGTGCGTAGATGTTCTTCAGGCAGTACGGACAGGTATAGTGTCCTCAGGACACCCCCATTTTGTTTATTGATGACATCCCGGACACCGAGTGTGTTCACTCAACAGTTTCAACTTGACTGCCGACATTACGGACAGTTATAGTGTCCTTAGGACACCCCGATTTTGTTTATTTATGGACATCCCGGACACCACGTGTGTTCTTAGAACAGTTTCAACTTGACTGTGGACATTACGGACAGGCATAGTTTCCTTAAGACATCCCCATGATGTTTATTTACGGACATCCCGGACACCGCGTGTGTTCTTAGAACAGTTTCAACTTGACTGTGGACATTACGGACAGGTATAGTGTGCTTAGGACACCCCCATTTTGTTTATTTATGGACATCCCAGACACCGCGTGTGTTCTTAGTACAATTTCAACTTGACTGCAGACATTGCAGATTTTGTTTATTTACGGACATCCCGGACAACCGAGCTGACCGCGGACACCCGAACTACTTGTTTAAAAAAAAAAGGATTGAATTCAATATTTTTTAAAAATTATATATAGATGTACAATTTATAATTTATGAAATAGAAGGGCAAGAAGAAACTGACACAAACACAGGGGAATTGAGGGTTTCAAGAGGATGGATAGGAGGAGATGAAGGGATGTAGTCTCATCAAAACATTTTTCTTTGTGGAGAGGGTTTGGGGATAATTGACTGGG
Source organism: Ambystoma mexicanum (assembly GCF_040938575.1). Lineage (NCBI taxonomy): Eukaryota > Metazoa > Chordata > Amphibia > Caudata > Ambystomatidae > Ambystoma > Ambystoma mexicanum. The sequence goes on along the minus strand of NC_090933.1, from coordinate 572,108,438 downwards.
ATATGGAGAGGGGGGACAGGTACATGTGGCACAGTGGTATTACATTTTTTCTTTTATGTGGTCCTCCACTTTCAAATGGTTGAAATTTGCCATGAGCATGTCCATTTTTTCTCCCATGCGCTGGAGAGTCTTTTCCAATGTATCTTTTGGTGTACTATTTTCAATGTTTGTATGGTCTGCTAAAAAAAATCTATATATGTTAAGTGTACATAAAGTAATGCTTATTTATGTGGTTATATAGAGAAGTGTCTACCATTAGTATCACTATCTTCAGACATTTCCTTACGTGGGAAATTCTCCTCATGCCATTCTAAAGTACTGGACATGTCTGTGAAAAAAAATATATATATTACTTTTATTGTATCTAATACAGGAATTTTATAAATATATAAGAAAAATTAAGTTTACTTACTGGCTTCTGGTAAGTTGTGTTCTTACTGGTCTGTAGATCTGCTGTTGCTCCTAGTTGTGCAGTTTCTGTGAGGTAATTATATCGGAAGCATATCTTTGTTGTTTTATTATATTCCATTTTAGTATGTATGGTATTTAAATGGATGGTTGATGTGTTAGATACATAGGCTCCAATTCTTATTTATTATTACATATAATGTGTTTGGGTGCTGGTTTTTGAACTTGTGCAGTGTTCATATGGCATGATATAACAATTTAAGATACCCCTGAGTTTTTTGGTAGTTTTGCTGTTGTCCGCATCTGTCCGCGGACATATGCACAGTCCGCGGACATCAAAATCACTAGCTGGGGGTTCAGTATGTTCTATGTTACATGTATATAAAGTCAGGGACATTATGGTTAAGTTACGCTACTAAAAACCGATGAAATTCAGTAAAAAAAACTTTGTTAAAGGGACGTTATGGTTCCAAGTAAAACCAAAAAAAAATCTGAAATTCGCTAGTTATGGTAAGCTAAGCAACAATAACTCGCGCCACCACCGTGCACTGCTAAGTCTAACACCCAGGACATCAAAGATGACATCACAAATGCGCCTGTTGTCCGCTAACACCGCAGTAAAAACATATAAATAACACAACATTGCACTTGTGAAACTAATGAAACAATCTTTGGGGAGCTGAGGGGTGATGTGGGTGGGGTGGCATATGGCAATAAAAAGCCAAAAAGGGGGCGGTTTTCCACCTCCGAAGTTCGCAAACAGTTTGGGATATCCCTGTAATGTTGCAATCTGAAACTGTATGAAATGTTGTGATATAATTCTACACGTGACCTTGAATGGTTCTACAAGGTTTGGTGCTGTTTTGTCAAGAGGGAACACAATTAGAGGGAAGACCCACAATATTTGAAAGGCTTATACATTTGGTGCCAGTTCACAAATCAGAACTAAGGTTTGCAAAAATATTTAGGACCCAGATTTCAATGTTTTCGGAAAGTTTGGTGGGATTTGTTATTAGGGGGCAAAATTAGATGGGGGGGGTTTCAACACTTTTAGATGGGTTATAACTTTGTTGGCGTTTGACGAATGTGCACAAAGGATTTATGAAAGATTATAGATCAAATCTTGAATTCCTCTGCAAAGTCTGATGTAAAAATAATACATCTATGGATTTGCTAGAAAGTTGTACAAGGAGCATTGGCGAAGGACTTGAAAGCATAGTTTTGCAAATGTGTTTGTGTTTCATTTTTTGAAAAGTGTTATAATGTAGGTACAAAAAGTAGTGATATACCATTAGTGACTGTGGTATAGCGGTGGCCATGGGCAGTGGCCAGATTGTCTGAGTCATGGTCTGTGGCCATGGGTAGTAGCTAGATTGTCTGCGTCATGGCCAAAACCCATGACTCAGATAATCTACTACTGGCCATGACCACAAGGGACTGGCAATGGGGTTAAAGTGAGCATGGCCACCAGAGACTGGCTATGTGGTGAAGTTTTTCAAAACCGGGATATGTTTGAATCGGAAAATAAATTTGCATGCGGCTAAAATTGAGTCTGTAGCTACAGCCCGAAGTTTTGCATAGGATTGCATCAACAGATCACTGTGACTATTTTTTTGAATTTCTTTTTTTTAATTGTTTATTTGTTTTTGGTAGCAAACATTAATTTACACCTTTACAAATTTAATTATCAGTTATCAACAAAACTATAAACGATAATCATACATAATCAAAAACATTTTTATAAAATGGGAAAAACACATCTTAAAAAATTTAAAAACATTTGAAAGACACCCATAACTTCACGAATGGAAAGCACCACCCAACATTCAATAATCATACAAAATAGATGTCTATGTATATTACACAGAAGCTTCAATTGGAGCTCTTCATAGTGAAAGAAAAGAAAAAAGAAAGAAAAAGCAAAAGGAGACAAACAATCGGAAACCAAAAGCATTCAAGTTGATAGGCAATTGCTAGTTAGATGGAAATGAATGATCCAAGAACTGCCCACTAAGGATGGCATTATTTAGTGGGAGCAGGTGCTCCTCAATCATCAAAACAAGTCTAACAGTTGCTAGCATGATAGAGTTGGATTCTACCCACATACAACAAAGCCAAACTAGATGGCATTGGAAAAAGGAATAGGAAACCAAAAATGCGCCCAGGCATCCTCGCCTGTGGTGGTCAAAGAAATTGCAATGCATAAACAAGTGTTCTAAGGTTTCAATCTCAGCAGGCTTTAAACAGAATCTACAGCAATCCCACTGTCCCAATTCCCTATATCCAGACCAGTTCCTAATCCAGGGACCCGTATGGATAAGATCCAGGCGGAATCGCATATATGTCCTTCTTGCATTTTTGTTAAGAAAGCATAATAGATAAGGCAGCCGAGGTGTAACAGCATGCCTGAATATTGCATAGTTGGTAAATGAGGAGTAACCTGCGATCAGGTCTGAATTGCATGCCCATGCTTTTTTAAAGAACCAAATTTTAACTTTGCTTGGGGAGTCAATTAGATCCTGCTGGGACATATTCAACGACGATAGAATGGCATTCATTTGCTCTTTAAATTCAGCATTTGAAGCAGGACAATCTTGTGTGAGCATTGACTTAAAGTCCTCATAGAGAGAATTCGGAGGGGGCGAAATCATTTTACTAAAAGCATTTACCATCCGCCAGTCAAATTTGTCTGCTAAGGGGTATAAACCCAGTTTGTGTATAATGATAGCATTAGGTAGGTACCCAGGTAGGCCTTAGATTCTTTTCCAAAGTTTGCCTTGCATGAGATTTAATAAAGGCCCCAACTTCAATAGACAAGCGTCCACAGCATAAAGTAAGATGGGCTCTTCTTTCAGAGTGTAATAGTGCAGGAGGGGCATGAGCTAATATCTGCAATACTTTAAGAAGATAATTCGCATTTGGGCAGACAAGGGATTAAGCTTGCCATTCAGCATAGTATGCCATCTGCCGACAGACATCCCATTCGATCACTGTGACTATCGCTGCATACACTCTGAGACAATGCTAATCAGCAGATAATTACCAAGCCCGCCAAACCAGGTGCCCACGTGGTCACCAGGCCCCACCTTGAAATCATTACCCACCCTTTTTAGCGACCATAGAGGGACAAGCTATTGGGATTGGATGCTGGGCTCATTTCCAAAACCTCACAGCAATGACTGGCCAAAAATAAACATGCCTTGAGTAAGACTCTAGGGAGTTGCATTACCTGTCGGCTGAGTTCTAATAATAAATATAGCATCAAGAATGGTTTTGAAGACTGCTTCTTTATAACAACATTTACTTATTAAATAACCCATTGCTGAGATGAACAGGGCTCACTCTACTATTCGAAATCTAACACTTGAAGAAGGAAGGGCAAAGAACCACATTTGTGATGTCATCTTTCATGTACTCGGTGCATGTATTAGCAGTGCACAGTGGTGGCGCGAGTTATGGTTGCTTAGCATAGCGTCCCTTTAACAGCGTGTTTTCATTGAATTTGATAGCTTTTTATTAGTGCAGCTTAACCATAACGTCCATTTAACACCGATTTTTCATTGAATATATATATATACCTGATTTGACTCATATGTAATTGTTGAAGATCCCTACAAGAGGTGAACTTCCATCTATGTACTTATTTTCTACCTACCCTGACTTATATGTTTTTTGAAGTACCTCCCAAGAGATGAACTACTCATTTCTGTATGTACCAGCTGCCTGACTTGCACTTATTGTATTACGGTAACCCTGCCCTAAGTTAAGTGCTGAGATGCCTAAGTGCTTTGTACGTTATACAAAACATAAAACAAACAAACAGGAGATAGTGTACCTACTAAAAGTAGGAGATACAAGATGTCAGACAAAGTAGGGTTTTACATTAAGACAGTGGTCAACAAAATATTGGATCTTAGCGTGATTGAACCCTGCAGTAGTCCTTGGTCCAGCCCTGGGGTTTTGGTTCCAAAAGCAGGCACCTCTGAGTTGAGGTTATGTGTGGATTTCAGGGCTCTGAAGGCTGTCACCAAGACGGATGCACACCCCTTGCCTAGAACAGATGAGCTGGTGGATACTTTGGGTGCCTCCAAATACCTCAGCCTATTGACCTCACTGCAGGCTATTGGCAAATAAACCTTGCAGAATATGCCAAAGAGAAGACAGCTTTCTGAACACCAGAGGGTCTTTACCATTTTAGGGTAATGATTTTTGGGTTGAAAAATGCCCCTGCCACTTTCCAGAGGCTTGTGGATGTTGTCCTTAATGGGTTGGATGAATTCTGTCTAGTGTATTTTATGCTGTATGCTCATTGAGGTCTTTCAGTCACCCTCACCTCTCCTGAGACCTAGTCTTGACCTCTGCCAATGCTACCTTGATTGGTCTGGCTTTTCCAGAGGGTTACACTGTTCCAAGAAACTAGGCTGGCCTTCTGAATCTCTGCCCACCAGGTCAGAGTTCAGAAATCTGTCTTAAAAGTGATGTATTATGGGTGAGCTAGACTGGGTCAGCAGAATAACTGGGTGGGATGTGATGGTTTAGGGTGAGTTACAGCAGGATGAGTTAGAGAATGGAGGACTGGTAGGTAGAGTAGATTTGCAGTTTGAGGTAGGTGGAGAAGCAAAGATGGTGAATGGGGTATCATAATGTGGGTTGAGTTAGAGTGGGTAATAGGGATGAGGCTGCTTGCAATGTGTTAGAGTGAGGTGCATTTCCATGGGTAAGCAGGGAATGGCAGATTGGATTGAGGTAGAGTGGGTGAAAGGGTGAGGTTGAGAGTGCTAGTGGGGTGAGGTTGTGGCTGATGAGTTAGTGTAGGTGAGTGGGGTAGGGTAAGTGGGGTGAGGTATTGTGTGCAACATAGAGCATATGAGTGACATAAGGTAGAGTGGGTGGGGTAGAGCAGGTTGAGATAGAGTTGGTGACTTGGATGAGGTAGAGTGTGCTGTGACAGAGTGAGTTAATGGGTTGATGCAAATCGAGTGAGCGTGGTGAGGTAGAATGGAAATAGGTAGAATAGAGTGTTTGAGGTAGGATGGGTGAGTTGAATGATTTATAGTAGTTGACATAGAATAGGCTGATGTACAAAGGGAGAGGGAGTGCGATAGAGATTGGTGAGGAAGAGTGTATGAGTGTGTTGATATAGAGTGGGGTGAGGTAGAATTTGGTGAGGTTGAGTCAGTGAGAGGGCTGAGGTGATAAAGTGGGTGAGTTGGATGAAGTTGAGCTGATTAGGTACAATGGGTTTTTGTGATACAGAGAGGGTGGGGTATAGATGGTGACTGTGGACTGATAAAGGGTGGTGAGTTAGAGTTGGGGATGAGGTTGAATAGGTGATCAGGGTGATGCATGGTGGGGTAGAACGGGGTGGGTGAGGAGGAATCGGGTGATGTGGTGTGGGTGAGGAAGAGTGGTGCCAGCTAGAGTGAGGGACTGTGTTGAGGTTGTTTGGAATGAGATAGAGTGGAGAGAGCTAGAGTAGCGCTAGAGTGTGGTAAATTGCCTTGTCTCAATAGGGTATGATAGAGTGGGTTGAGGTTGAGTGGGTGAATGGGATGTGGTAGATTGTGTTAGCAGGGTGAGGTATTGTTGGATGAAGTAGAGTAGGTGAGTAAGGGTGAAGTGGATTGGCTATGTGGAGTGAGGTAGTGAGTTTGAGTGGGGTGACATAGAGTAGGGTGAGGTATTGTGGATGAGGCGGGTGAGGTAGGATGAGTGAGTGTAGAGAGATAGAGTGTGTGATGTATTGTGGGTGAGTAAGCGGTTGTATCAATGCACTGAAGTAGAATGTGCAAGTGGGGTGAGTTAGAGTGTGTAAGGGAGTGAGTGAGTGAAATGAGGTAAGCTGGGAGGGTAAACTGGTTAGAGGTGGAGTGGGTGAGTGGGCTGACATAGCCTTGGTGAGTGGGGTAAAGAAGAGTGTGTTAGTGGGGTGGGGTAAAGTGAGGTGAAGTAATGTGTGTGAGATAGAGAGAGTGAGCGAAATAAGGGAGAGTGGGTGAGTGAAATCAGGTTAGGGTAGTTAGGGTAGAATGGGGTAGCATAGAGTGTGTAAGAGGGGTAAAAGAGTTTGTTTAAGTATAGTGGGTGAGCAGAGAGAGGTAGAATTAGGTGAGCATGCATAAATTGAGTCTGAGGGGATGAGAGGGTGAGGCAGTGTGAAGGGGTAGGTTGAGGTAGATTGGGTTGGCCAGTGTTAAGGTAGAGTGGGTGACCATGGGGTCGAGCAAGGCAAAGTCTGGAGATGGATAATGGGTGAATGGGCTGAGGTGGAGTGGTTAAACAGAGGTAGTTAGAGTGGGGTGTGGTACATATGGTGAGTCAGTTGTGATAGATTGGGGTTCAGTATAGTGTTGTGAAATACTGGGGAAAGATAAAAAATACATGAAAGAGTGGGAAAAAAGGCTCGCACTTTTTCCAGGTAAGAACCTCAAGTCCTCAAAATCCAGCAAAGTTGCTGGGGGTCTCTAAGGAGAAGGGAATGAGCACATTTATGAACATTCTCCCTAACATAGTCCTCCACTTCTAGCCTTTTGTCCTGCAAGCAATGTATATTACACCTTTGTGTATATCGAACCAAGACCAAGCAAACTAATTGTCTCCAGCTGCCAAATTGTCATCTTTTGATATTGTTGCAGAGATCTGTCAAGGATGGCTAAATCAGAAGGACAGAAAAAGTATTTTCTAATGTATGGTACTGAAGCCTAATGGTACCACCATTTCATCAATCAAACATGGGACATCTTATATTGACATTGCACTAAAGTATCAGCCCTCGCGGAGGCCCTTGCTTCACTTTGGCTGACCTAAGCTTGGGTTTTGGGCTGTTACTGACATGTGCACCCCCTAATAAGGGGTGATTGCCACAATCAAGACCTGTACCATTATTTCAACTGGGGCAGAGAGAAATCACACCTGTGAACGGTTACTCTTTTCAGTTAGCGTTGGGATGCATGTACAGCATTCAAGCCAGTCAAAAGGTTTCAGGTTAAGAAAAACCTACTAGAATGAAATATTGTGGGACTAGGCAGAGGTTTGCACAGCAAAAGACGGGTGTATTGTTTTTAGTTTCAGGTCTGACTTATATTAAATGCTCACATAGAGCAACACAGAAAGAGTAATAAATCTATTACGGTTGAGGTGTCCGAGGTAATAGGTAGGACAGCATTATAGGCCCAGTGTTTAGTTAATGTATTTTGAAGTTATGGATACTAGTGAGGCACAGGAAGAGTTAATACAGGTGAACAATGTAGTCAGAAATGTACAGTGGTAAGAGTGACATTAGCATGTTAAAATGGCAGACGTATCGCCATATTGGAAGCTAAGGTCTGGTACACTTTGTACAGAATAGAATGATGGCCTTGATGTGGAGCTGCGGCTTTGTCTAGCTCAACTACAAAAACAAATCCCCTTTCCTGTTCCCCAGGAGAGAAGTCAAGGTCAGAGGCACCCGCAGTGCAAAGATAACCGCAAATAGTATCCAACTGCAGAGTAAGAATAGGGCGGGAATGGAATGCGAGCTGCAGGGAGAGTGCGTAGGGATGCACTCTTTGAAGGACAAATTCATGAGAACAGGGCATAAGATTTTGTGATGCCAATGGGCAAGCCGAAGATTCAGAGCTCTACTGCCCTCCCCAATGAGCGGTCCTCCCAGATGAATTATAAGTAGACAAACAACCAAAAGCAAATATATCCCTGAAATTCATACCCAATGGTGGTGCTCTAGTTGCATCCTAATTGGGCACCTGGGGTTTGAAGGAGATAAGGTGGAATCCATGCCCGGAACGTTCCATGATTTGGGATAGGAGAAGCAGAATTGATGCAAATAAATTAGGTACAAGGTCGGGAGGTAAATTGAGTGTGCTGTGGCATCTAGATTGATTAGAAGGTCTTAACCTTTGAACATATCAATAAGGGGAAGCCACCAATCACGTACCTGGATTTGCAAGTGATGATGTAGGGCACCACATATATAGAGGAGTGGGCTTAGATTAGATGCGGCCAATCGGTCCATGGACTCCAGGGGGACATTAGCATTTTATATAGATGGTTGCCAATGAGGGTGGAGGGATTATGTTGTAACTCTTTATTAT